>NC_090937.1:1477197675-1477500705 GCF_040938575.1 Ambystoma mexicanum | reverse complement strand
TGCTCTGCTGCTTGCTAAAAAGCTCCCAATGAAGAGGGAATATTTTACATTGAAAAGGATGTTGCCCTGACGCTCTTTTCATCTGTTCAACATCACACTGCTTTTATCAGTGAGACCCTGCCCTGCCCATCCATATTCAGATTGTGCTCCAGTAGAAGAGACCATTATCCCTGAATCACAGGCTGAGTCAGACAAGATCGGGGAAATCAAAGGAAACTTTACTCTCAGTCGCACGAAAAAATGCTTGACTTTTGGGCTACAAAATGTCCAAAATCAATGCTTCAAAAGAAAGCCTAGCTCTATGGGCATATGTCAATTTCAGTGGACCTGTGTCTTGAACAGGCTGCTGCATAAGAGAAACTGACAAGGGCTGGAAAACAATGTTGGGAATTCAGAAGGAAGAGAAAACCTTTTGAAAGGGACATCCCAGCAGACTTCACCATGTGTTAAAATGTGATTGTGCAAATAGGAAAAATACCTGTTTTAAAAGTGTAATGTTGAATAAGGCTCTGTCCTTGCCTAGCAATCTAAAGGGGGTTTGCTGGGAAACATATATGGGATGTTTTATTGTAACAGGCCTGATTTTGACTCAGAACAAAATAAAATAAAAAAAATAAATAAATGTATTGGCTGTACTGGGAAATCAGCTCAAACCAGCCCAAACAAGTTTTCTGCCATGGCTCAAGGGACATTTGCTGACAATAGGAGTGGCCTACCCCCAAAAGAAGCCACAATAGATTCTGGGATGCATGCATGCAAATGTTGCCCTTTGAAACTCTGAATGGACCAAGAGACAGCATATCACACGCTCGTCAGACTTCTGTCTGTACTCCAGGTTGAGACAATAGATTCTGGGACACCTACATGTTACTTTTGGAAAATCACCTCCCCTCAACTTCTACTGTGGAGCTTCAAAGCCAACTCCAGGGCAGCCTTGGAAGTTGTGCCCTTATTTGGTAGACAATGCTGGCCATCTGGCTAAAAAGGCTAGTTTATGAATACATTTCAAGACTTTTTATCTCCGAAATTGGACAACGCAGTAATGCAAAAGCTGGACAATTTAGATGCAATTTTGGTGGCTTTAATTTAAGACCTGGTAGCCTTCACTAGCATATTGGGGACAGAAATGGCAGATCATTGGATAGTCTGTGGAAAGTGTATATGATGCCACTTTGAAATTCAATACTTACATGCCTTATGATACTATATACACATGTATAAAGTTATATAATTTTAGATAAAATAATTTCATTGAAAATGACAGAAAATTATTAGATGGACGAAACAAAGTCCTATAAACGTGAGAATTGGACTGCCTTGCTCTGTGTGAAATATGTAATCTGCCTACGTAATTTGCAAAACTGCCACAACTGCACAAATGTGTGATTTATGTTAAGATTGATTTTAGGCAAAAAGGACTGTGGGATGGCTTTGCACCTCATATAATACTGGAGGAGGCGACCAACATAGGCTGACCTATCCAGTTCTTGGGGGTAGGTCTAGATTAGTTCTGCCCAACAATAAACCCAGTGATGTCACCCGCTTTATATAAGGGGTGGGAGCTCACAGGACACTCTCTCCTGAATTTCCAGTGCCTGTGTATCCAGACATTCCAGATCCACCTTTGCAAGATTCCAGACTCTGCCAGGCCAAAGCATAGCTGATCCTTTCTCAGCAAGGCCATTGATCCAGAACCACCACTAAAATCCCGATAACAACAGGGAAAAGATGTGGTACACTTTGGGGAGCATCCTGTGACCAGACCAGCTTTTTGCCCACTACCTGCCTGCCCGCTGTAACCTTGCCATCCAGTGACCAGACTTGCCCAGCTGTTTGCTGGAAGTGGCGCCCGCCGTGCTGTGACCAGAGCCATTTGAGTCCAGAACCCGGTTGGCTGTCCCAAATCCCAAACTCAAGTGCGGATTGTGAGTATTTCTCCATCCCATGGCAACACCTAGCCTATCCCATCGTGACCCTTTGCTTTTGTCCTATTTTCTAAGTAATCCTATCCATACCCTGATAACTTGCCTAAAACTGTTATAATTCTCTGTGCATCTTGTCCCTGGTTTCCTAGTTTTAGCGCCATCCTTTCATTCACCCATCTTGTAACTCCTTTGCAATATTTTGAATAATTTAATTAATTTCCACATAAAGAGACACACAGCGTGAAGGGGGTTAATGCAGCCGCTTAGCTTGTTTCATGGGCAGCGCTATCTTCTTGATGATATAGTTTAAGTAAAACTTATTTTTTTTTCTTTTCAAACCGATTTTCTCATCTTAACTGCTTTATTTTTACCAAAACTGAATTGTTTTCACCTTGAAAATCTCATCCAATTATTCAGCTATAGTCACTCTTGCACTTCTATATTGTCCTTGTGATATGCATCTATTACTCAGCCTAAAAACCGCATTCTGATTCTGTATCTTTCACCCGTTTAAAAAGAAAAACATTTTGACAATTAAAACTGCAAAAAGTGTAAATTGCAATTTTTCCACGTGTGATTTTGACTGCACTATGTTCTCCATTTCAAGTTGCTTTTGAACTGTATGCCTTTTGTGATACCTTACCTTATAGTTGCTAGTGATATAACATCCCTGATACTGTGATAAAACATATGTACACCATTATTTAATCACACATATAATTAATCATTTGTCAAATTCCAAGTGTCATTTTATGCCATTGCAAAGGGTTTTAAAATCAGTTTTTGCCTCTTAATTTGTGAGGGAAGTTTTTGTCCCTGTATAGATGGCCAAGATATCATCAATGTATCTCGTCCACAGGGAGACCAGTGTTCTGAAGGGATTGGTGGGTGTGTAGATATGTAGCATTTCAAATTAAGCCACATAGAAATTTGCCAGGGTTGGGGCAAACGTAGCTCCCATTGCAGTCCCGGAACATTGTTGGTAAAACGTCTCTTTGTATAGAAAAAAGTTCAGGGTTAGTGCCAATTCTGCCATTTGCATGATTGTTTCTATTGGGACTACCGGGGAATTCTCTAGCTCTCGTAGTACTTTCTCCACGATTTGAAGTGTTGCTGTTTGTGGGATATTGGTAGTGCTGTCACGTCTCCTATGAGAGAGGGTGCTGCTAGAATGGTCTCTACTAGGTCTTCTGCAAAAGCCAGGTAATTTGATTCGGATATTGGTATATAAAGCTTCAATATCTAGTGTTACCAAGAATTGTGTGGCTGGATCAAAGGTAACCTCATGGAGCATGTTCAAGACGCTCATTGTGTCTTTCAAGTAAGAGCGCATTTTTGGTATTTCTGGTCTCAGAAAAAAATCCACAAACTGGGATAGAGGCTCCAGGATGGATTCGATCCCTGCTACAATAGGTCTTCCCGGTGGGGGTGACACATAAAGGAGGTGGTAAAGTAGAAAACCTGCCTTCTTTTTCTAAATTTGACATTTGGAAGGTACTGACTAGACCTACTTCTTTATTGAATACCAAAAGACTGTACTGAATAAAGTGGTCCTAATAAACAAGTTGCCACTGAAACCGGTAGACAGTAATTGCTACATTACATAGATAACGATCCAACTTTCTGTATATGAGCAATTTTTTACTCCACTCCACTTTATGCGGTAACAGTAAGATCTTGAAAAACGCTAAGTGGAGTGCGTATTGTCTTTATGTTGGTCTGTGACACAAACTTGGAGTTTCTGTAATTTGTGTTCATGTGTTTTCTTTTAAAATTTCTTTTAAAAATCTCGGTGCACGTGGCCTACACACAATCCCTGGCCATTAAAGTTATGTGTAACCCAGTGGATGTCTGTACACCAAACCACTAAAGCACCGACCTTTGTCTGGCTATTTATCTCTTCCAATACACACACATAGTGGAAGAGAGTGGTTGATGGGCATGATTGCAACAAGGCTGAATGTTTTACAAATATTAGAAGTAAGTGATTTATCATCTTATCTTATCCTGTCCCCTGTATTGTAGGCAGCACAACAGCACACTCTAGGGATAGATGTGGATAGGAGGAAGGGATATTGAGAAACTCAATCTATCCTTTTCTGTCTTCCCCCACAGCCTTGTTACTACTGTTGTTGTATCTCCCAGCAGTTCTTGCTTTTTCACCTGCTTTTTTGAGAACTATCTCTGCCCTCAACCACAGTTGTTTTTTATCCAACAAAAAATCAGACTTTGTTGGCTTTAACAAAATCTTACTACAGTTGGTTTTGCCCCAATTCTTCGTGTTAAAAAGTACATGTAGAAAGCAATCAGATACTAGAGCAGGTACAAGTCCTTTTCAGACCCATGAGACAATAGAAACAGCATTACAAGCCATATGGGATGATCTAAAAGCCAACGCTGATTCCATCATCACCTGAGCGGTAATACTAGTGGACCTTTCAGCAGCCTTTGACACTGTCGACCACAAAACTCTTATCACAAGACTACGAGACATAGGAATCAGCAACATGGCTATACTATGGTTAAAATCCTTCCTGACAAAGACCGGAAATAACGTGGCTACACCCGTAAACTCAACTCCACACACAACAACCTGTGGAGTTCCATACATTTAAAAAAAACAAATTGCTCTCAAACTCCTTCCTCATAATGCAATGATGTTCTTACTTAATTCATATTGACCACAATTAAACTAATGAAATTATATAGAAACAGAACTAACAACCCAAACATACATATACAACAACATTTGTATCACATTCACTCTCACAAATTATCCATACAATCATTCCCCAAAATGATTTTAACATTCAGATTTCCCAGTATGTTGGATATACATATATCCAAATTAGGAGTCCATGGACTTCCTCAAACAGTTCCATAGAACAATTCTGAATGTATGCAATTTCTAGACGATTTACATGTTTCGACCTATTGGTTTGTCACAATTCCTTTGTCTAGTAACTAGATCTTCTTTAGGATCATAAACACTAGAATAACGTATGTTATGCAAATGTCTAAAGATCTAACATAGGGTTTGTCCATTATCTATGATTCCTGAGAGAAATGCAATGCCAATTTAATTCCTCTTTGGCACTTGTAGTGATATTGCAGCGTTGGTAATCCTTGATTCATCACTTTTCCATATATTCCATGCTAATTAACTGGATGACAAGGTATTTTTTCTCAATCCCCTCTCTTTTAGTATTATTGGACTAGTGCAACAAATTCCAATGTAAATTTATTTTCCTTACCCTCGAAAGGGCCCACCGGGTACCTACCAGTCGTCCAGTCCCAGTAGCAGCCCTGCGCCCCATCATAGCGCGGCTGCTGAACTACAGAGACCGCAACACAATCCTGCGACTAGCCAGGGAAAAAGGAGAGCTGCACTATGATGGAGACAAAATCCAAATATATCCTGACTTTTCATCAGCAGTTCAAGCATCGCGTAGGTCCTTCACAGGAGTGAAAAGGCTCCTGAGAGACAGTCAAATACAATGCTCTATGCTCTTTCCTGCAAAACTCTGTGTTCAACATGCCGGGAGGATGCAGTTCTTCAATTCACCTGAGATAGCAAGCAGTTTTCTAGATGAGATCGGCTGCCGACGTCCTAACAACAACCCGAGACCAGAGAAAGAAGACTGAGGCAGAAGAGATCAGACCTGAGACCCCCTGGTATGTGACAAATTAAGTCACAAACTGTACACCTTAAATCACGAAGTTGATAAAGAGGCACTTAAGCAAGGGGAGGCTCTATAGTACACTTCAAATATATTGACAACACTCCGAATATTTGGGTTAACACACCTAAGATGTGACCATGTATAACTTCTGAAGGGAGCCATTGGACTCGGCTGGGCACTAGCACACCAAGGTCAGCGCTGTATACAAGTTATCAGGAGAAGGGGAGGGAATAGTTGACGGGTGGGTTGGGGGTTGCCTGTGAGGGAGGGAAAAGGTGGGAAACTCTGCTACAAGTTAGTACGAGTAGAATGCATCGAATTGGGAAGGGGAATCTTATAAGAGGTTGCGCTAGTCAGGTGTCTGGTCCTCCTGGACAAACTCCACTGTTAGGTACATAAAAACAGGCAGTGCATGTATACACAAGCAAAATAGCAATTAAGAAATCTGAACACATACTGTATAAACATATTAAGTGCGAAAGAGATACAAAGTAGCAACACAGACCATCAGAAGGGGGAATAACCTAACTAAAACTCTCAGAATATCTCAATACCTTAAAATGCATAACATCAATATCTCCTTAATACAAGAAACCCACCTTCTCCCCTCCTGTGAAGGTAGGTGGGCCACCAACTGGGGTTGCCACAGATATTATTCCTCCTTCTCATCCTACGCCATGGGGGTGGCAATACTAATAAGTAGGAGAGTGAAGTTTCGACTGTTGTCAGTGGCAAGAGATGAGGCAGGGTGAGCGTTACTGGTACATGGGGTGCTTGCAGCTTGACTAGACATCTTGGTAAACACATACATACCGAACGTTGATAGCACCAACACATTTAACTGGGTGATGACACACGTAGCAGAGTTTAGTACAGCCAGGATCATCTGGGGTGGAGACCTGAACACTACCCTCGACCCGCATGGGACAGATCTCACATGACCGTGAGCGCACTCACCAAGGCAAACCTTCAGATACAAGAAATATGTACAGCCTACAACTTATTGTTGCATGGAGACTCAGTCACATAAAAACTTGAGAATTCACATACCACTTCTGGGTTCACTGTATCAGCTCCAAGTTAAGGTATACACTGGTGTCCCGAGAGGGGGTATTCCACTGGGGTGATAGTCACATTCTCCTGAGAACGCTCTCTGATCACTCCTCAGTCACTTTGGAGTGCATACCCGTAGCTGGCGGGAGGGAGGCGGGGGGTTATAATTGGAGATTCTAAGCAGGAGCAATCTAGGACTCAGTGTTGGGCTAAGAACTACTGGCCGAGATCAGGTCATTTCTCATAATTAACAAAGAGTCGGTTTCTTTGAGTGGGACCCTATAGGAAACCCTAAAATGCTACATCTCTGGGATCTGCATGGCCAAAGAAAATGGGATCCTGAAAATTATTAGAAGGGAGCCTGCAGAAAGTGAGTACCCAGCTCAAAGAACTTGCAAAAGCATACACTAAACAACATGAATCCCAATCCCTGGCCCGACTCTGGGAAGAATTAGATACATTCAGAGCAAACGCTGATTGCCAAGTCCAAAGTACGAAATACAACCCACCCTGTAAAGGAATGTAGAGGACAGATGGTTTCAAAGAAGGAAAAGGGATGCACTCTGGCTACTAACAGGAGGGTAGTCGGTATGGTAAATAATCGCAATAATTCAAGGCTACTTGGTTTCAACACAGGGTGCAATGGGTCATAGGGCATTCGGAGCAGGACCAGGGGGAGACAGAACCACGATTTTCCTTGTACTGTGGGTGTTCTTGGTGCTCAACAGCGTCAAGTCGGTTTCAGAGCGCTTAGCAGCTTCTGCAACAGAGTTCAAGATGGGAGACAACTGCGGGTATCAGGCGGCAGGCAGTTCGGCGAGTGAAGCTGGACGGAACAGCTGCAAGCTGGCCCACATGGCTTCTCAGGGTCAGGAATTGTTGTCTCAGTGCTGGTCGGTGGTTTTGAAGCACTGGTCAAGGCGTCTTGTATGGTTTTAGTGACTGCAGCATAACAACAGTCAGGGATTCTTCACTGGGTTTGTGTCATCCTTTAAGGTGGAAGTCCCAAAGCTGAGAAGAGTGTTGCAGGCAGCTGCCTTGTTCTTGGTTTGCTTCAGAGACTCTCTGGCACTTTCCACCTAGGAATCTTGCTGCAGAGGCTAGCAGGACATGCTGTGATTTGGCTGAGTACCAGTTCTGGAGCTGCTGGAGGGTGCTCTGGATTCGGTATCGTCCTCTGTTCCCTGGGAGATCTTTAGGGAGAGATTTTGCTTCCCTCTTGGAGGTCCTGGACTTCCTTCACTGGTGGAAGATGTAATGCAGGCTGTATTGAGGCCAGACTCTCTGGCTTACCCATACCACATTCTCATACCTTCTGAATGGGGTCCCGCTGCAGGGATGATTACTGTAATACATGCAGTCCCAGAATGATATTTCACTGTCAATCAATACTGAGGGCGTTAGCTGGCTTCAGGTTGACACAGTGCATAGGAAAGGGTCTCCTTTGTTAAACTCTCCAGCCAGGCCCCATGTTGGCCTGTTTGAATTAAAGTCTGATTAGTATGCAAATGCTGCTACCAGCTACAGGGTTCAACAAACGGACAGGGTGGATCCATAGCGCCTGTGTTAGTTAATTAGGCTGGCCATGGCAGGGGAAAGCTTTGGCCCTCCCTCTTTTGGAGAGGTATTGAGTACTCCATCTGTAATATCCCAACCTAATATGACAGGGGGGTGGCTGCGGCTGCAGGCTGTGTCCACCCAGAGTACACCGGTTTATGCGTATGTCGTAAAGTGAGTATAGGAAAATGTGTACACACATTTTCCGGACGTTGATCTACCATCATTCAATTTCATTTAAAATTTCAAAAAAGCCCAGGTGAGCACACCCCCACCGTGCGGATGGTCATCGAATTCTTCACATCCACATACCTTGCCATGATAATTTATCCAAGCATTGCCATTGGAATGCTTCTAAGACTACCATAACGAAATGGTGCTCATCCTTTTCTTTCCCAGCCTCTGGCTTAGGACATTCATATTCCCATGCACCTTTCTGCCCGGTGACAGGAATAGTTCACTCCTGTGATATTTAGTAGCTAAGATCGTCACATGCCGTGTAGTTATTGACTTTACCAAAGGGCAGGCTTTTTCCTTTGATTAGGGGATTTCTTTCCAGGGACCTGGTCATTTAGCATAGAGTGTAATCTATCCACATTAGCCACAGCTGACATCTCCTTCCCAGCATAAATGAGTTGGGCATGAAGTGAGTTAAGTGGACAGCCCTAAGGGATAGAGATGTCTGCTTCTTTAGCTTACTTCATCCTAAATATTTGGCAATATCCGTCAGAGAATTTGTCCAGTCAAAGCTGATGACACATGAGATAACATCCGACTTTTATGAGCAATGGTACAACCGCAAGTGTTCCCTTTCCTGCGTGCGGCTTTATTATATCCATTTTTACAAATCTGTTGTTCTTCGCATTTCTTTTATAGTACCCAAACCAGGTGAATTAAAATCACCTAGGAACACATTGGTATTACACAAAACCATTGATCACTAAGTACCTTTATGTGGATATTTGTTCTGGGGGTATCCAAAGATTCCATGGTCAAATCCACTGAGCGGACCCAAATGCATACTTAGATTAGACATCAAATCTACTGCTTCTGCATTGATCCAATCTTTGTATTTTTTATTTATTTAATGTGGTTTGGTTTAAAATAAATCTTTCACATCTATAGAACAAATCATTATAAATAGGTAACAAATTATGAATACAGTTAATCATGGTTGGAAACAGCACAATTGTAAGTACACAGTTTAAATACATAAAGTGCAGACAACCATTTAAACTGTGGATCGAATCCGTGTGGCACATTCGAATTTCTAGCCCCTCTTACAGTACAAATCTTGAAAGCAATCTGTAAAGGACGGAGCCATGCACAGGCATATCTCCTAGGAGAAAGGTACCTGCCTGCATAGTTCTTAGTTCTTCTTACACATAGTGTTGGCCTTCTTTTCCTCAAGGTCCAGAAACTCAACTGAAGAGAGTACAACTCGAATGTTGGGAGGGAGCAAGGATGATATTTCTCCTACCGGTCGGTATAGATTTTCCCTTTGGGGCCATGTCTGTGAACTGTCATGGGGTGGTTTTAGAGGAGAGATCTGATAGACCCACATCTACAGTGTCACTTGAAGCGTCTCTTTATAGCAAATTTCCTAAGTTCCCCCTGAGTTTCATCATCAGAAAAGCTGTGTGGGACAGTCGAAGGTGAACAAGTAGTGGGAGAGTCGTGCTTCATAGGTTTCCTCCTTCTCTTTTAGGGTCTCTGCATGAGTGTTTTCTGAATTATAAAGCTCAGCGGCATAAAGGGGAAGATTTGCATCTTCTATGCCCAATACTCTGTTTTGGTGTAGAGCAAAGCAAGGATGTATCGGAAGCAGTGGCATCTAAATCCATACTTTCTCCTTTCTCCTTTCTCTCTAGTGTCATACTGACTACAGCCACCTAGAAGTGACACTGATGCTGCCAACAGAGGAACCCAGCATCTAGATAAGGCCTTCACTGCACCGGCACATACTGATGTAGCGATATATGCTTCCTAACAGATCGACTTTTGAGGATGGAGAGTCCAGATTCCCGATGCCTTCTTTGAGTTCTAACAGAATCTCTCGGATGTCAATGCATCTGGGCCATGTTTTCTGTCCTGTTCCATCATTGTTTCTGGGGGTTCTGACTGAGGTTGTGGCAGAAGGGGTACTGGTGGAGGATCTGCTCTCAAAGTTCTGTTTCCAATGTGATTTGTCTGATTTTCTCATGTTCTATGTCTGTTGCTGACAAGGTCGGGGTAGTCTTATTAGGAAGTATCACAACGAGTTCAGGGGTTTTACTGTATTGGTGGAGTTTAGAGCCAGGCAGTGATTTTGTCAGGAGTTCCCGGCAATTGAATGATCAGAGTCTGTGTTGATCGCCGCTTTGAGGATCAGATTCGTATAATTTTGCCTGACGAGCTGCTCAGTTGGGGGGTCCTCACTCCCATTTGCAGTGCCCTGCTCGTGAGGGAGCTAGCCAATTAATGTTCTTCATACACCTTCTTCATAAGGTGGCTCCCCGTCACTTGACCTTGAATTGCTGGAATATTGCTGCAGTGTCTATGTTTCTTTGCCTGCCTCCTTTGATTTAACCAGGTGTTAAATATTGATCTCCTGGAAAGCTTTTTATAGGAGGAGTATTGGTTTGCTACTGCTGCAAGTTGTTTGATTGTGGTTCTTCCTGCCAATACCTGGGTATTACTTTCGAGATTGTTTTGCTCCGGCCGTGAGAGGCGTCAAATGGGTGAGTTTGGACTGGTCAGGAGGGGGTCTTTGCCTGCCACCAGCCAGGAGATCAATCAGGTTGTGTGTATTGCCCTGAGTTGCTTGCTGTGTGGGCGACGTTCACATTTTCCCTCTTCTTGGTTGGTTGGTTTAGTTTGCGGATGGATGTCACCCCCCATTGAGGCCTTTTGTTGCTGTGTTTCCAGCTGTGACTACTGTTTTTATGATTCAGTACCGTTCTGCAGCATCTGGTTCCAGGTAAGGTTGTGCACGTGAGTGTTACGATGGTTTGATATGCAGTGTTGCAGTGCTAAGGGGCTGAGTGGTAGCAGGTGGCCATACAGTCCCGCCATCGCTTTATGATGGGCTCTACAGAGGGACCCTGGTGTGGGCTCCAAACGGCCTCCACCTCCAGGTACTGCAGCAAAGGGATCACCTCAGCTTGCTGGGCTTATCCAGTCTATTCCGCTGCTAGGAGGGAGCAGCAGGGGGCAAGAGTTATGAGTTTATGGCGGGGCCAGGCCAGGACTGGGCTGATCTTCAGCCGGGGCTCTGACCATTTAAGGCTGTTTCAGAGCTGCTGTCGCCACACGGGGTTAACGCAGCCAACACTGTGGCTTGTACAGGGAAAGGTGGGTGGGAGAGGGGAGCTCACCTTTCCAGCTGCGTTCCTTCAACGTCCGGTGGGCCGCTGATCTCGGAGTTCACCGGGTTGCTGACTGAGCTCGGCGGGTGCCCCGACAGGGGCTTGTGGGCATTTGTGCCCACAAGCCCCTGTCGGCTTCACTCCCACTCTAATGGATTTGATTGGTACTTCGTATTGGTGGGCTCCTCACTGCCTCCACTCCAGGTAGGTCTACGCTGTGGACCTGGGTGAGTCTGAACGTCTGGGGGCTCTGTTATGCCAGATCGTTATCCACCCTTCGTTCCTCGGGCGGGTGATATGGGTGATGTCAGCCAGCTGCAGTGATTGTGTTAGCCACTCACCAGTTTTGCGCAGGCTGCCTGATTCAGTTCGCTGGCCAACTAGGATGCCCCGCAGGGATTTCAACCGACTCGGCTCTGTTCCAAATGCAGGCCTGCTCTCCCTCCTCGTTCGCTGTCACAGCGCTGCAGGGCTTGTTCTGGCAATGGTGTTTTCGGTGTTACGGTTCTGGCGTTTTAGCAGGGACTCCCAAGGACAGTTTTGCTATTGTTGGGCACCGTGGGGCGAGTTGCCTCGACCCCCGCTCTCTTGGTCACACACTGGGTCCAGGGTGTCCATCAGGTTTCACCGGTGGGTCTTCGGCACCACCGCCACCTTCAGGTCGGATGTTGGTTCTCTCCCAGAGCCTAGGCCGTGCTCCCGCCCAGACACAGCTTCTGTAGTCCTACTGCCAGGGGGCCTCCCACACCATCTTACTTGCAACTTGGGGTCAGGTGGGACTTGGGGGACATTTGCTAGTGTTAGTGTGTCTTCTTTGCCACCTCAGATGCCGTAGTTGCAGGATATTCAGAAGCTCTGTGTGGAGCTCACAGAAGAGCCGCCATCTCCGTCGGGCTCTCTAGCGCCCCCTTGTGACTGTCTGTTGTGATAATAATAAAGTAGATATTTTTATACAACTATGACTGGACAGACTCTTTTATCATTGGGTAATAATTTTATTTTCACTGTGTTGCAACTAACTAATGATCCACAACCTTTTGGAGATAAACCTGATGTTCCATCCACGTTACCAAAATTGGACAAGGAGGTTTATAAATTGCTTGTGTTTCCAATCTGTTTGGATCCCTTGTGGTGTACTGGAGGTGTGGGGCTGATTGATGGTTTAGAAACAGATATTTATCCCTGGACCGCTAGTGCCCCGGAAGTTGATTTGTCACTTTGGTGGCAGGCGGTTGGATAGAGTTGGAGCATTGCGCACAGCTTAGTCACCAAACAATAAAAGTACTGTTGCAGGCAATGTTTAGACACTGCTAGGTATTGTTAAATAATCATGGACATAGAGACTGTCAAAGGCATGAGCAAGGATATCCTGCACATCCTATGTCCAGAGAGGCGACTTCCCCCACAGCACTAATGTTAATAAACCTGAGTTGCTGACCAGCGTCCAAGCTTGGGTAGAAGTGAGGGCAGTTGGGGAGAAGACCCCATGGTGCGTTAGACGCTGAGAACCCGAATGAAGAAGACCTTCCTGGAGGGGTAGTGGAAGTTGACGAGGAAGCCAGCATGAGCAGTGTTTCTTGCCAACCATGCCACCGGGGGCAACAATGCTTTCTCAACACTCTAGAGTGTCACAGAGGTCGGGGGCTAGTGCGGCATCCCACAGGTCCCAGGCCTTGGAACAGTCTCTAAGTTGCCCAGTCATTGTCCCAGCTGTTAATGATATAGTGGCTAGAATTCTCCTGTTGGAGGAGAGGAGACTAGCGCTGGAGGAACAAAAACAGCAGGAAAGGGTTGCAATGGAGCGGGAAAGGGCAGCCATCGAGCTGCGCAGACTGGCACTCGATGAGAAGAAGGAGGCCAACAGATCCACCTCTAGTGAAAGCAGTGGTAGTGGCTCAAACCAGGGTGCCACATCCCCAAACACTTAGTGCAGGCTTGCAAGGTGGGGAAGGATATTTTTCACTGGTTTGAAGTACTCAAGCTTGCTTTTCAGCTACATGAGGTGGAAGAGGTACTGTGGGGTGTAGCCCTGATGAGTAACTTATCGTCACCAGGGACTGCTGCAATTCTTCAATGTCTTATTATTTGATTTTATGAATTAAAACCGACCTCAGGGATCAAATCACAGTTGTCAGGTCTTCAGGCCGGACACTTTGCCACTGCACTATATGAGCTGATGAAAAATAGCGAAACAAGTAAAGGTGTAATGTTCCATTTCGGCACTGCAAGTTCGAGGGAAAACATTTGTATTGTTTCTTGGTGTTTAAACATGCACACCTTTTAACGTTTTCAAACAAAACTATTAGAAGAAACTATCCTCTTTTGGTTTTGTGGGTGTGTTGATTTTATGAAAGGCAACTGCCATTTGTCCTGTGCAATTTGGGTGGTTATGCAAACCAATGTAATGCAATGTGCATATTTCACCTTGATATGTTCATTTCTGGTGATGTCACATGCCATTGCATATGTTGATGAGTCCCCCCACTTTAATTTTTAGGACTTAACCCCTGGCCATAGGAAAGGGCATCCTGCTTGAAAGGGCTTACCCAAGCAAGTCTCAGTGAATGTTGGACTCGTGGAGGAGGCCATCATTAGTGTGGGTCTCCTAGAGGAGGTCTTCCCACTAGGCCAAGGAGTGGCTGAATTTGAATTGGTACCTCTGAATGGGAACAGTACTGGGTCTCCAGAAGAGATCCCAGTTACCAATAATACTAAACTCGCTGTCTCCTGGCAGCGGATACAGCCAGACCAGTATAGTGATGGGCCTGATTCTAGTGTCAGTGGGTTTGACGGAAAAAGAACGTACCTCTTGGTGATAGTAGAGTTCAGCTGGTGAGGGAAAATGACACAGCACCGTGTGGCGGTGAAATACTCTATCGATGTCCCATGTCTGTTGGGTGATGAACTTCCTGGTCCCGAGATAGTCACAGCGGCTACCCAATCGAGGGCCAAAGAGATCACCAGATTGAACACTCTCAGAGCCTTTGAGCCCGCACTGCTTCCAGAGGGCTTGTTGGAGGTACCAGCATCGCCGGTAACCCCTAGTCCAGTTCCACAGACTGCTGAGTCATCTACTCCTGCAGGAGAGGGACAGTAGCCATTGAGGACCCTACTTTAGCAGCAGAGAACTGAGTGACTTCAGAGTTTCCTGGCACAGCACAGGAAACATAGGTGGAGGACAAGTTGAGCACAGATCTGAAGGGGCTGCCCAAGCTGGATGAAGTTGCATCAGCTTGGGGCCTTGATCAGACTGATTTCTTTAAAGACCAGAAATAGTGTCCCACTCTGGTAGGTCTGTGGAAGCAGGCAGAGGAGAAGGCTAAGAGCTAGGCCCCTGGACAGTTCAAAGTGTACTGGGAGGATGGACTCCTGTACAGTGAGCCAAAATACTCTGAGAGTGAGGACACCAGAAGGTTAGTGATTCCCCAATGCCACAGAAAGTTCCTTTTGGATTTGGCTCACCAAATTCCTTTAGCGGGTCACTTGGGAGTGACTAAGACATTAACCAGTTGTGCACTTTAACTGGCCACAGATCAGCCTAAAAGTTAAAGAATGTGTCCGGTACTGGATGACTTGTCAAGCTTCTGGCAAGTCAGGTGGTGCCAGAAAGGCCCCCTTAATTCCACTACCCGTGGTTGGGCGGCCTTTCATGAGAATAGGCATGGACATTGTGGGTCCTTTTTTATCATCAAACTTTCTCGAGGAACATATACATCTTGGTGGTGGTAGACCATGACACAAGGTACCCTGAGGCTGTCCCTCTGAGGAGCAACAAAGTCCCCATGGTTTCAAAGGCTCTGATTGGGATACTATCCTGTGTTGGATTCCCCAAGGAAGTTGTTTCTAACAGGATCACATTTCATATCCACGTACATGACGGCTATGTGGGTAGAGAGTGGAGTCACCTACCGGTTCTCTACGTCCTTCCATCCTAAAACAAACAGGCTTGTTGAGAGGTTGAACAAGACCCTGAATGGAATAATAGGTGGCTTGGAAGAGCACCTGAGGAGAAAATGGGATATTCTCCTGTTATGCCTTCTGTTCGCCTACAGGGAGGTTCCAAAGAACTCTGTTTGGACACCCTGTATGAGGTCCCCCCCAGTCTAGTGAAAGAGGGATGGGAGAGCAAACCCTCATCCCCTAAGCAAGATGTGGTGGACTATGTACTCAGCCTTTGGTCTAGAATGTCAAAATACATGGAACAGCCAACAAAAAACCTAAAGTCCAGTCAGAAGCTGATGAAGCACTGGCACGACCCGAAGACCACAGTGACAGTCTATTTTCCAGGACAGTGGATGTGGATTATGGAGCCTGTCGAACCCAGCACCCTTCAGGACAAGTGGACTGGGGCTTACTGTGTGCTGGAAAAGGTCAGTGAGGTGAATTATCTCATTAATCTCAAAGGACCTAAACAGATGTTCAGGGTCTTTCATGTCAACTGGATAAAACCCCATTATAACTGGGAAGACTCGGTCATGACACCAGTGACTGATGGAGAGACTGAGGAGGAGACTGATCCGCTCCCAGACCTGCACACTGAAGACACAGATGTGTCAGTTGAAGGTATAAACCTTGCAACGGGCCTGTCAGAACAGCAACGGACACACAGTTTACCAGTCTTTTTTCGTTGACTACAGGTCGCACCGATTGGTGCACCCAGGATGTGGAGACTGGAGACAGTAAGCCAGTGAAGAGTAGGATTCACTGGATGCCCAATAAGGTGGGACACCATCATGGAGGAAGTTTCCGAGGAGTTGCACCCTTGGAGTGATAGAGGCATCCCACAGCCACTGTGCTAGCCTGTGCTACTGGTCCCTAAAAAGACAGTGGTGGGAAGACTGAAGTTCACATTTGTGTGGATGACAGGGGGCTCAATTCTGTCCCAAAGACAGGTACTCATCACATTCCTCGAGGAGATGAGCTCATTGACAAGCTCAGTACTGCCAAGTACATGAGTACCTTTGACCTTAAGGCAGGGTACTGGCAGGTCGGCTTGACAGATGGAGCGAGAGAGATGTCAAGCATTTTCAACCCAAGAAGGACATTTTCAGTTCACTTTGATGCCCTCCAGATTGAAGAATGCCCATGCCATCTTTCAGCGGATGGTTAACCAGGTTTTTTCCAGGCTGGAAAACTACAGTGTTGCTTATTTAAATAACATTGCTGTGTTCAGCCACACCTGGGAGGATCATGTATCCCACCTGAAACAAGCGCTTCAGGCACTGCAGAAAGCAGGTCTTACTATCAAGGCCATGAAGTGCCAGATAGCACAGGGCACAGTGACTTACCCACACCACCTGGTCGCTGGAGGTAAGAAACAACCTCTCAAACTGAAGGTACAGGCTGTGAAGGATTGGGAAAACCCCACCACACAGATGCAGTTGAGAGCCTTTCTAGGTCTCACCGGGTAATTCAGGTGGTTCATCAAGGTGTATGGTACCATTGCCATGCCCCTGAATGATGTGACTTCAAAGGAAATGCCAAAGAAGGTAACTGGACCTCTGCCTGTAAAACCTCCTTTCAGGATTTACAGGATGGATTGTGCAGGGACCTAGTTCTGAAAGTGCCATACTATGGTCAGGAGTTTATTATCCAGGAAAATACCTGTGATCTTGGGAATGGAACAGTGTTATCTCTGCTGAACTCTCAAGGGATAGGTCAACCTGTCACCCACATTAGCAAGGCTTAGTCCACAACAATCACTGTGGTCCATTTGGATTTAAAAGAGAGCTTAGCCCCTCTTTTGACAGATCATCAGAAGGCCTCACCAGACGCAGAAGGAAGACTCGTCATTGGACCCTGGCTGAAGGCACAGTCTACCTTACATCTTCTGCCAGTGAAGGAAGACCAGAACCTCCAAGAGGGAAGAAAGATCCCTCCCCTAAACATTTCCCAGGGAACAGAGCTAGACACCGAATCCAGAGGACCCTCCAGCAGCTCCAGAACTAGTACCCAGCCAGCACACAGCCTTCCCGGCTAGGCTCTGCAGCTAGCTTCCTAGGTGGGAAGTGCCAGAGAGTCTCTGAACTGAACCAAGGACAAGGCAGCTGGTCTGCAACACTCTTCTCAGATTTGGACCATCTGCATTAAAGGATGACATGAGCCCAGTGAAGAAGCTAGGAGCAGTGCATTGACAACTATCTACCGACGTTCACCTTAAAGGTCATTTTCGCGCCCATTTAACTGCGATGATTGCATTGCTGATTGTTGTTATGCCACAGTCAATAAAGCCTTCTGAGGCACCTGGACCAGTGCTTAAGAACCAGAGGCCAGCAAACAACAATTCCTGACCCTGAGCCACTGCATAGGCCAGCCTTCAGCCATCGGTCCTGCTTCGCTCACCAAACTCCCTTGCGCCTGATACCCCCAGATATCTCCCATCTTGAACTCTGTTGCAGAAGCTGCAAAGTGCCCTGAAACCGACTCAGCCCTGTCGAGCACCAAGAACTCCTACAGCACAAGGTACATTGGTATTCTGTCCCCCTGGTACTGCTCCGAAGACCCCTAGTTACATTTTATGACCCATTGCTCCCTTTGTGTTGAAACCAAGTATCCTTGAACTATTGTGTCTATTTACTACACTGACTACCCTCCTATCAGTATAGAGAGGGCATCCCTTTTCCTTCTTTGAAACTGTCTGCCCTCTACATTCCTTTACAGGGTGGGTTGTATTTCGTAGTGTACTAGAACTATCTGTTGTGATGATAATAAAGTAGATATTTTTATACAACCTGGACTGAACAGTCCTTTTTATCGTTAGGTAATAATTGTATGTTTGCTGTGTTGCAACTAACCAACGATCCACGACCTTTCAGAAATAAGCCTGCCGTTCTATCCACCTTACCAAAACTGGACAAGGAGGTTTATATTTTGCTTGTGTTTTCAATCCGTTCAGATCCCTTCTGGTGTACTAGAGGTGTGGGGCTGATTGACGGTTTAGAAACCGATATTCATCCCTAGACCACTGGTGCCCTGCAAGTTGATTCATATACATTGGAGGAAGGAGGAATGTCCTGAAACGGGTATGTCATCAGTTCTCTAAGAGACATTCAGTGGAGGAAACAGAAAGCAGAAATGTTGGCCTAGCATGGGGATGTAAGTAGGATTGAGAAAAAAACAGCAAGTGGGTGGCATGGGCAGGTTAGAGGATTGAAGAGGGAGTTGCTGTTCTGGGAATTTCAAAGGCTGACAATGAAGGCAACAGCTAGAAAACGATTTCTAAGCAAATGGTGCAGTGCATGCAATCAAGCTGCTTAGCCCTCAACTCTCAAGGTTATAGCAAAAAAGGGGGAGGCAAGAAAGTGGATGCCATGAAAGCCTGCCAAAGCTGGCAGTAAAGCTGCATGCTATCAGTGTGGACAGGGGAAAGAGTACACAAAGTGGTTAAGGCTGGCAATTAAGCCACTCAATTCAATATATAATATAGGAAGTTCAAAAGGATGTACCGAAAAGTAAGTAAATTCAAAATGAATACATGGTTTAGAATCTTTATTTAGAAAACTATTCATGAGTTTTTAAAGAAGACAATATATAAGATTCACGTAAACAATTAAAAAGAACTGCTTGTGATTAACATACCCTTCAGAATCACCAAGTGATTTAAGCCATAGCTGGCTTAAATGACACAAAAACTATTCATATATGACTTAAACCACAAACAGTCAAATGAATAGTCATTTAGAGAATAACATTTCGTATATTAGTGGGAGAGATTCTTCCTGTGGAATATTTTTAAGAGTAAGTTATGTTGTACGTTTTGTGTGAGAATGTGTCTGCATACTATATGTGTTTGTGATTTAAGAAGTAGCCGTTAAGCCATGCCATCAGTGCTGAGGGAGGGTCACAGAGGGAAGGCAGGATGACGGTTGATCACTAAGAAATGGTTGAGGCATGTTGTCCCAAAGAAGCAAGAAGAGAAGGGAAATCAGCTTAGGAATAGTGACAGAGTAGAGGAGAGCTACTACCAGAAATAAGTCGGGCATCATTAGAAGCTAACCACTTAGATCTGTAGATGGCAGTGTTTCAGACTATGGGCAACTTGATAGGTGATTATTGAAGATAGCTGTTTTCAGTTCATACATCGCAACAAGATGCACGTTTGTGACTAAAAATCACTATTGGAGGGGGACTTTATCCCACAGTTTCTTTTATTGTGCATCTAAGTGCTGAAAGTAAAGTGGTGTGTAAAGGGCTCACATTACGTATCTCACATTACTTAGCATTCAGGGACTTGGCGGCGTCAAGCGGGCAGTAGGTCTCCTACTGATGAATGTACTTATATGATTTATTGGCCTGCATAGGTGTAGCCAGTATAGAAATGTATTCTTACAGTGGCATGCCTTTTTACTGACATTATGGGCAAAACCAACACAATGGGCTTCATTACAAGCGTGCCATTAGGAAAACTGATTTTCTGGCATGCCGGTGCCACTGTGTCAGGCAACCCGTGATACAGTGCAGGTGCATTCTGGCATGCTGGAAACTGTGGTAACAGCATGCCAGAAACCCCTTAAACTCCCCCAAATGACAACATCATCGTTCACGATGCGGGTGACTCTGAATCGTCATCACAGTCCTGGAGCCACCGGCACTGGTAATAGCAGTGCTGCAAATACCGTGACTGGAAATACAGTGATCGCCGAAATAGGAAATCATCCGGCGGCCATTACGAAAACACAAACCATTGAAATCCTGATAGGATAAGCGACTTACACCACTGCTGACCATAGAAGCTCAACCCTTACCATGGCATCAAGAGTCTGTGAGACCCGGAGGCACAAGCCACTCTTCCGTGAGGCTGAGCTCAGCATGTTATCAGACACGATAGTCCAGCATGCTGCAGAGCTCTTTGCAAATGACCAGCGCAGGCTGGCCCAGCTGTCCTAAAAGAGCATCTGGGAAGAGGTTGCCCAGAAAGTGTCTGCAGTCGGCACAACCCCCCCTCACAGTGCGAGACTGACACAAGAGGAGGGACGACCTGCGCTTGAGGGTGCGCACCCTCCTCTCGGCCCAGCACAGACAGGGCATGGCCACTGGTGGTGGGAGCACATCCCCAATGCGCCTGCTGCCCTGGGAGGCGACATACAGCAGTGTGCTCCACCTCAAGGCCATCGAAGGGGTTGGTGCTGAGGAGGCCGGAGCCAGGACACCTGAAGAGGCTGGTGAGTACACATAACTACAATGTAATGTCAACCTCCCTGTCCACCCTGTACCCACTACTGTATCACCTTATGACATGAATGTCTAGTGCATAGTCCAAAACACCAATAAAGCCCTGCATGCCCTTCTGCTCCCCAAGAGACAAGCAAGCTGAGTGCACACACTGACATACACCCTTGCCCAAAACATCACTCATATCACTAAGACACCTAGAACACAACACATGCACCCTGTACTGCCAACAGAACATGCTTCTGCCGCCACTCAGACACACATCCCCTTGCCACAGCTTAATATGCATGTGCCTGTTGTGCTTCTCCTGCACAAAGTCACATCAGTGCTAAGCCCCTTCTCCACCCTCAAATGACCAGCTTCAAACACAAAGGAAACATGTGACTCCCTCAGGTTGCACCCACCCAGGCAGCTCCAGCTGCACCAGTAGCACCACGCAGCCACATGCACATGTACATGCATGTATTATTGAGGACATAACGGATGACCGTGGGGTGGACACTGGGGATACCTCCCACCACAGCACCGATGAGCCTTTGCTATTCAGTCCCATGGGCCCAATTAGCCCACAACTTCCACCCTTCCCCAGTGTGAGGGAAATTGATGGCAGACTCAGCTGCTTGGAACAACACCAGGATGCCTTGACAGCTCTGGTGCATCAGCACCTCCAGGAGGTGCAGCTGATGCATTAGAGCGTCCAGGTTAGTGGACGCCGTAATGCCCATGCACATGGGCGGTGTACACGAGTAATAGTGCAGATGTCCAGGGGAGTATGAGTGGGGAACAGCGTAATGTCCTCTATAGCCGAGATAATGGCTATGTTCCTCCAGGCCTTCTTAAACCGACGGGCCACAGAAATCCACCACGCACCATACACCGGTACAATGCCTGCTAGTTCCGTGCAGATCAGCCCAAGGTGGCGTTCAATGCGACTGTCCTGCTCGGCACACTGTCGCATGCCTGAACCGAAAAAGGGAAGGAAATTGGCCCAGGACACACACAGATGCCCTGTCTGTGACTTTTGCAAGTCACCCTTGCAGAAGATGACAGGAGTTGCATAGGGACAGTTGGGAGTGGGGAAGGGATAGTTGGTGAGGGGGAGTGAGGAGGTATAGATGGGGAGGGGGAGTGGGAAGGGATAGTTGGGGAGATGTGGGGAGGGATATTATTGGCAGTTTTTTTCTCCACATTTTTAAATATTTGCATTGTACAAATTACAGTTGGTGTTGCATGGAAATCATGACTGACAATGATTTTTCAGTGTAAGTGAGTGATTTATTTACAGTGCAGTGCCCAGTGCGCTAGCTGGCTTGTGCCACGTGCATGTGTGAAGTGATCAGAAATAATGGTGAATATGTTTCTCTCATGCAACACGGCCATTCATGCCATCACAGCGATGTGCAAATGGCAGTTCATCATCACTCTCATCCAACTACGCCTCTGGTGGGTGCATGTCCATGTCAGGGGGCAGTGGTATGTTGCGCCTGATTCACATGTTGTGCAACATGGCACAGGCAAGGACTATCTTTCCCACCTTCACAGGGCTGTACATAAGTGTGCCCCCAGATCTGATCATGCAGTGGAACCTTGCCTTTAGCAGGCCAAATGTCTGTTCTATTGTACAGTGGGTACGGATATGGACATGGTTGTATCACTGCTCTTGCTGATTGTGTAGTTGCCTCACGGGGGTCATCAGCCACAGCATCAGGGGATATCCAGCATCACCTACACAGGAGCAAAAGAAAGTGTAGAATGTCATACTTGTGCCCGTATCATGTTGGTACAGACTATATAGTGTTCACTAAACAATGCAAAATTATACATGCTAATTGCTGGTTACGTAGCATATGTCATATTTTGGCTAGTTGAAATCCGCATTGTCAGTGTCATGGGATGTCCATGCATTGTATGGATAATTTTGTGTAGGATCAGGATGATCTTAGGAAGATATGTCTGCAGTCATCAATGTCAATGTAATGACAAGTGCTAAATGCAAGTGTGCGGGTGACATCACCAGGTGGCAATGTTTGACGGCCTTGAAAATAGTCTTCGGCCTGAGACAGCAGTGTGCCCGACACCGCAGACCCTGACGGGTGCTGCAGACCTAGTAGGCATGGCTGACACGGTAAGGACGTTATTTTGCATTGAGATGTGCTTCTAAATTTATTTGGAATTTGTACATGCCAGAAGGCGTACTTCTGTGGTACATGACGGGCTGCATGGGAGTGGTTGAACAGCTTCACTGATCAGTGAAAAATGATGGATGTGGACATATTCACAGAGAGATACCATATGAGGAATTGGATAGATGAGAAGGCGATGACAGCCTAATGATTCCCATTAAGCCCATACACCTTTTCAATATGCGTGGTGGGTGTGTGGTGTGCACTCGCTTTGACATGGCCCATACACAGCCACAATGACCTCTGACCCTTTCACTACAACACACACAAATGAGACTGGTGTGTGTTATTGTGTTCAAATACAATATTCCTATGATGGGCATGTCACACAATCATAGATATGTGTCGATAATAATTTGAACTTCAGGTCACATGCATATGTGTACTTCAAACAGGCAGGGAACCTGGCTACTTGGTGTGCGGAACACTAGTGGTATGGAGGTGGAGTATTCTGATGCATACATATTATCCACCTGTGCATCAGGTGGTGTGGGTTGTGCTGATTGTGTTTTTGCTGGGTTTTGGGACATTGGGGTGATGCATTGTGGTAGATTCAGTGCTTTTGATTTTTCTGCACAGATTTGAGGTTATGCATGCACATGATCAGTTTGGCCAATTGAGACACGCCAGTCAAGGCCTTGTACTCAGGCATGTATTACTGTGCTGCACATTGCACTGCACACATCCACTGCTGATCGGTGTTGTACTTACACCCACTGACCAGTGCACATGCTCTGGTAGATACACTCACCACACAGCCAGGTATGCTATGGTGTTTTATGCCCCTTCCGCCCTGAATTTGAACAGTACACATGCTCTGGTAGATACACTCATCCAACAGCCATGTACGCTATGGTGTTTTATTCCCTGCCCTCTTCCCCCAATTTCAACAGTGCACATGCTGTGGTAGATACACTCACCCAACAGCAAGGTACGCTATGGTGTTTTATGCCCCCCCCCCCATTTCAACAGTGTACATGCTCTGGTAGATACACCCACCTAACAGCCAGGTATGCTATGGTGTTTTATGCCCCCATCCCCAATTTCAACAGTGCACCTGCTCTGGTAGATACACTCATCCAGCAGCCAGGCACACTCTCTGCTGTGACGTGCCATGTACCCTGACAGCGTGGACTTCCACAGCACCATTGAGTTGTGGGTTGAACCGTGGAATCTGGCACAACAGTGGGTGGTCGAGCTTTTCGTTCCGGTACACTGCCTCAACGACATGCCTGCCACCAGCTCCACATGTGTGCAGTCCAATGCACTTATCACATTGGGTGAAAAGTGATTTTATTGGCATTGACCTGGTCAGCTGTTCTGGGTAGGTGATCGCCAATGTGATGCAGGAGTGCATCGATGACCTGAAACATAACACGTGAGAAACAGGGTGGCAATATCCCATGCAGTTCACTCTCAGTGTTCTGGTAGGTGCCTGTGGCTGTGAAGTGTTGCATAGACACTACCTTGAGCAAGGGGGGTGGCTGTATGGATTTGTGTGAGGCAGACCATGTCATCATGGATCATGTTCACTACGGAAGTGATGGACTCCCTGTCTAGCCGGCACAGAGTGTGGATCTGGCTTTGGCCCAGGATGAAGGGTCTGGCCCTCATTTGTGGTATAGGTGGCTGTCTGAGGGCTGCAACCTACTGCCCATTGTTGTTTTGCAGGGCCATGATGGCCATCCTTCTCCTCAAGCGCCTCCGCCGCACCCTCTGCCTTCCTGCATTCTCAAGTAGTAGGCCTGCATCCAGAGCCTCCAGCTCCAATACTGCTACTGCTAGCATGGTAGTGTTGGAAGAGGTGTGGGGTGTGGGAGTGGTCCTTCGGTGCTTTTGCAGTGCTCGTTGGGGCTCCCTGGGCTGATTTTGGGCACCTGTGGGCTGTTTCTGTACACCTGACTCTAGTTAATGCCTGGTCCGTGATGCCGGTTTTTCCGGTGTGGAATTCACGGTGCTACCGGCATGTCCATGCTGGTGTTTCCGTGTACGTGTAGCTCGGAATGTGCACTTACTAATGCCATGCCGGTGTCTCAGGCACGGCTGACGCATTTTGCCGCAGATTCCGGTAACAGTGTTGCCGGATACCGTAGGTCACTTGCGGTGATGGTGTTTGCGGCATCGCAACTCAGACTATGCCGGACCGGAAAAGGGTGCGATCGGCACCCTTTTTTTCCACACCGGCATACTTGTAATGAGGCAAAATGAGTGTTCTTATGGGGGGATATCTGCCCACATTGACACAGCCTTTATGGGCATGTGTTCTTCCAGTAGCATAACAGTTTACTGACATTATGGGCAAAGCCATGATAATGAGTGTTCTTATGTGAGGATACTGGCACACATTGACACAGCCTGCCCGGGCATGTTTTCCTACAGTGGGATGGCATTTTTAACTGGAATTATGAGCAAAACAAACATGAGTGTTCTTAGATGGGGATTCTGGCATATATTGGCCCAGCCAACATGAACATTTATTTTACAGTGACATATCCTTTCTACTGGCATTAGGTGCAAAGTCAAAATGTGTTTTTACGAGGGGATACTGGCCCATATCTGTGCAACCAGCATGGACATGTTTTCTTATAGTATCACTGCTGGCATTATTGGCAAAGCAACCCTAACCATGTTCTTCTCTGGGGATGCTGTCATGTATTTGGGACGATCCAATATGGATATGATTGAACAAATTGTCAGTATGACAGTTGTGGAATACTGACATATATTTTGGGCAAAAGCATCAGGAAAGTGCAATGTATATACTCCTGAGCACTGATGGTGAACTTACATCTACTGGATATTTCTGCGTTACCCTACAAACCTGAAAATATGTGGCTTTTAACCCAATTATTCACAGTAAGTGTGCTGCAAAAAGAACATCACGCCCCCCGAGTCCCTCTTGGTTGGGGCTCACACAGTCAATAAAAATATTCAACATTCAACAGCTGCCGCTGGATTCACTATGTACAGCCACTGTAGCGAAAATACAAAATCGGCACCTATGCCTAAGGTCCTTGCTAATGAGACTTCTGTGACAGGGTCATCAGACTAGGTGAGCTCATTTTGTCTACTAATACGACCCTCAGTCTACCGCATCGGGCCCTCTAGACACACACATTCATGACTTTGATACATGCCAACCAGTGCTTTTGGAATGAGCATGTACCCCGAAGGTGTGTTAACTGATCCATAAGCTGTAACCTCTGTTTGATAAATGGAGACCCCTTCGCAAGGTGAAAGGCAATAACATTGGCGGTGTGGAATGCTGACACTTCTGTGGTATTTTGCAATCTGCTGAGGATCTCTGATACTGTGGAGCTGTTCCCCTTGCAGCTCGGCATCCTACGTCCCTGCACCCTGTGCAAAGCATAAGTAGAAAAGGTGCAGGCGGTGCCCAAGGTCACCACATTCCATGGGCAGTGAAAAACATCTCCATTTTGGTTAGGCGTCACATGGCTTGTGTGTTGCGTTCTTCTTGAACTATACAAAAATGTGTGTCTTTAATGATATGCCACCATTTGATGCTGCCAAACACAAACACTATTTTAAAAGGCGTGGCCATTCCCCCTGTCACCAAAACATCTGTGAATTGATATTATGAACAGGGTGACTCATGGGAAGTCCTTGCCATTGTATTCTCTGTGACCAGGATATAATGTGTCCAAACTGAGACAGAGAAGGATTGGTTTCACTCTCTCTGCTGTTTTGGGTATCACCCCAAAAATGTTACCGGTCGCCAAAATACTGCACTGTCTAAAACTCAATGCAAGAAGAAAGTTCAAAGACAAGAACATTTATACGTGGATTATGTTGTGCCATAATATCATTTATGATACTCCACTCTACATTGGAACCACATGAACCACACGAATTAAGCCACCATATTGCACGACATGGAGTTGATGCTGGTGAGAGAAAAAATGGCATTGATAGATGGTGGACCTCCAAATAACTTGACACTTCACTCTGCAGTAGACCCCACTTCACGAACTGAAGTCTAGAAAAATGTACAATCAGCACGAAATAGAATATATTCTCACACACACATAGCGGCCCTGAGAAACCCTAAATAATACGATAACCGGATGGCGATTGGGTAGTATTTGTTCTTCTCACCTGGGAACCGCTGAACCATCCAAAATTGGTTAATGTGTCGGAGCGCAGTCATTCTCCGTCGAAGAATGTTTCAGTCCGGATGTGAAGGGCCCTCAGGCGGCGTGAAGGCCATCTATCAGGTGAGACAGTCGGCCCAGGCCCCCAACCAAACAGGCCGCAGGCAGCGACGAGAGACTCACTTGTTTGCGCGTGGACATGGTTGATAAGCCCAGACAAAGGGCCCCGGCGAGTGTTTTGTCATGAGCCATCAGCGCCGCTACACAAATGCTCCCTAAACCAGGGGGGGTGCACCTCGCGCGCAGTAAAACATGGCCGACTTCCTCCCTCCAGTCACTGTCAGAGTGAAGCATGGCAAGTGGCCCCTTTAGGGTAATTAATCATATTTTAAATGTCCAAACAAAACGGATGCTTTTTTCGCTTTGCCTGGAGATTTCCGTCGACCAAAATGTGTCTGAAAGTGCAACTAGGAATATTACCCTCAACATTCTTGTTTTCTTGTTCACGGGGAAGATGGACGGGGCTCAATGCAGAAAGCTGATACGGTTGTTTCAGAAACAGCTGGGATCGTCCCGAGAGCAGGGGTGGCCAGGGAGCCAAAAGTGTCCCTGGAAATGTTTCGCAAAGAGGGCCCTGATTAAACCGTGTGAGCAAGCCTAACTCCTCTAAGTTAGGCTTTGGGGTTCTTCTACAAGAATATTCGGGGGAGTGGAAGAGTGCAAACAGTGTATTTTAAAGCACGTGTTACTTTATAGGAATATCAAAGTAGTTACACATGACAACAAACTGATGTATAACATTTGTTAAGAGTGAGGAGTAATATGAAGGACAATAGGGCTCATTATGGGTCCGGCAGTAACTATGCCGGTGATACCGGTGGGTTGCCGCCGGACCCATAAATATTTATCGGTGCCTGACTTCCCGGTGCCACTGGAGGATTACAACCCTGGCGGCCCGGAAAGTCAGGCGCCAGTAAATTGTGAGTCCCCATTCCCATAGAGTTCCATATGGGAGTGGGGACCACGGAAGCACCGGCAGCGTTGCTTCCGCTTCCGTGACGGTCTGCCTACCGTGTCTGCTGTGGCCGGCAGGGTCAGATCTGTTGGGCACGGTGGCTCCGGCAGGCAGACCTGTAGTATGCCGATCCGGAACCAACGGTGCTGGTAAGCTTACCGGCACCGTAGTTTCTGGACCGGGAGGCTCAGAATGAGTCCCAATGTCTTTACTTCAATGGCTGAAGGAGGCGGTGTGCAAACCAGGAAAGCCTCACAAAGGAGGCCCATAAAGCAGAGCCCCCCACACTCCCACCCCCACCTGCGTACTATCCAGAGTTCCCTTAAGGCCAAGCCTGCACTGGCTGTAATGCGCTTCCTTTTTAAGAGAGGGTACGTTTTCTCCACGCTTGAGTCTCAGGGGCCTAAGTTGTTGCAGCGGAAAAATCATTCGAGCAAGACGGGCAGAGTAGTCTAATCCAGACGACCCCTTGCCCTCCATTGTATCATCACACACTTGACTACATTGTGTGGATATATGAGCCTTTCTGTCTTTCTCCCTCTTCCTCTGCAAACCTCGAGCGCTTAAGGAGTATATCAATTGAACAATATAAGGGTTCCCATTAAACATGCTTCCAAGAACAGCAGGCAGACAATGAGTTGTAGATTTGTCTACGCATGCATTGTTTGTTTGTTTATTTATTTATTTAGCGCTCCTCACCCGTAGGTATCTGGGTGCATTACATTCCTATTACTAAACCAAGACCATTTTTGAGTCCGAGCATTTATACTGCAAAACTATCCGTACATTAATAGCCATTGGGCCTCATTACAACTTCAGCGTTTTTTTACCGGCGCCTGGGAATGGGCAATTAACGTGTCATTATGGCCCTGCCGGACCCGGTAATTGCCCATTTCCAGGTGCTGGTAAAAAATGCTCCCCATTCCCATTCGAGCCCCATAGGGCTCAATGGTAATGGGAGGCCGGGTACATCCGGCATGGTCTGCTTGTAGTTTGCCGGTACGGTAACAACAGTACCGGCAATCTTACCGGTACCATTGTTGCTGTACCGGCAAACTTGGAATGAGGCCCATTGTCTACTTCATTAGGGGCCGATGAAGGGCCCGGTGCAGACATTATCGCTAGACTGTACGCATCCACTTTCTCTGCATCAATTTCGTAGAGAGATGCCTTGGCTATGCCCATTTGCATGTTTTCGAAACGAGCAGCAAGAATTACATCTGAATTGCAAAGAAAAGTCAAATGAACTTGACAAATTTTAGCTACATTACCTAACAATAGATCGACCAAAGAAGTGTAAAATGCCCACAGGGAAGTTGATAGACCCAGGTGCATCGTTCACTATTTTTTGGGACTGATGGGCTATGGGAAGAAAGGACACAGAGCTGTGGTTACTCTGTTCTTCAACTTTTGATTAATTAATTAACTTCCTATTCCCAACTTCTCCTCTTCCTCCCAGCCAGGGTGTATGTCCTGAAGAGGCTTGGCCAGAAACCAGGAGCAGCCCTCACAACACCTCCCGACACATATCTACTTACTTACATCTGACATCTCTTCAATGAGCCAGCTGGGCCTCTTAATGGTTTGTCATCGCTGGTCGCCACTGTCCCTCTCAGCTTCTGGGTGAACCAGCTCCTCCAGCGGCACGGCTCCTTCCTCATCACCTGTTGCCACTTGTTCGTCCTGCTTCCCGGTAAGTTCTTGATCCCTTAGTTCTTCCCCATCTGGTATGAGGTGTTTGAAAAAGGACGCGTTCCTAGCCACTTCCTTCTTTCCGTTGTTGGTCTAACTTTGTACCCTCTGTTTTACCAAGACCTCATCACCTTCACGCAAAATGTCATCTTTGCAGCACTCTTTCAAACAGTTCATTCCCGCTCCTTCCCTCTTGCGTCTTTCTCTCGTAAATTTGCTTCCATGACTATTTCTTCTCGTTCTTGCTCTGTCCGCTTCAATCCATCTACCTGGAGCAGCCTTGTCTTTGCATTGTAAGCTATCATCAGGTCACCGGGCAGCTCTCCTGTCGCATTGTGAGGCATGTTTCTGTATTGCCGCAGCATTCGCTTGTACCGGCATCCCCTCAATCTTGGCTTTCTATATCATCCCCTTTATAGATGCCATGAAGCGCTAGGCCATGCCATTTGCCACAGAGGTGTTATCTTTTGGTGTATGAAAGTGCTTCACAAATGTATGAAACCTGTGGCCATTGAATGGTCTCCCATTGTCAGTTATCACGGTATGGGTAATGCCGCGGTCACTGAAGACTTCATCAATCATGCCAGCAACTTGGGTGAATGCTGTGGAGGGGGCTCTTTCTACAAAAGGAAATCTCAAGAACTTGTCCATGATGACCAATATATAATCTTCTGACTCTAGCACCCAAATAAATCCATTGTAACAATGTACCATACCCTCTCGGGAATCTCAGTCACTTGGAGTGAGAGTGGGTGATCACTGGCACAGTAATTACTTCCTGACGGCCTCTTCCACCATATCATCCATAAATGGGAAACAGATGGTCTGTCTGAGTATCTTCTTGGTGGCCTCCATCCCCCTGTGTCCTTCATGTGCCATCACCACTAGGCTCCTTTGGAACGAAGATGGTATGACCATATGGTATCCTATCTGCAGTATGCCTTGATCAGACACAGTGACCTTCATGCTAACTTTAGCCAATCGTTCCATCTTTCACTTGCTGTAGTAATTGCCTCTTGTAGTCCTCCCACCTGTTAGCACTGGTCAGTTCCATGGCCATGACAAGGGATGGATCTTCTTGTGACACTTGTACCACCTCATCCATCGTCAGTGCTGGCGGAATGACCCGTTCAGTGACGTAGCAGAGATATTCTGTGACCCGCTCTCGGAGGCTGTAGTCGAGTGTCATGAGATGTAGTCGACTGGGTTGGTGTCCCCTCCAGGTCTGTGGACAATGTTATAATCGTACTCCTGAAGGTGGATGCCTCACCTCTCAATCCTGGTTGGCACCTTGGTTCTCAGGTTTCCAAACAGGGGCAAGAGGTCTTGGTGATCGCTCACGGTGTGAATCACTTCACTATTATAAAATGGCGAAAGTACTCACATGGCCAGACTGCTGCCAGGCTCTCTTTATCTGCCTGCAAGTACGCACCCTCCATCTGGGACAGTGCACGACTAGCGTAAGCCATAACAAGACTTGCTGGTGCCTCCAGTTGCTCACATTGGGCCAGGATGGCCCCGAACCCCACTGGGCTAGTATCAACTACAATTTCAGTATGCCATGTTGGGTTGAAGAGCGCCAGGTGAGTTGCACTCGGCAGCTCTCTCTTAATGTTGTCAAACACCTTCTGGCAGTCGAGGGACCAATGGAATTGCTCTTCCTTCTGCAGGAGTCTTCATGCGGCTCAGTGGTTAGAGCATATCTCGGGAGGTACCTGGCACAGTACCCCGGCATGCCCAAGAATGACCGAACGTCTGCTACTTGGGTTGGTGCCGGGAGTTCGCTGATGGTTTGTAGCTTTTCCGGGTCAGGTTGCATCCCCTGACTGGAGAATATGTGGCCATAGAATCTCAGTTTGTTTTTGTTGATGTTGCATTTGTCAAAGTTTAATGTAAGGCCTGCTCTGCTTAGGATGTCACAGGCAGCCATGAGGGCTTGGCCGTGCTGTTCTTGTGACATCCCATACACCAGGATGTCCTCAGAGTAGTTGAATGCCAATCTGACAGGGATCAGTAGCTGCTGGAGTGCCATTTGAATAAGTTCTGCAGCCGACCATGTTCCAAAATGAAGGCGTTTGTAGCGAAACACCCCTTCATGGGTGGAGAATGTAATGATTATCCTTGATTCAGGGTGTAATTCCAGCTGATGATACCCCTGGCTGAGGTCCAATTTGGAGAACTTGGTGGCGCAATTTAGCTGGACAATGATGTCTTCTATCTTTGGTTCTGGGTGTCTCTCTCTATTTCAGTGTAACAAACTCTCATATAAATGCATAGTCTTATTTTGTTTTCATCTTTTGGCACTATCACCAGGGGTGAAATCCATGATGTGGGGCCAGTCGCTCTCTCAATTATATGATTATTCATCAGTTGTTGTAGTTCTCGGGATACTGCATCCTGCAGGTGAAACCCTATCCTCCTGGGTTGCTGCGGCACAGGCCAACTTTCTCATCAATGTGTAAGCACACCACAGTGTCTTTTTATCAGCACCTGGAATAACTATTGTATCTCACGATTAACCACCTCTTTCCCCATCATCGCTCCGGTCACTTGGGGCTGATGCTCTGTCTGTTGGCTTGGTCCAAACTACACCGGACTACCTCGTTTTCCTAATAATGGACATCTTTAAACCCCAGCGCCATCGCCCTCCGATAGCTGAGCAGGCACTTTCCGCTGACGGGAAGTGGATAGAAAGCAGACAGGCCCAAAGAGCAGAATGAATAGAGTCTCAAAAGGTAGAGAAAACCAGAAGAATCTGAGAATAGTCAGCATAAGGATGATAGGAAACAAAGGAAGAAATGATAGAAGCAAGAGGGCTAGTAACGAGAACAGTAAAGGGCCTAAGACAGAACCTTGAGGCATTCCATGAGAGGGAGGAAAAACAGTAGAGCAATGACAAGCCCAGGAAACAGAAAAAGTATGCTTGGAAATATAAGAGTGGAACTAGTCAAGTCATGAAAGACAGGTTGACAGAGGGAAGAAAGAAGAATTGTGGACAGTAATGTCAAATGCAGGAGACAAGTCAAGGAGAGCAAAGAGGGAGGATAATTTAGAATGACAAGAGGATAGGAGAGAGTCGGGCAGCAAGAAGGCTGTTTCAGTAGAGTGATGTGCACGAAAGCCAGATTGGCAAGGAGGGAGAAGTAAGTTCTGATTGAAAGAGCTATCAACCTAAGAGTAGACAATCTGTTCAAATAGTTTAGAAAGAAAAGGAAGAAGTGAGTTAGGGCTGAAATTCAAGGTGAGGGGAGGATCAAGTGTGGTCTTTTTAAGAATAGAAGCATGTTTAAAAAAGAAGTGAAAGTAGAGGTACGAAGAGAGGTGTTGAACAGATCTGCAATATAAGGAAGAAGGGTAGGCTAAACAGATGGAATTAAAGAAAGAAGGAGGGGTTTTCCAGGAGCAGTGATGGGATGGTCCTTCAAGAGGGAGATACAGATATCAGTGTCCAAAAGGGGAGAGAAGGAAGTAAATAAGGAAGAGGATGAAGAAGAAGGGACGGGTGAGAGTAAGGAGGATGAGGGGGGAAATAGAAGAACAGATGTGGAGGAGGCAGCTGAATGCCTCTTCAGGAAGTCCCGTCCCTATTCTGCCTACATGTTGGAAACCGGAAATTGTGACATGTGCAATGCCAGTAATGGTACCTATACCAAGTAAAGCTTTTGAGACAAGGTATCCACTGAGGAAACCCTACATGATGAATCCCGAAGACATGACGGTCTCCTGTGGGAGATCCCTAAAGATGTGCTAAGATGTGAGAAGGAGAGGCTGGTGACGTCACAAGAAATGAGTTGAAGCACTGAGAAGGTTGACCAAAGAAGAGAACCCAAAGACCTTATAGAATCTGATGGCGAAGTAAAGAATCAAGAAGACTTTCATGTGCGGAGTGAAGATTGCACGTGTGAAGAAGCACTGCAGAAAATGCAAGCCTTTTTATAACTGTACAGATGCCGTAACACAAATAGACTAAGTAATCGTAAAGGCTGGCTATACGTAGTGAATAGACTGCAGGCGGTGCCGTCAATATATATATAGAATCTGGACAATCAATGTCACAATTTTAGTAAGATCAACCCGTGGAGAAAGGAGGATTGATAGCTGTGTGTGTGTTGCAGCAAAGAAATAAGCTGAGGCTCGAAGATGGACAAAAGGAAGACTGCTTGGCCTGGTGTCAAGGGCTAAGGCAGCCAAGACCGGTTATCAGTCCCTGAAGAACAGTGAATGTGAGACGCTGAGGCATACCTTGTTAAGTTTTAAAGAGAGAACACCATGAGTGTCAAGTTTCTTATCCAAGACAATTAAATGCTATAAAATAGGCCGATTCACGGTCTCCTGTCACATGAGTCCAAGACAGCAATAAAAGTGGGCATGAAAACCTGAACCTTGATAAGAACATGCTCACAGTCCCTTATATTCACATAGAAGAAAAGCTACTACAAGGCCAAGTTCAAAGACAATCTGAATGGCAGAAGGCGTGAGTGATGAGAGATGATGGGCTAAATGGGTTTGTAGGTACGGTCAAGTCCACCCACCAGCACCTGGAGTACCAGCTTACTTGCTGCTAGAGAATTGAATGTTCCAGAAGGGTACACGCATGCCAACCAATTGTAGCGGGCCGTATAACGAAAGGCCTTGTAGTTGAGAGCTAATGATGTATTGTGTTTCTAATCACTGTCGAGGATGACTTGCACTAAGGAATGGCATGAGCTGCCCACCTGACTACAATCACAATTCAATCCCTTATAGAAAGTATACTTAGATACTCCCCTCAGTCCAATTATAATCCCGCGTAGGTTTTTGTAGTTTGCGCCGTAGTATGGCACTACATATGACATGTTTTTGCTATAAAAGTAATGTGTTTTATGTAATGCATTGAGACCATGCTGTGCAACGTCCGTTGATGCCCATGGTACTCCTTCTTTTAGATAATTGAGAATAAAATAAACACTTTGCCAACTTCCTGAGTCGGTCTTCTTATTTGGTGTGAGAGTTATTCTCCACCCCATCCATTGTACAATGTGTTACCTTAATTAAAAGGACCATAAGGGTTCACTTGGTAGCATTGGATAGTGTGGTAGCAAGACCCATCGGGCAGTAAGACTCCAGTATTTTGGGCATTTGAACACCCTCTGCCATCTAGCCAGAATATTGTGAGGTTTCCTGTGGAAAGCGTCCAATATAAAATTCTTGCAAGAAAATCAAGATGGTGGGATGGGTCCCTCTTTGACGAAGTCCCTCCTGATTTCCACTGGAGCTTTGCGGACAGAAGGCGAAAGTGGTCGATTGGAGGGGGAGTCGATGCCGAAGTCCTCGCGGTGAATGAGCAAATGGTGAGTAGGCTAAAGGGAATGGCAAACTGACGGTATGAGATTGTGGTAGTTTAAAAGTAATAGGGAAAAGTAACGGGTCATTTAAAAGTAACGGAAAAGTAATGGGTAGTTAAAAAAGGAACAGGAAAAGTAACAAGAGATTTTTTTGTTGTGTAAATAAGAGAGAGAGAGAGAAAGCCCGGGGTTCAGAAGAAATTGTTATACATTTCAGTCAAAGTGAAATAGGCTACTTATTGGACAGGTCCATGTAAGGTAACGATTTGCATACTGTGCTCAGGGTATTATTAGGGGCAGAGATAAAAAAGAGTGATCACTGAGGATTAATGGGAAGAGTCGACTAGTCTGTCTGTTTGAGTATTTGTGGTAAATGAAGGTGTCGAAGAGCAACAATTGTGTAAGGAGAATTGAGAAAAGGTCAAGGAGACTTAGAGGGTAATTCATAGAATTTTGCACAAAAGTGGCGCACGCGGCTGGCGCACAGTGTGCGCGTGCGAATGTCTACGCCAGCCGCGTGCGCTAAAATCGATATCCGCGCACAGCGTATTCATGGATTTTACCCTCCAAAACCAGCCGTGGCGCAGAGTGGCGCAGCGACCCTGCAGCAGCGCCCGTTACGCCCCCAAGAACACCCTCGCGCAAGGAAAAGCCATCAAAATTCCCAATTCAGCGCAAAGGGCTGCGCTAACCCTGGACCAGTATACAGGGCTGGCAAACAGCAAACGCCGAGCGGGGAACGTGTATTACTGGGGTGCGCGGGAAGTTCCACACGCGATTTCAGCAGGGTACATGTATTTCTGGGGTGCGGGGAAGTTCTACATGCGATTACAGCAGGGTACGTGTATTACAGGGGTGCGCAGGAAGTTCCACACGCGATTTCAGCAGGGTACGTGTATTTCGGGGGTGCGGGGAAGTTTTACACACGATTTCAGCAGGGTACGTGTATTACAGGGGTGCGCGGGAAGTTCCACACGCGATTTCAGCAGGGTACGTATATTTCTGGGGTGCGGGGTAGTTCTACATGCGATTTCAGCAGGGTACATGTATTACAGGGGTGCGCGGGAAGTTCCACACGCGATTTCAGCAGGGTACGTGTATTTCTGGGGTGCGGGGAAGTTTTACACGCGATTTCAGCAGGGTACGTGTATTACAGGGGTGCGTGGGAAGTTCCACACGTGATTTCAGCAGGGTATGTGTATTTTGGGGGTACGGGGAAGTTCTACATGCGATTTCAGCAGGGTACGTGTATTACAGGGGTGCGCGGGAAGTTCCACACGCGATTTCAGCAGGGTACGTGTATTTCTGGGGTGCGGGGAAGTTTTACACGCAATTTCAGCAGGGTATGTGTATCACAGGGGTGCGCGGGAGGTTCCACATGCGATTTCAGCAGGGTACGTGTATTTCAGGGGTGCAGGGAAGTTTTACATGCAATTTCAGCAGGGTACGTGTATTACAGCGGTGCGCGGGAAGTTCCACGTGCGATTTCAGCAGGGTACGTGTATTTCTGGGGTGCAGGGAAGTTTTACACGCGATTCCAGCAGGGTACGTGTATTACAGGGGTGCGCAGTAAGTTCCACACGTGATTTCAGCAGGCTACATGTATTTCAGGGGTGCGGGGAAGTTTAACACGCGATTTCAGCAGGGTACGTGTATTACAGGGGTGCGCGGGAAGTTCCACAGGCGATTTCAGCAGGGTACGTGTATTTCTGGGGTGCAGGGAAGTTCTACACGCGATTTCAGCAGGGTACGTGTATTACAGGGGTGCGCGGGAAGTTCCACACCCGATTTCAGCAGGGTACGTGTATTTCTGGGGTGCAGGGAAGTTTAACACGCGATTTCAGCAGGGTACGTGTATTACAGGGGTGCACGGGAAGTTCCACACGCGATTTCAGCAGGGTACGTGTATTTCTGGTGTGCAGGGAAGTTTAACACGCGATTTCAGCAGGGTACGTGTATTACAGGGGTGCACGGGAAGTTCCACACGCGATTTCAGCAGGGTACGTGTATTTCTGGTGTGCAAGGAAGTTTTACACGCGATTTCAGCAGGGTACGTGTATTACAGGGGTGCGCGGGAAGTTCCACATGTGATTTCAGCAGGGTACGTGTATTTGGTGGGGGCTGGGAAGTTTTACACGTGATTTCAGCAGGGTATGTGTATTACAGGGGTGCGCGGGAAGTTCCACAAGCGATTTCAGCAGGGTACGTGTATTTATGGGGTGTGGGGAAGTTTTACACGCTATTTCAGCAGGGTACGTGTATTACAGGGGTGCGCGGGAAGTTCCACACGCTATTTCAGCAGGGTACGTGTATTTCGGGGGTGCAGGGAAGTTTTACACGCGATTTCAGCAGGGTACGTGTATTACAGGGATGCGCGGGAAGTTCCATGCGCGATTTCAGCAGGGTACGTGTATTTCTGGGGTGCGGGGAAGTTTTACACGCGATTCCAGCAGGGTACCTGTATTATAGGGGGGCGCGGGAAGTTCCACACGTGATTTCAGCAGGGTACGTGTATTTCGGGGGTGCGGGGACGTTTAACACGCGATTTCAGCAGGGTACGTGTATTACAGGGGTGCGCAGGAAGTTCCACACGTGATTTCAGCAGGGTACGTGTATTTCTGGGGTGCGGGGAAGTTCTACTCACAATTTCAGCAGGGTACGTGTATTACAGGGGTGCGCGGGAAGTTCCACATGCGATTTCAGCAGGGTACGTGTATTTCTGGGGTGCGGGGAAGTTTAACACGCGATTTCAGCAGGGTACGTGTATTACAGGGGTGCGCGGGAAGTTCCACACGCGATTCCAGCAGGGTACATGTATTTCTGCGGTGCGGGGAAGTTTTACACGCAATTTCAGCAGGGTACGTGTATTACAGGGGTGCGCGGGAAGTTCCACATGTGATTTCAGCAGGGTCGTGTATTTCGGGGGTGCAGGGACGTTTTACAAGCGATTTCAGCAGGGTACGTGTATTACAGGGGTGCGCGGGAAGTTCCACAAGCGATTCCAGCAGGGTACGTGTATTTATGGGGTGTGGGGAAGTTTTACACGCTATTTCAGCAGGGTACGTGTATTACAGGGGTGCGCAGGAAGTTCCACAAGCGATTTCAGCAGGGTACGTGTATTACTGGGGGGCGCGGGAAGTTCCACACACGATTTCAGCAGGATACGTGTATTACTTTGGTGCGGGCAAGTTTCACACGCGATAGGCCCTGTGCGAGTGGGGTACGTGTATTTCGGGGGTGCAGGGGAGTCCCACAAGTGAATTGGCAGTGTGGGTCCTCCCAGGTGTTCCCTCTATACCCTCCACGGCCCCTGCAGGCAGACCACACCACAGGGGACTACCCTGCACCCCTGGTCACGTCCCGCAGGCAGCCCATCCACCATGGGAATGCCCTCCCATCCAAGCCACATGTCACCTTGCACTAGTGATCACCAACGCATTACTCCCTTGGACCCCCACCCCACAGCAGTGCAGGGCACCTGCCAGCAGGCCCCCACTCATGTCCCCTTGCACCCCCACCCCCCAGCACGGAGGGGCACCTGCCAGCAGGCCCCCACTCAGGTCCCCTTGCACACCTACCCCCCAGCAGTGCGGGGCACCTGCCAGCAGGCCCCCACTCATGTCCCCTTGCACCCCCACCCCCCAGCACTGAGGAGCACCTGACAGCAGGCCCCCACTCATGTCCCCTTGCACACCCACCCCCCAGCAGTGCGGGGCACCTGCCAGCAGGCCCCCACTCATGTCCCCTTGCACCCCCACCCCCCAGCACTGAGGGGCACCTGCCAACAGGCACCCACACATGTCCCCTGCACCCCCACCCCCCAGCAGTGCGGGGCACCTGCCAGCAGGCCCCGACACATGTCCCCCAGCCAACACGTCATCACAATCTAGATCCCTGGCCCTTATGGCCAGCCTCCACATGCCAAAGACCCACCCAAGTATTGCATCCACCCACATAGAAATGCAAATTACAAGCTACAACCCCAATGGCATGTATGTAAATGAACACATGTCCGTCACACACACACAATGGGTGCAGGTGAATGTCAAAACCCATATCATGAGATGCATGAAACCAATGAGATGATACCACAAATGGAAGTATAAAAAAATATATATTAAAGATAACATGAACGTAAATCAAATTAAACACACAACAATGGGAATAACAAAAGAAATAGTCCATGTCCAATAAATAATGAAAATCAAGAAAACATAAGCAAAAGAAATCTAAAAAGAAATGTTGTCCAAAGTCACAGTTCAAAAAATCAAATCCAAGGGAAAATTAAAAGTAAAAACCATTGCTCCATGGTGAACACAAAAAAAATATCAAAAAAGATGAATCCAATGTAAAACTATGTACAATTGAAGAATCCAGGTTCCATGAGCCCAATTTAAGAAATGAAACCTACCAAAAACTACTACCTAATAAAAAAACTATATACAAAAATGTGGTCCATTGTCCAAGTGGTCCAAAATAAAGAAAAAACCAAAGGAAACCTAATACTAACTAACTAACTATTTACAAGGGCAGCAGGCAAGTCCAACGGCTCACATGTTGTGGCGGTCCTCTTCCATGGCCCCGAGGGTTCGCAGGGACAATGACATCTGGAACTCCAGGTCCCTGCGAATGGCCTCGAGGCACTCGGCCCACCTCAGGGCCTTACGCATGGAGTTCTCCGCCCTGACCATCGCGAGCTGTGCCTCTTCCGCCCGCTGCCACTCCGCATCTATCGCATGGCCCAACCGCTGCCACACGGAAGACACTTACCGTCCAGGGTCCTCCTGCCCTCCGGCCGATGCCTGCCCCTCCGATTTTGATGGCGCTGAGCCATCATTGCTCCCACCTACAGCCTGGTCCTGCTGCTGCTGCTGCTGTCCATGTGCCCTGTCCGATGATGCCTGCACATCCTCCATCTGCTGGTCTCCAGTTGTGGTGCCCACCCCTGCTGGACCGCCAACTCCTGACTGTGGCAGGGATGGGATCTCCACCAAGCTGGCTGTGTTGGTCAGGCCAGGTCCACAGGGGGCCCTGGTGGAATCTGGGCCAGAAGACGATGTGGAGAACGACCGGCGCTTAGCCTCCACAGAGGAGGAGAGGTCTGCCAGAGTGCGCATCACATGTATGAACCCACCGACCATGGCCCCTCCTAGCAGTGCCACGTCACGACGCTACTCTTCGTGATGGCGTGCGTTCTCCCCCCAGGAAGAACGCACGTCATCACGAATGACACGCGTGCATAACGCGACACCAACCAGGACGGATCCCATATGGTCACGGGACCCCTCGCCCGCAGGTAGTGGAGAGGCAGGTGATATGGCACTCTCCCCTACCTGCGGACGGGCCTGGGACGGGGCCACCCTGCTGGTGCATGATGGTGCAGTCACAGGGTCAAGGACAGCGACATGCACAGGCCCCTCCGTGGTGACCTGTGCTGCCTCCTGACCCTGGCCCTGGACTGCACCACTTGCACCAGTGGTACTACCCCCACCAGGCCCCATGTGCGGCTCAGTAGCTGGCTCCTCCTCCTCTGTGGAGACCACCAACCTGGATGTCTCCACACCGTCTTCTGCCATTGGAAGCCCCTGTGGGGGCTCACCCAGCCCTTCCGCCACAGCCATTGTGGCAGACGCAGCACCAGCCCCCTCGCTCCCGGATGATGGTAATTCCTGGGAGGGTGGCTGTGCTTTGCGTCGCCGCCCAGTGGAGGCATCCCCGCCGCTTGGCTCCACAGCGCCGTCTCCGCCCTCTTCTTCACTTGACGCTGCATAGAGGGAGACATAGAAACAAGCATCAGGGTACAGTACAAAATACCCTAGACAGGAAGAAATAACACATGAGTGGCACTGTCAAATGTCACTTCCATTATGTCATTCCACAACACATGGGTGAATGCACACAACACACATGCAGAAACAGTCCTGGCGCCTGCAGTCAACATCAACATCCATGTAGAAGGGCCCCTGTAAACTAAGATGTTGCCTTAAAAGACACATGCATCCATGGCGTTTCAAAGTCACACACACACTTCTCAGGCACACACACACACGTGCACCATACATGTACATGACATCAGCACCCATTCCTCACCCCCCCTCCATGTCCAGGAACAGAGACAGCCATGCTTTCATGTGTGCATTCCACATAGAGCTCCCCATGTTGCATTAAAACACATGCACCAACCATGTGGTTCACACATAACTGGTCTCACATGCATGACCATGATGTCCCTGCACACACACATCCATACATGGCCTATGTCACACATACAGGCAAGCATCAGACTACCAGCACACTGCAACATGTCCTGTCTCACACAGCAATGCTTGGCCACTTACCGCTGAACTCCAGACGGGTCTGCCTCCAAAGGATCTGGACGTGGATCGCTGGGCCTACGCATTCCAGGACCCTCATCTGGATGGTACTCAGGCGTGCCCGGCCTCCCTCCGCGAGGCGCCGGGCCTTGTGGAGGGTCCTGGACCTGAAGTCCTCCCAGCGCTTCTTGATGTGCTTGATGTCGCGGGTTGCCACCCCCTCCGCCTTGATGTCAACCACTACGTCGTCCCAGATCCTCTCCCGTCCTTCCTTGTTGGCGCGTGATGTTCCGAAGAGGGCATCATAATTCCCCAGGACATGCTCCACCAGGACACCAACTTCGGTGGCAGTGAAGCTGGTGGCCCTCTGCCTCTCTGGCTGGGGGTTGCCAGTGGTGCCAGATGGAGATGTGCCTGACATGGCAACCTCAAAGGCAGGAGTGGGTGGGCAACTGGGTCCTGGGGCTGGGCTGTGGAGCGATGGAATCCCAGTCGGGAGTCTCCTGTTCCAGCAGGGGTGGACACAGCAACTGGACCCCTGCAGATGGCTGACGTGCAGGCACCAAATAGCAGGGCACTTGGGCAGCAGGTAGACAGGCAGCAGCAGATGGCTGGTGGGAGCGTGCTCGGGGCTCTAGGAGACAGGAAAATGGCCTTCTGGGCAGGAGCGTGGTCTTCCGTGTGTGTACGCATGGCCAGCTTGATACGGAGTGATTTGGCACGTGAAAATCTTGCACATCAGCGTGTAATTCGAGGAAAGGCCTTTAGTGCGTGAGCGCGTCAGCACACGTACGCGATATCATTGGATCAAAGGCCCTTAGCGCGTAAGCGCGTCTGTGACGTATTGTGCACGGGCGTTGCCCTTTCGCATGTAAAACTTGCCGCGCACCCCTGAAATTCACGTACTCCCTCGACCAGGGCCCTTTCGCTTTTGAAACTTCACACGAACCCCCGTAATACACGTACCCTGCTGAAATCACGGGTGAAACTTCACGCGAACCCCGTAATACACGTACCCTGCTGAAATCGTGGGTGAAACTTCACGCGAACCCCAGGAATACATGTACCCTGCTGAAATTGCGGGTGAAACTTCTTGCGAACCCTGTAATACATGTACCCTGCTGAAATCGCGGGTGAAACTTCACGCAAACCCCAGGAATACACGTACCCTGCTGAAATCGCGGGTGAAACTTCACGCGAACCCCAGGAATACACGTACCCCGCTCGCTCGCACAGGGCCAATATTTGTTTCACACGCGATTTAGCTGTCAGAGCGGGGTACGTGAATTTTGGGGGTGCACAGGGAGTCCTACACGTGAATTGGCAGTGTGGGTCCTCCCAGGTGTTCCCTCTACACCCTCCACGGCCCCTGCAGGCAGACCACACCACAGGGGACTACCCCGCACCCCTGATCATGTCCCGCAGGCAGCCCATCCACCATGGCCATGCACCCCAGACAAGCCACCTGTCCGCTTGCACCACTGATCACCAACTCATGTCCCCCTGCACCCCCACACCCCCAGCAGTCAGGGGCACCTGCCAGCAGGCCCCCACTCATGTCCCCTTGAACCCGCACCCCCCCAGCAGTCAGGGGCACCTGCCAGCAGGCCCCCACTCATGTCCCACTCATGTCCCCTTGCACCCCCACCCCCAGCAGTGCAGGGCACCTGCCAGCAGGCCCCCACTCATGTCCCACTCATGTCCCCTTGCACCCCCACCCCCAGCAGTGCAGGGAACCTGCCAGCAGGCCCCCACTCATGTCCCACTCATGTCCCCCTGTACCACCACCCCCAGCAGTGCAGGGCACCTGCCGGCAGGCCCCCACTCATGTCCCACTCATGTCCCCCTGCACCCCCACCCCCCAGCAGTGCAGGGCATCTACCAGCAGGCCCCCACTAATGTCCCCTTGCACCTCACTCCCCAGCAGTGCAGGGCACCTGCCAGCAGGCCCCCACTCAAGTCCCCTTGCACCCCCACACCCCAGCAGTGCAGGGCACCTGCCAGCAGGCCCCCACTCATGTCCCCTTGCACCCCTACCCCCCAGCAGTGCAGGGCACCTGCCAACAGGCCCCCACTCATGTCCCACTCATGTCCCCCTGCACCACCACCCTCCAGCAGTGCAGGGCACCTGCCAGCAGGCCCCCACTCATGTCCCACTCATGTCTCCCTGCACCCCCACCCCCCAGCAGTGCAGGGCACCTACCAGCAGGCCCCCACTCATGTCCCACTCATGTCTCCTTGCACCCCCACCCCCCAGCAGTGCAGGGCACCTGCCAGCAGGCCCCCACTCATGTCCCCTTGCACCCCCACCCCCCAGCAGTGCAGGGCACCTGCCAGCAGGCCCCCACTCATGACCCACTCATGTCCCCTTGCACCCCCACCCCCCAGCAGTGCAGGGCACTTGCCAGCAGGCCCCCACTCATGTCCCCTTGCACCCCCACCCCCTGCAGTGCAGGGCACCTGCCAGCAGGCCCCCACTCATGTCCCCTTGCACCCCCACCCCCCAGCAGTGCAGGGCACCTGCCAGCAGGCCCCCACTCATGTCCCACTCATGTCCCCTTGCACCCCCACCCCCCAGCAGTGCAGGGCACCTGCCAGCAGGCCCCCACTCATGTCCCATTCACGTCCCCTTGTACCCCCACCCCCCAGCAGTGCAGGGCACCTGCCAGCAGGCCCAGACACATGTCCCCCAGCCAACACATCATCACAATCTAGATCCCTGGCCCTTATGGCCAGCCTCCACATGCCAAAGACCCACCCAAGTATTGCATCCACCCACATAGAAATGCCAATTACATGATACAACCCCAATGGCAATTATGTAATCAACACATGTCCGTCACACACACACAATGGGTGCAAGTGAATGTCAAAACCCATATCATGACATGCATGAAACCAATGAGATAATACCACACATGGAAGTATGAAGAAAAAAATGTATTAAAAGCAACATGAATAGAATTAAAATCAAACAAACAACAATGGGAATAAAAAAAGAAAAGCTACATGTCCGTAAAAAAATGAAAAACAAGAAATCATAATCCAAAGGAAAGGTGTCCAAAGTCACAGTCCAACAAAGCAAATCCAAGGGAAAAACAAAAGTGAAAACCATTGCTCCATGGGGAAATCCCCAAAAAAAAGATGAATCCAATAATGAACTATATACGGATGAACAATCCAAGGTCCATGATCCCAACTGAAGAAATGAAACCTATCAAAAAGACTACCTAATGAAAAACTATATACAGAAACGTGGTGCATTGTCCAAGCGCAACCAAAATAAAGAAAAAACCAAAGGAAACCTAACAATATCTAACTATTTAGAAGGGCAGCGGGCAAGTCCAACGGCTCACATGTTGATGTCCCGGGCCAGGGCATCATCGAACTCCTGCTCGATGTCCCGGAGGCGGTCCTCTTCCATGGCCTCAAGGGTTCGCAGGGACGATGACATCTGGAACTCCAGGTCCCTGTGAATGGCTTCGAGGCACTCAGCCCGCCTCAGGGCCCTACGCATGGAGTTCTCCGCCTGACCATCGTGAGCCGTGCCTCTTCCGCCCACTGCCGCTCCGCATCTATCGCATGGCCCAACCGCTGCCACACGGAAGACACTTCCCGTCCAGGGTCCTCCTGCCCTCCGGCCGATGCCTGCCCCTCCGATGATGAAGGCCCCGAGCCATCATGGCTCCCACCTTGTTGCTGCTGCTGCTGTGCCGCTGCCTGTGCCCTGGCTCCTGCTGCCTGCACATCCTCCTCCAGCTGGGGTGCAGTTGTTGAGGTGGCCACCCCTGCTGAACATCCGACTCCCGACTGTGGCAGGGATGTGTCCTCCACCAGCCTGGCCGCAGGGTCAGAGGCAGCTCCACAGGGCACCCAGGTGACACATGGATGGGAAGATGGAACAGTGGACGACTGGCGCATATGGGGTTCAGTTGAGGAGGGGGTCGGAACAAGGTCCAGAAAATGGAGGAATCCGGCCCTGGTGAGCTGTCCCAGTGGGTCAACGCGGTCAACGAGCCATGCGAGAAGACGTGCAGTCTCCTCATGAAAAGACTGCAGGTCAGCTTGCATGGCACGTTGACGCAACGCCACCCCACCCAGGACAGGCTCAACCCGGTGCCGGATAGCCACATCCGCAGGGAGAGGAAGGCCAGTTGGTGTAAGCCAATCCCCTCCCTGAGAACGGGTCTGGACGTAGGTATCCCTGCTGGTGCAAGATGATGCAGTCACAGGATCGCGGACAGGATTACACACAGGCACCTCCGCGGTGGCCTGTGCTGCCTCCTGTCCCTGTCCCTGCACTGCACCACTAGCACCAGTGGAATCCCCACCTCCAGACCCCGTCTTTGTCCCTTGCACGGCCTCCTCCTGCACCAAACCCCCCACCAACCCGGATGACTCCGTGCCATCTTCCTCCGTCGGGCCCTGTGGGGTCTCAGCTGCCCCTTCGGCTGCCGAGGAGTCCAACTCCAACCTCCGCCTCTTGGACCTCCCTTCGGCAGCTGCGACCTGGGACGCGGCACCGGACTCCTTACTCCCCGACGAGATGACAACCTGGGAGGGGAGCCGGGCCTTGCGTCTCCGGCTGGTGGTGCGATCCCTGCTGCTGTGCTCCACAGCACCTTCTCCGCCCTCTTCATCAGTTGACGCTGCAGACAGGGAGAGATAGGAGACAGGCATCAGGGCACTGTACAATGGACTCATACACACATGACAGTTGTACATAAGTGGCATTGTCAAACTTCAGACATGGCATAACAATCCCCAACACACATGTCATTGCAACTCACACACATGAGCTATTCCACAGCCATATTGCAACAGCCAGTACCATCCATACACATACAACAGCATGAGCAGCCAAAGGTGAGCCAGACATCACATGAAACACAGGGAGTGCACTAGACATGCACACACGCCACCAGAATTACATGCATGTGTACACCTCCGCCGCAGTGATGAGATTGGCATCCATGTCACATCTGGCAATCAGTCTTCTACATATCAGTCTCACGTGCATCCATGTTGCATCACTGTTGCACCCATGTCAAATACACACACATGCACATGTACACGGTGCAGATACATGCAGCTGGAACTAACATCCATGTGTGACACCACAACCATGCCAACTTACATACACAGTAATCCAAACATGTGTGCTCACACATCTGCATTTGGCCTGCATGCTTACCCAAACATACACCATCCATGTGTCTCACACATGAAAGGACTTGCATGTGTCAGCCTCACAGCCCTGTACATAAACATCCATACATGGCCCTACAAAACCACATGTACAACCTGCACACTACTGGCACACCACCACACGCACAGCTTCCAATCAGTATGCATGTACACTTACCGCCCGACTCCAGATGGGTCTGCCTCTCAAGGACCTGGACGTGGAGCGCTGGGCATATGCGTTCCAGGACCCTCATCTGATGTTCCGACACGTGGCCCCGGCGCCCCTTAGCATCCGCTGCCTTCAAGAGGCGCCAGCCTTGTTGAAGGTCCTGGACCTGAAGTCCTCCCAGCGCTTCTTGACATGTTGGAAGTCGCGGACTGCCACCCCCTCCGCGTTGATGGCAGTCACGATGTCCATCCAGATCCGAGTCCGTCCTTCCTTGTCGGCGGCCGACCTTCCAAAGAGGGCATCATACTGCCCCAGGACTTGATCCACCAGGACACCAACTTCGGTGGCAGTGAAGCTGGTGGCCCTCTGCTTCTCTGGCTGGGGGTTGCCAGTGGTGCCAGATGGTGTAGTGCCCAACATGGCAACCCCAGAGGCAGGTGTGGGTGGGCAACTGGGTCCTGGGGCTGGGATGTGGAGCGATGGAATAGCAGTCGGGAGTCTTCTGTTCCAGCAGGGGTGGTCTTAGCAACAGCACCCCGGGCTGACGTGCAGGCAGAAAATGGCAGGGCACGTGGGCAGCAGGCAATCAGGCAGCAGCAGATGGCAGGTGGGAGCGTGCTCGGGGCTCTGGGGGGCAATAATTCAGCCTTCTGGGCAGGAGCGTGGTCTTCCGTGTCCGCATCTGTGACGTGCGCTCGCGGGCGTTTCCCTGAACCCGGGTGCATGTTACACGTCCAAGAACTGCATGTCCGAGTGTCAGCTTGTGTAATTGGAGGATAGGAGCTTAGCACGTATACGCGGAAGTGACGTTGGACGTGTGGGCCGGTTCAAAAGGTACGTGTAGGACGTCATTTCCTTGTACGTGCTTTTCGTGGAGAGTGAGTGGGTGAATTCTGTACTTCTTGTCGGTTCACACGCGATTAACTTCACAGCGTTTCTAGTTCATACTCCCTGTTACCTCTGACAGCTTTTTTCTGATTTTCTGTTGGGCCTGTTTCCTCAAACAGCGTTCACTTCTTCTTTTGTCCTGTCTCCTCAGGCAGCGTACAATTCTTCTTTTGGCGGGGGTGTTGCCAACGCGCACACGCGCGTATTTTTCAGGCTCTTTTTACAGGCAGACGGTGAGTCGCGCACATATTTACCAACTGTGCTTGCCCCGTGTGTTGCGTACCCCTTCAGAGGTCATTGTAGGCTGCGTGAAACACGCGTACGTTCATTTTTGTGTTTCTGGGTGCCACAGCGTAGTGCGGGTTCATTTTTCCACGCACGTGGTCTACGAGGGGTTGCGCGCATGTTATTTTCTGTTTGGGGTGCCTGTGCGTTGCGTGGCCCGTCATCTTTCCCCAGGGGTCACATACAGCCTTGCTAGAGCACTAGGGTACGAATTCCATCTAGGACCCTACCCCTTTGACCCCAATTGCCCAGGACAATAGTTTACTGCAACTCCCATACGCACAACAACATCAATGCCATGGTTGGGAGGCGACCAAGCGGTAACAGTGGCAAAGGTGGCCGAGCCTCAAGATGTGGGCGTGGTAGGGGACGTGGCCGGGATTTGCAGGGTACCCCTAGCCCCCCATGTGTGGAGGACCAGTCAGGGACACCCATCCCCCCCATGGTTGAGGGAAACATGGCTGACACCATCTCTGCTCAGCCCTTGTTGGACCGGCCCATTGTGGCACCTGACCTGGCACAGGGTGACTCCCAGGCTGACTTCCAAGTCGCCAAGTCTAGGCCACGTGTGGCGGTGCAAGTTGAGGTCACCAGGCCACGTGGATCAGGGGCAGCTATGTCATCTGCTGCCCGAGTAAGCAGGGTGGGGAGGCTGCAGGGGCAGCTGCAGCTCCATCCACCCCAGCTCTGACTCTCCCAGCCAGGGCAGTGTTGGTCCCAGTCCATCTTGCTAACGTTCCTCCTGACTACATCACACTTCAGCCAATGCCTGCACCAAATCCCATGCTCAGTGTGCATTCCCACACTCCAACTACCCAGTCCACCAATGCTCCTGCCCCTAGTGGCCAGAGCGGTGTAGGCCACTCAGGATCCCCACCACCTTCCAAAAGAAAGAGGAAGTGTGCTCGTCCAGTACAGGCTGATACCCCAGACACGGCTACGCAGTCCGGCACGCCAAGGAAGCCTAGCTTCAATGATGCCGAACGTCATGCACTTGTGCAGTATGTGTCTGCACATGACAGCGAAATGTTGATCACTTCAGGGTGCAAGACCACACCTGCTCGACATCAGGCACACTGGCAGACTGTCGCGGACATCATAAGTGCCCTTGGATTTGTGAGGCGCACAGCTGGTGAGTGCTACAAGCGCTGGAATGACCTTAAGCGCAGGCCAAAGAAAAAGCTGGTCTCAAGTCATGTCGCTACTCTGGTGACTGGAGGTGGGTCTCCACAAGAGGACATTGAACCCACTGTACATGAGTCTGTTGCTGGGACCTACGTCACAGAGGAACAGATCCAAGGTGTGGGAGAACTGCCAGATTACGAGGCATTGTACGGTGAGTGCACATGCATGTGTGTGTGATCCATGTGTATGTTGTGTGTGTGAGGGGTTCTGATTGAGTGCCAGGTGAGAGTGTGTGTGCCTGAGTGGTTTGGGTCACCCATGTGCTTCATCCAAAACATTCTGCGCCCCTGGATTTGGGTATTACAGTATCCCTTCTGCTCACAGGAGACATTTTGTGCAACATCACGCCAGTTGCCCTTTAAGTGGCATCTTGCAACAACATTGTTCTGTATTTCTCAGTGTTCATTCAGGCTGATTGTTTCAATTCCCACACTTTCACTACGCATTTCTCAGCCCTATTGTCAAACAATATGTGACATGCCTATGGTACATACCATCTGTGTGATGGCATGTGTCATGTATGTGGATTGGACATGCCTGATGGCACTGCTAGCCAGCATGCAGCTAATGTGTTGCTCTTCCATCTTGGTGTCATCAGTGTCTGACATTTTCCTCCCCTTCAAACTCTGTGACAGTGCATGCATGGGAGGGTTATAGTCATGTGGGACATGTGTCAATCAAGTACTGGTTCTGTAGCTTGTCAGGCCTAATTGTGTGCCATGGTGCTAATGCCTGTTTCCATTTTTTGTCTTTCGTGTTTTTGCAGGGGACGACGCACTTGATGCTGTTGAGGGTGAGGAGATGGTGCAGACCTAGGAGGGATCTCAGGCACGACCAGGCACCAGTGGGGGACGGGGTGTGGTGGTGGGAGAGAACCCACTCTTGCTGCAGACCGTTCTCTCCAGGGGTGTCTCTGGGTGCACCTCCCCAGACCTCTATTCAGGTGTTGATTCGGATGATGAGACCTATGTGGCTTCACAGGTAGGTGTTTCTGGAAGGGATTCTGTTCTGTACGACCCACCTGCACCAGGGGTACAGTCCACTATGCGGATGTCAGTGTTGGTAGGTCCGCCTTTGGTGGTTACGGATGCAGGGCCACACTCTGCAACATCTGATCCCGTTCCTGGGCCAGCAGAATAGAGGGGGAATGCAGTCCTGCAGCCTCAGGCAGTGCCGACACAGCAAGGCACAGTTCGCCTTGCCCCAGACAGGTGTGGTACCCGCCAACGTGGTGGCCGTACGCCACCAGGCAATACCACATGGGAGCATTCCATATACGGTATGGCAAACCAACAGGCAGCATCATCTGAGATGATGGCTCAAGCAATGGAGAGGGTGGCCACTTCCATTGTCCCCCCAGAAAGACAGATGGAGCAACTACAGCAGGCAACAGACTCCATTTGCCAATCACTCAGGGAGGACATGTTGGCATCCAACAGGGACAGACGGGTGGCCCTGGACACTCTGCGGGAAGCCATTTCTTTAGAGTCCCAGGGCCAGAGGGAAGCCCTGAGGGTAGAAGTCCATCACCTCAGGCAGACTCTTGTGGACCTTGAGGCTTCCACTGTCACGAGGACAGAACAGCTGCTCGAGCGGGTCACACGTACGCTCTCAGCAGAGATGCAGGCAACTCGGGAGGAGGTCCGGGCATCACGTCAGGTGGTGCATGGGGATCTCCACACCATATTCCTCCAAAACGAGACCTTCCACACCAGCAGGCTTGGTGCCATGGAGGACCAGACTAGGGCTTTGCGTGGGCTGCCTCCCATAGCACCACCACCTCCTGTGGCGGCAGCAGCACAGAGTGATGAGAGCGACCACAGAGATTCTGAATCTCTCACGATAGCGTAGCCGTGCACGCCATGAGCCCATGGAGGTGTTTTTTTTTCACAACATCCACACAGGTGGCTGTTGGTGTGCACTCTGTCCTCGGACCTCCTGGGTGGCCTCCCCCAACCCCCTGGCCATTTTTCGATTTTTGATTTTTTGTTACAGTGTGTTGCCTTGTGTGGCTCCCGTGGGCATCCACTGTATTCCGGCTGGGCACATGCAGGCTTGTCCTGAGTTTGGGTTAGATGCTTGGGTTCGTGAGACACACACCCCTCCTGCTTCCCATTTCCATGGGCTTGCAAAGGGTGTGCCCAAGTGACAGTGACTCACACAGTGACGTTGGACTCCCATGACATGTGTGGGCAGTCTGTAGTCAATACTGTGTATACATTCCTAGTGCATATTGTTGTAGTATTGTACACTGCATGGTGTATTGATGTGTGCTTGTGCATCCATGTCTCCCTCCTAATTTGCAGGTTCATTCCTCATGTCTTCACAAGGCCGTCTACTTTGGAGATGGAGTTCATGTTGTAAGCAGTGCACTTCCAGATTTGCGTGGCACCAACACTGTACAGTTGGAAGTGGTTGATGTGCTAGCATCACCAGGTTGTAAGACTACGTATCCTTTAACTTATGTGAATGCTATGTTTGGGGTTGGGTAGCTGCACTGTAGTTTGGTAAGTATTTGGTCATGTGTGTTGTCAGTTCTACATTAATGGGATCATATTGTGTGTGGCCAGTTTCCCTTCGGACACTGTACTTTGTGACACTTGTGTCATGTTTTGGGGATTCCTTTGTTTGCTCTCACATAGCATGACATGCCATGGAGTGTTGGGTGGCGGTGCTGGGGAGGGGTTGGGTGACATGGCACTGTTGTCATGTTGTATCTTGCAAGGGGGTAATGATTTTAGCAGCATAGAAGTGTGTCTTTTGATGACACAGCATTGGTGGTGTATGTGTAGGTAGGGATGCACACAATGGAACACTTCCAGGTGAACAATCTCAGGCTGGCATGGTTGTGACAGTTGACTGTCACTTGACTCATCGTCATTGATAGTCAGCTGGTATGTGCCAGGGCTGTGTGCACTCCACAGGGGTGTGATTTTAGGTGAAGTAATTATCCACCAGCTGCGTATGGGCTACCTCACCCCGTGTCCTTTCCCCTCCCATGTGCAGCGGGCATGCATGTGGTTGGGGATGTGGGGGCACCACCATGTCCACAGCCAGGCCCCGGCGTGTTGCAACGTTGTGCAGGACACATGCTGCCACTATGATCCTGCACACTACTGGGAGAGCGTATAACAGCTGCCCGCCAGAACGGTCAAGGGAGCGAAAGCGTGACTTGAGCACTCCGAATGTGCGCTCCACTATGCCCCGGGTTGCAATGTGGGCTGTGTTGTATCTTACCTGGGGTGGCGTGGTGGGGTTCTGAATTGGCATCCTCATGTGGGTGCTCAGAGGGTAGGCACTGTCCCCTGGGGAGGTGGTGATGGGTATCATTAGTGGGGTTGCGACATTACTCAGTATCTGACATGCATGCAGGTGCAGTGGCATTTATACTCACCAAGCAGCCATGTATCGCCATGCCGCCCAGCTTCTAGGTCTCGGATTAGGGTTGACATTCTGTCAATGAAACTGTCGTGGGTGGACCCTGGATAGTTGGCATATACTGAGGTGATGATTCCCTTGGCATCACATACTACCTGGACGTTGATGGAATGGCAGTGCTTGCGGTTTCTATAGATGTGCTCAGATGCGCTGGGGGGACGTAGAGCCACATGGGTGCAATAAATGGCACCTAGCACTTTGGGGAATTGTGCCACCCCGTAGAAATCCTGGGCAGCAGCCTGGCTTTCTGCAGGTGTTCTGGGCCTGATGGGCATGTAGTGATGATGGCCAAGACCTGGTGTAGGCACCGTGACAGCGTGGCCTGTGACACCCCCCCCATTATGGCACTTGTCCGCTGAAATGATCCAGTGGCCAAGAAGTGCAGTACATTAAGGACCTTCTCCAGGGGGCTGAGTGCTTGGGAGCACAGGGTGGGTGATGTGAGGTCATCCTCCCACTCACTGACCAGGTCGAGTATTATGTGAGGTGGAAACCTGTACCTCCCATACACGTGGTCATCAGGCATCCCAAAAAGGCTGGTTCTGGGTGTAAAAATTCTGGACCTGACTATCCTCCTCCTCCTCCTGCGGTATCCCACGGCCACTGCTGCTAGGAACGGTATATTCATCCTGGCGTCTGAGCTTGTTTGTTGTTTGTGCGCACTTTTATAATGCGCGGGTCGATGTATGCCTGCTTCCTGCTGGCCTACGTGTTTCCGTCTTTTTGGGCGCATGCCTTAGCCACGTTCGATTCCATGAATACGTGTTGTAGGCGAGCGTATGAAACTTCCCGCGCACCCCAGTAATACACGTACCCTACTCGGCCAGGCCCAATCGCGTGTGAAACTTCACGCAAACCCCTGAAACACACGTACCCAGGACAATCGCGTGTGACACTTCCCGCGCACCCCAGTAATACACGTACCCGACTCACCCAGGCCCGATCGCGTGTGAAACTTCCTGTGCACCCCTGGAATACACATACCCCACTCCCGCAGGCTGATCGCGTGCAAAACCTCCCACGCACACCCGGAATACACGCACATGCTATTTTTCACACAGCGGGTGTCGCTGTTTGTCACGTACCCCTTTGCACGTCATTTGTCCTAGGGGGCCACAGTATGGGGCATTCATCAGAGCTGTATAGTCGTGATTTTTGTTAGCGCACATTTTGGTGCACATTTTTTTCCAGCGCAGGGATGCTACCGCCTGCCTTTGTGTGGTGGACGGGTTTGGGTCTGTGCGCGTCTTTGCTCGTGCGTTGGTTTGCCCTATTTGATTCCATGAATACGTGTTGTAGGCGAGCGTGGAGGCGTTCCGCGCACTTGCCTCCTGTACTTCCCCGGTGACGCCTACATTTTCACGAGTTGTTCCCCATTCCGAGCGTTACGCCCCATGTTCCGCCTACTTTTGTTATGTGCGCCGCGCTATGTGCGCTTTCGCTGTGGCCTTAGCGCACGCCGTTAGATGACCTGTGCGCCGGCGTGCGCCGCGCACTTTTTCAGTGCACATCCCTGATTTTACTCCTGCACTGACTTCCATGAATAGATGTGTGCTGGTTTCCCTGCAATATTTGCACTTGCACTGCGATTTTCGCTCTTTCACTGCGAATCGCACGTTTTCACACGCTTGCGCCGAAATTTTCAGCGCACATTAATTCCATGAATCGCCCTGTTAGCGTCTATCTAGAGCAGGGGTCTCCAACCTTTAAATTGGCGTGAGCTACTTTCAGTGGAGGGCCAACAGTGGAGAGCTACTTGTGGGCGATCGGGGGTGGGGGATGTTCATAATCATTGGAACTTGTATGTATTTTTTTTTATCTGTTCATTTTCTCTTTATAAATAAACATATGGCTTCACGATTATGTTAATAAAGTTCAAGTTCTGGTCATTTCCTAAGTGTCGCAGGCTAAAACAGTGCCTGTGTGCAAGACGGACACCGTTTCAGCTTGACACACTTAGGAAATGAGCAGATAGTCACTTGTTCAGGCTATGGTACAGCCGCGCTATAGCCAAATATTATTCAAAGTGCAGTAATTTTCATTTGCGATTGCGCGCCACTTTTTCTTTGGTGCATGTGTCGATTTTGGGCCCTATTCATTGAATATTTGTCCAGTTCAAAGTGAATTTGCATTGCTGTAAAGTGACTTTGCACTGCCGACACAAACCCTGATTCATGAAACTGCAGAGACTGTATTTTTGCAATACAAAGTCAGGGCAAAAATGACTAGGCGCTGACTTTGCCCGGACTTGCACTGCAAAATTATACTTTGCACGGTGCCAAGAATCAGGGTTTGCAGTGCAAAGTCACTTTTCAGCAGTGCAAATTCACTTTGAAATGTGTGCCCTGCTGGTGGGAGACTTTACATGCCAGGAGACTTCAAAGTGCAGCCGCCGCTCATGTCAGCGAAGAGATACAGATGAGTGATAAGAAAGGCAGGTAAAATATGCTTTCTAGAATCTTGAAATGAAATAACAGGTTAACAGCGCTGAATAGCATCAAAGTGGAATTTCATAAATATGTCAATAAAGCCATGCTATGCACCTGTTGCATAGATCATGCCAGCAGAAACGTGTGAATCTTTGGGATAGCAGAAAGTTGATGGAAAACTTTTAGGATGATAGTAAAAACCCTGAAGGGAGCACATGCCTTATTTGCGAGGAATGAGTTTTGAAGAAAATAGTGAAAGTAAAAGAAAAAGTAACTTGCTGGAGAATGCAGGCATCGATCCCACTACCTCTCGCATGCTAAGTGAGCACTCTTTCATGTGAGCTAATCACCCTCCAGTTGAAACGTCCTTGATGCACAGCTCCAGAACTAAAGCACAGTAGACAGCGCACACTTGTTTGGCTGTTCAGGCACCCGTAGTGCATAAAGTCGCTTCTCTGTCTGCCACAGGGGAAAACTCAATTGCACCCTTTTGACCAAGACAAAATACCCATTACCTTGTTTTCAAAAGTCCAAATGGGGCTTATGTAATGCAAAATGAGCTCAGAGTCGAAACAAGGCATGCAGCTATCATGCTGAATGTCTCTGCTTCACTCTGGGCTCATTTTCAATCAGATGAGTTACTATTAGAAACGGCAGGGCTCTGGCGAGGAAGTCCTGAGGGGGCTTGCTCGCCAGAGCCCTGTCATCTAAAAGTAGCTTACATGATTGCTAATGAGCCCAGGGTGAGCGGAGACAGTAAGCATCATAGCTAAATGCTCCATTTCACCATGGGCTCTCTGCCGAGCGGCCCACCCCTCCTCCTATGGCACAAACCGATGTGCACACATGAGAGGAGGGGCCGCAGTAAGGCACACAGACACACAAAAAAACAATAAATCAAAATCACCACCTCATCCGACCCACCCAACCTCACCTCAAATTCGGCTTTAGGCAGCCTCTGTCCACACTTTAGAGCCCCAGGGCAGCTCCAACATGAAGAAAAAAAGTGTACCACGGCCCAGGGTGCTTTTAAAAGAGAAAGCCTGGGCTTACCAACAAAGCACAAAAGGAAACAACTGTGGCCAATGGCAGAACAGCGTGCAGCAGCAAGGAGCTTGCTCTGGCCAATCACAGGACGCATTCCTTATGCTTACAGATTTGCAGGCCTGTGATTTGTCAGAGCACTTCCTTGCATCTTTTTTTTTCTTTCTGAAAGTCGAACATGAGCGACCTCAGAGGCTCCATCGAGCTACCGGTCGCTCGCGATTGACCGTTTGGAGACCCCTAATCTAGAGAAACTGTCGGTACCGACTCAGAGGTAGATTGAGGTTATTGAAAAATAGTGGTTTTCAGCGGGAATTGTTAGAGCGCGCTCATATTTGTTGTTTTCATAAAAGTATTTATGTAAATGTTGGTAAGCATTGACAGTCAATTGAGAATTGTCACAATGGAAGACATTACTCCTCTGATGCATTTATGCAAGACATTGCCAAAACACATGTCAAGCTCAGTGCAGAATGTGTGAAAGGCACAGCAGATAAGATGTTAATGCCATGGCCACAAGGGGGATCATTGTAGAAAGCAATATCGCGAAACATGACCACATACTTGCACGCTGCGTACACAGGAATGAAAAGGTTAGCTATTTTAGAGCTTTGGAAAATGTAGCAAAAAGAGAGAGAGGATCTGCCACCTGAGGAGTAGATGCTTGACCAGTGCTAAGAGGAAGGTGTCGAGCTTTCTGCTCTCCTTGCCTTCTCTGAGGTAAAAGGCTATAGTATAGAAAACGTAGGATTGTATCCGTTAAAGGAACTGAAATCCGATATTCGAATTGCCTGCTTATAGTAGTGATGATAGTCCAGAGGAGACAAAGAGAAAAGAAGAGATATTTAAAGTCTTACAAACAGGGAGGAGAAAAGCGACCAATTGAATGTATCAACGGGCATAGAACAAGAGATCAAGAGATGGAAAGGAGACAAGGATAAAGCTGATGAAGTAACGCTCGTACAGAACGGATATATGGGAGGACAGATATTAGTAAAGCTAGATGAGAAGAGCATTGAGGAAGTTAGGCAAAGGGAAGATCAAGAGGAACAGGATAGAAAAGACAGGGAACGAGAGAAGAGATTGAAAGAAGTCGAGCATAAAAGGAAGAGCAGACAGCAGCGAGAACAGACGTATCATGAGGAGCAACAAAAGAAAGAAGAAAGGGCAGAGGAGCAAAGGAAGTATGACAACACACAGAGAGCAACAGAAGAACAGGATAAGCAGGAAAGGAAGAGAGAAGAGAAGGATGCGCAGAATTAAGAGATAGAGGAATATAAAGATGAAGAGAAGAGGTAGAAAGAAAAGCCGGGTTAAGGAGAGATGAGATAAGACAGGAAGAGGAAAGAGTTAGATGGGAAGCAAAAAAGCAAAGAGAAGCAGATGAAGAATTAGAACGAAAAAGGAGACAGCGGGAACGCGAAATGGATTGCATTCAAAAGGAATACCAAGCCAAGTCCAGTAATACAATGGAGCAGTATAGAAGAGTTCCTGCCATTGCAGGGAGAACTTCAGGGCCACCTTGAGTAACCCTAGAAGATGACTTTGATATAGGGAGCATCGAAGATAGCATTGATAAAGCCTATCAGGACTTAAGAGAAGGTGGCAAATCAAGAAGCCGAGGGAAGGGAGATCAAACCCTAGTCTTCCAATCATGAAGCAAAGAGAACAACCCATTCAGTCCTGATCATAGAGCCTTGTCTTTAAGTAGACTGAGTTTAGACAAGTGTGAAGGGGATAAGAGTCACTCTAGTTGGGGACCAGATATGTCAGACGAGGAGAAAGAATACTTCCATGAGGAAGAGGGAGGAGGTGCAGGTGCCCCTGAGGGAGACCTGCAGGCAGATAAGGGAGTAATATGGACTGATCTAGAGCAAGCTAAGGAAAGGACATCAGATCCTATAGCATATGCAGAGGGCCCTAAAGGACAATCGAACAGCCAGAAGAGAGAGTCACCACCATGTGTAAGCAGGTTAAGGTCATTGCCAGGAAGAAGGCGATCAGGAACCATTGTTCCCACTATGGATAGGCAGACAATGGGAGCCGATTGTGAATTGAGATTTATGCAGTTTCCTTTATTGGGAAAAGGGAAAGCAAGACAATAGTATATTGCATGGCCACAGATGGTTAAGAATAATTTAAGGTGCAAACTCCCCAGTTCAACAGCGGGTGCGGAAAAATGGATTCACGAGTTAGAAAAATGACAGGAGGCAATTCCTTAGAAATAGGAGATATTAAGGTTCCTAGCAGCCTTTTTTGGGGAAAGAACTGATGACATTTGGAAGCGAGCAGGCTATTCAAGTGTCACGCCACAAAATACAGTGCACAATGGAACGCCATTTAATCATTTCACAGCAGATGTCTGGCGAGCTCTCAGAGTACAGCATCCTGATGTATCTGACATGAAAGATGAAGGAAGACGATGATCTGCTTCCTTACATTCGGGACATTCAGGAATGGTGGACTCTAGAAATGTGCGAGCTGTGGGGAAAACGGGGCAGTATTTTACCACATTTTCAGGCCGATTCATGGAATAATTAGCGCGGCGCAAGTGGGCAAAAACGTGCGAATCGCAGTGGAATAGCGAAAATCGCAGTGCAATAGCGAAAATCGCACGAAAAGCAGCGCACGTCGATTCATGGAAGGCCGTGCGCGAGAAAACCAGCGGATGTGCGATAAAAAAGTGCGCGGCGCACGTTGGCGCACAGGCCATCTAACAGCGTGCGCCAGGTCACAGCGAAAATCGCACAGGCCACAGCGAAATTCGCACATAGCGCGGCGCACGCAACAAAAGTAGGCGGAACACGGGCGTAACACTCGGAATGGGGAACAACTTGCCAAAACGTGGGCGTCACGGGGGAAGTACAGGGCACAAGTGCGCGGAACGCCCACACGCTCGCCTACAACACGTATTCATGGAATAGAATAGTGCAAAAAAGCGCACGCTCAAACCAGCGCACAGGCACAAACATGACCGCCACAAGAAAGCAGGCGGTAGCGTCTCTGCGGCTGTAAGAAATGTGCGCCAAAAGGTGCGCCAACAAATAGCACCTATATACTGCCATGATGAATGTCCCATACTGTGGCCCTCCAGGAAAAATGACGTGCAAAGGGGTACCCACAAACACGGACACCCGCTGACTAAAAATACGTGTGCGTGTATACCGGGGTGCGCGGGAAGTCTAACACGCGATTTCAGCAGGGTACGTGCATCACAGGGGTTCGCGTGAAGTTATTCACGCGATCGGGCCTGGGGCAGCGGGCTACGTGTATTACAGGGGTTCGCGTGAAGTTCCTCACGCGATCGGGCCTGGGGGAGCGGGCTACGTGTATTTCAGGGGTTCGCGTGAAGTTTCACACGCGATCGGGTCTGGGGGAGCGGGCTACGTGTATTTCAGGGGTGCGCGTGAAGTTCCACACGCGAATAGCCTGGGCGCGTGTATTTCAGGGGTGCGCGGGAAGTTCCACACGCGAATAGCCTGGGGGCGCGTGTATTCCAGGGGTGCGCGGGAAGTTCCACACTCGAATAGCCTGGGCGCGTGTATTTCAGGGGTGCGCGGGAAGTTCCACACGCGAATAGCCTGGGCGCGTGTATTTCAGGGGTGCGCGGGAAGTTCCACACGCGAATAGCCTGGGCGCGTGTATTTCAGGGGTGCGCGGGAAGTTCCACACGCGAATAGCCTGGGCGCGTGTATTTCAGGGGTGCGCGGGAAGTTCCACACGCGAATAGCCTGGGGGCGCGTGTATTTCAGGGGTGCGCGGGAAGTCCCACACGCGAATAGCCTGGGCGCGTGTATTCCAGGGGTGCGCGGGAAGTTCCACATGTGATTTGACAGTGTGGGTCCTCCCAGGTGTACCCTGTACACCCTCCACGGCCCCTGCAGGCAGCCCACACCACAGGGGACTACCCTGCATCCCTGGTCATGTCCCGCAGGCAGCCCACCCACCATGGGCATGCCCCCAGCAAAGGCACATGTCTCCTTGAACTAATGAACACCAACTCATGTCCCCTTGCACCCCCACCCCCCAGCAGTGCAGGGGCAGCCTCCACAAGGCCCCCACTCATGTCTCCCAACACCCCCACCCCCCAGCCACCAGGGGCACCCTCCACCAGGCCCCCACTCATGTCTCCCACCACCCCCACACCCCAGCCACCAGGGGCACCCTCCACCAGGCCCCCACTCATGTCTCCCACCACCCCCACACCCCAGCCACCAGGGGCACCCTCTACCAGGCCCCCACTCATGTCACCCACCACCCCCACACCCCAGCCACCAGGGGCACCCTCCACCAGGCCCCCACTCATGTCTCCCACCACCCCCACCCCCCAGCACTGTGGGGCACCTGCCAGCAGGCCCCCACCCATGTCCAACTCATGTCTCCCACCACCCCCACCCCCCAGCCACCAGGGGCACCCTCCACCAGGCCCCCACTCATGTCTCCCACCACCCCCACCCCCCAGCACTGTGGGGCACCTGCCAGCAGGCCCCCACCCATGTCCAATCCATGCCCCCCTGCACCTGGGTCCCAACATTCCCCAATCATGTCCGTAATGCCCATCCTCCACTGCCAAAAGGCCCAACCAACTATCACACCCACCCACATATCAAAGGCAATTACATGTTACACCCCCAATTTAAATAATGCAATTGAACACATGTCTGTCACACACAATGGCTGCAAGTGAATGACAATACACCCAACATGACATGCCTGAAAGCAATGAGATGATACGACACATTGAAGAATAAAAAAAATAATGTATTGAACAGCAAGTAGAATGGAAATGAAATAAGAAAAAACACAAAGCAAATCAAACAAAACAAGATGAATGTCCAGGAAAATAATCTGAAAAATAAAAATAAGCCAACGAAGAACCATGAAGAAGATCATCCTGGGTCCATGAGCCCAACCAAATTAAACCTAACTATGACTACTAACTAAAAACTGAACTATATACAAAAAAGTGGTGCATTGTCCAATCGCTACCAAAAAAAATCAAAAAAACAAAGGAAACCTAACCCTAACTATACAACTATATACAAAGGCAGCGGGCTATTCGGACGGCTCACTGGTTGTTGTCATGGGCCAGGGCATCATCGAACTCCTGGTCAATGGCTTGGAGGTGGGCATGTTCCCTGGCCCCGAGGTCCCGCAGGGATAACGCAGTGTCAAGCTCAAACTCCCTGCGAAGACCCTCGAGGCACTCAGCCCGCCTCAGCGCCCTCCGCATGGAGTCCTCCGCCCTGACCATCGTGAGCCGTTCCTCCTCTGCCCGCTGCCGCTCTGCACCTATCCGCTGGCACAACCGCTCCCACACGGAAGCCACTCCCATTCCAGGATTCTCCTGCCCTCCGGCCGATGCCTGCACCCCTGATGTTGATGGCCCCGAGCCATGATGCCTCCCACGTTGAGCCTGCTGCTGCCTCCGACGCAACTGCCTGTGCCAGCACGACGGCATCCAGGCTGATGGAAACCACCGACGCCGTCGTGCACGTGCCCTGCCCGATGATGCCGTCACATCCTCCATCTGCTGGGGTCCAGTTGCTCTGGTGTCCACCCCTGCTGGATCACTGACTCCCGACTGTGGCAGGGATGGGATCCCCACCGAGCTGGATGCATTGGTCGGGGCAGGTCCACAGGGGGCCCTGGTGGCATCTGGGCTGGAAGACGGCAAGGAGAACGACTGGTGGATAGCCTGCACAGAGGAGGAGAGGGCCGCCACATTGGCCAACACATGCAGGAAACCCCCGAACATGGCCGATCCCAATTGGGCCACGTCGGCACGGTGCACTTCGTGATGCCGTGCGTGCTCCTCCAGGGAAGCACGCACGGCATCACGAATCACAGCCGTGCGCATTGCGACCCCAATCAGGACCTTCTCCGCACGGCCAGGGGTTCCCACGTCCGCAGGTGGAGGGGAGTCAGGTGACATGGACATCCCCTCTACCTGCGGACAGGCCTGGGACGGGGCATCCCTGCTGGTGCATGGTGGTGCACTCACAGGGTCAGGGACAGCGACATGCACAGGCCCCTCCATCGTGACCTGTGCTGCCTCCTGCCCCTGGCCCTGGACTGCACCACTTGCACCAGCAGGGATGCCCCCACCAGGCCCCATGTGTGCCCCAGTGGCGGCCTCCTCCTCCTCTGTGCAAACCACCAACCTGGATGGCTCCTCACCGTCTCCCACCGTAGCAGGCCCCTGTGGGGGCTCACCCACCCCTTCCGCTGCAGCCGTGGGGGCATCCCCGCCGCCTTGCTCCACAGCGCCGTCTCCGCCCTCCTCTTCACTAGCCGCTGCGTAGAGGGAGACAAAGAACACAAGCATCAGGGCACTGTACAATGGTCCCCTAGACAGGAAGCAAAAGCAGATGAGCACCACTGTCAAAGTACACTTCCATCATGTCCCTCCACAACACATGGGTCAGTCCAGGCAAAACACACACAGTAACAGGCATGGTGCATGCCATGGACATTTCCATGCATGTCCAATGGACTCTTGGAACATTCAATGATATGGAACTCACATGCATCATGGCTCATGCCTATCACATGCACACACTTCACCTCAGTCACATCCATCTGGCCCCAAACACACCAAACACAGCGGATACAAGGGTAATTTGGCTGCTTTACTGAATCTGTGCATTGTCACACACATGTGTCATGCATCCATGGCATGCACAAGTCACAGACACGCAGGTCAGGCACACAGACATGGCTACCATATATGTACCTGGCATCAGCACCCATCCCTCACCCCCACCCATGTCCAGGTACAGAGACTGGCATGCTCTCATGTTCTAAATCTGCATAGGGCTCCCCATGCGGCATTTCAACACATGCAACAACCATGTGGGTCACACATCACTGGTCGCACATGCATTACCATGATGTCCCTGCACACATACATGCATACATGGCCTATGGCACACATACAGGCAAGTATCATAGAACCAGCACACCGCAACATGCCCTGTCTCACACAGTAATGCATGGACACTTACCGCTCAACTCCAGACGGGCCTCCCTCTCAAGGATCTGGGCGTGGAGCGCTGGGCGTACGCGTTCCAGGACACTCATCTGGATGGAACTCATGCGGCCCCGGCCCCCCTCCACGAGGCGCCGGGCCTTCACAAGGGTCCTGGACCTCAAGTCCTCCCAGCGCTTCTTGATCTTCAGGACGTCGCAGGTTGCCACCCCCTCCGCGTTGATGGCAACCACACAGTCGGCCCAGATCCTCTGCCGTCCTTCCTTGCTGGCGCGGGACGATCCAAAGAGGGCATCATACTGCCCCAGGACATGCTCCACCAGGACACCAACTTCGGTGACAGTGAAGCTGGTGCCCCTCTGCCCCTCTGGCCTGGGGTTGCCACTGGTGCCAGATGTGGAAGTGCCCGACATGGCAACCCCAGAGGCAGGTGTGGGTGGGCAACTGGGTCCTGGGGCTGGGCTGTGGAGCGATGTAATCCCAGTCGGGAGTCTTCAGTTCCAGCAGGGGTGGACACAGCAACTGGACCCCTGCAGATGGCTGATGTGCAGGCACCAAATGGCAGGGCACGGTGGCAGCAGGCAGGCAGGCAGGCAGCAGCAGATGGCACGTGGGAGGCTGCTCGGGGCACGGGGGGCAGTAACTCGGCCTTCTGGGCAGGAGCGTGGTCTTCCGTGTGTTTTCGCGTGGCCAGCTTGATAAGGAGTGATTTGGCACGTGAAAATCCTGCACGTCAGCGTGAAATCCGAGGAAAGGCCCTTAGCGCGTAAGCGCCTCAGCACGCATACGCAATTCTATTGGACCAGAGTCCCTCAGCGCGTAAGCGCGTCTGTGACGTGACCCGCACGGGTGTTCCCCACTCAGCACGTGATGACGGGGCACACGTGGAGATACTGCACGTCAGAGTGTCATCGCGTGTAATTGGACAAAAGTGCGCGTACACGCGATTGGCCTATGTACGTGTATTTAATGGGTGCGCGGGCACTTACACACGCAAGTACGTCAGCGAACCTGTATCCCGTGGTGCGTGTGAATTTCCACACGCTATTGGACTGGGAACTGGATTCCAGGGGTGCGCGGGTCACACGCTGTATCCCGTGGTGCGTGTGAATTTCCACACGCTATTGGACTGGGAACTGGATTCCAGGGGTGCGCGGGTCACACGCTCGCCTACAACACGCGCAAAGCATACATTTGCGGACTTTAACAATAACAAGCTCAGACGCCAGGATGAACATACCGTTCCTAGCAGCAGTGGCAGTGGGCTACCAAAGGAGGAAGAGGAGGATAGTCAGGGCCAGAATATTCACCCCCAGAACCAGCCTTTTCGGGATGCCTGATGACCAGGTGTATGGGAGGTACAGGTTTCCACCACACATTATATTGGACCTGGGGAGTGAGTGGGAGGATGACCTCACATCACCCACCCTGTGCTCCCAAGCACTCAGCCCCCTGGAGAAGGTCCTCAATGTACTGCACTTCTTAGCCACTGGATCATTTCAGCGGACAAGTGCCATAGTGGGTGGGGTGTCACAGGCCACCCAGTCACGCTGCCTACACCAGGTCTTGAATATCATCACTGCACGGCCATCAGTCCGCAGGCACATATACCTGCCCAGAACACCTGCAGAAAGGCATGCTGCCGCCCTGGATTTTTACGCTGTGGCACGATTCCCCAAAGTGCTAGGTGCCATCGACTGCACCCATGTGGCTCTACGTCCCCCCAGGGCATCTGAGCACATCTATAGGAACCGCAAGCACTGGCATTCCATCAACGTGCAGGTAGCATGTAATGCCAAGGGAATCATCACCTCAGTATATGCCAACTATCCCGGCTCTACCCACGACAGCTTCATTTACCGAATGTCCACCCTAAGCCGGGACCTAGAAGCTGGGCGGCATGGCGATACATGGCTGCTTGGTGAGTATGTATGCCACTGCACATGCATGCATGTTGGATACTGAGCAAGGTCACAACCCCACCAATGATACCAATCACCACCTCCACAGGGGACAGTGCCTACCCTCTCAGCCCCCACATGATGACGCCAATTCGGAACCCCACCACGCCACCCCAGGTAAGATATAACACAGCCCACATTACAACCAGGGGCATAGTGGAGCGCACATTCGGAGTGCTAAAGTCACGCTTTCGCTCCCTTGACCGTTCTGGCGGGCAGCTGTTATACGCTCCCCCAGTAGTGTGCAGGATCATAGTGGCAGCATGTGTCCTGCACAACGTTGCAACACGCCGGGGCCTGGCCGTGGACATGGTGGTGGCCCCACATCCCCAACCACATGCACAGCCGCTGCGCATGGGAGGGGAAAGGGCACGGGGGGAGGCAGCCCGTACACAGCTAGTGGCTAATTACTTCACATAGAAATCACACCCCTGTGGAGTGCACACTGCCCTGGCACATTCCATCTGACAATCAATGATAACTCAACCTGACACTGATCCTGAATGTCTGGAGAATGAACCGTCAAAACCATATCAGCCTGAGATTGTTCACCTGGAAGTGTCACAATGTGTGCATCCCTACCCACACAGACACCACCAATGCAGTTTTGTGAAGTTACACATTGAAGCAGCTAAAATGAATACCCACTTGCAAAATGCAACAAGAGGACAGTGCCATGTCAGCCAACCCAACCCCAGCACCGCCACACGACACACCGTGCCATGTCATGCTAATTGCAGGTAAACAAAGTAATCCCCACAACATGACATCAGTCTCACTATGTACAGTGGCACTATTAGAAACCTGCAACACCTGAAATGCTCACAGCAATGCCGGAACAACAACATACTTGAGCACGTAGTAACATTAACATGACATCACAAATGTTACATATTAGTAGTCTCACCACCTGGAAATGCCTGCACTCCCACCACTACCAACTGTGCAGTGTTGTCGCCATGTAGAGTTGTAGGTGCACTGCTGCCAACATGGACCCCATCTCCAGACTAGAGGTCCTTGTGTGGACATGAGGAAGGGACCTGCAAATTGTGAGGTAGACACAGAAGAAGAGTTACACATCAATGCAACATGCAGTGTACAACACAACAGCAATATGCACTATGAATGTATACACAGTATTGACTACAGACTGCCCACACAGCTCATGGGAGTCCAACGTCACTGTGTAATTCACTGTCACTTGGGCACACCCTTTACAAGCCCATGGAAACGGGAAGCAGGAGGGGTGTGTGTGACTCAAACCCAAGCATCTGAACCAAATACATTACAAGCCTGCATGTGCCCAGCCACAATGCAGCGTATGCCCACAGGAACCACGGAAGCCAACAGATCGTCCCAAAAAATTGGGAATAAAAGAAATCAAAATAAAAATGAAAATAAGAAACAATCAAAAATGGCCATTGATGGGCCCGGGGGGGTTGGGGAGGCCACCCAGGAGGTCCGAGGACAGGATGCACACCAGAACCCACCTGTGTGGATCCTGGGAAGATAAAACACCTCCATGGGCTCATGGCCCACACGGCTACCCTATTGTGGGAGTATCACTGCTGTCGCTATTATCACCCTGTGCAGCTGCATCCGGAGGTGGTTGCACTATGGGAGGCAGCCCACGCAAGGCCCTAGTCTGCTCCTCCATGGCTGCAAGCATGGGGGTGTGGTAGGTCTGGTTCTGGAGGATGAGTGTGCGGAGGTCCCCATGCAACAACTCACGGGATGCCCGGACCTCCGCCCACGTTGCCTGCATCTCAGCTGAGAGCGTACGGGTGAGACGCTCCAGCTGCTGTTCTGTCCTTTGGTGTGTTGAAGCCTCAAGCTCAACAAGAGTCGTCCTGAGGTGAAGGAGCTCCTACCTCAGGGCTTCCCTGTGGCCCTGGGACTCAATGGAGATGGCCTCCTGCAGAGTCGCCAGTGCCGCCCGCCTGTCCCTGTTGGACCCCAACATGTCCTCCCTGTGTGACTGGCAGATGGAGTCGGTTGCCTGCTCTAGTCGCTCCATCAGCCTTTCTGGGGGGACAATGGAAGTGGCCACCCTATCCATGGCCTGAGCCATCATCTCGGATGATGCAGCCTGTTGGGTTGCCATACCGTAAATGGATTGCTCCCATGTGGTATTGCCGGGTGGCGTACGGCCACCACGTCGGCGGGCACCACACCTGTCTGGGGCAAGGCGAACTGCGCCTTGCTGTGCCGGTACTGCCTGAGGCTGCAGGACTGCATTCCCCCTCTGATCTGCTGGCCCAGGAACAGGATCAGATGTCGCGGAGTGTGACCCTGCATCCGTAACCACCGAAGGCGTAGCTGCCAACACTGACATCCCCATGGAGGGTTCTGACCCTGGTGCAGGTGGGTGAGACAGAACAGAATCCCTCCCTGGAACACTCACCTGCGACGGCACGTAGGTCTCATCCGAATCAACACCTGAGTACAGCTCGGGGGAGGTGCAGCCAGAGACACCCCTTGAGAGCACGACCTGCAGCACTTGTGGGTTCTCCCCCACCACCACACCACGTCCCTCACTGGTGGTTGGTCGGCCCTCGGACCCCTCCTGGGTCTGCACCATCTCCACAACCCCAGCAGTATCAGGTGCGTCTTCCCCTGCAAAGACATGAAAACAAAGAAATGGAAACAGGCATTAGCACCATGGCACACATTGAGGGCTGAGAAGGAAGAGAACCAGTACTTGATTGACACATGTCCCACATGACTAAAACCCTCCCATGCATGCACCCTCACTGCATATGAAGTCCAGGCAAATGGCACACACTGATGACACCAAGATGGAAGATGAACACATTTTCTGCATGCTGCCTGGCAGTGGCATCACACATTGGCCTGTGATTGGCAGGTGAAACACACATGCCATCACACAGATGGCATGTACCATTGCTATTGAGTGAAGATGGAGAGGAGGGCAGCACCTATTCATTCAGTCCAGTTCCCGCATGTAATAGCTTTTCTAATTCTAACAGGTCAGATTTTTCACCTGGAGCTGCCAGTCTGAAATGGTCCAATTGCACAGGGACATGTGTGTACAAATGATATCCAGGTAACAGAGTCACTCAACTTTACCATACCCATGTCAGACATGTGACTAGTGGACAGCGACATGCCTAGCGAAAGTGGTGGAATGCAAACAAACTGACTGAATGAACAGTGAAAAAGAAGCAAATATGTTGTGGCAAGGTGACACTTCAAGGGCAACTGGCGTGCAGTTGGGCTAGATGTCTACTGTTGGCAGAAGGGATACTGCTATGGCCAAATGCAGCTGCGCAGGAAGGATTGCATGAAGCACATGGCTGACCCATACGACTCAGGCGCACACACTCTCACCTGGCACCCGAACAGAAGCCCTCACACACACACCATGCACATGGATGACACACACATGCATGTGCACTCACCGGACAATGCCTCGTAATCAGCCAGATCTCCCACGCCTTGGATCTGTTCCTCCGTGACGTAGGTCCCAGCGACTGACTCATGTGGAGTGAGTTCCATGTCTACTACTGGAGACCCACCTCCAGTCACTAGAGTTGCGGCATGACTTGAGGCCAGCTTACTCTTTGCCCTGCGCTTTAGGTCATTCCAGCGCTTATAGCAATCATTGGCTGTGCGCCTCACAATTCCAAGGGCACTTACGATGTCCGCAACGGTCTGCCAGTGTGCCTGGCGTTGTGCAGGTGTGGTCTTGGATCCTGCAACAATGACCATCTCGTTGTCATGTCCGGACACATACTCGACAAGTGCATTCAGTTCGTCATCCGTGAAGCTGGGCTTCCTGGACGGGCCGGACTGTGTAGCCGTGTCTGGGGCATCAGCCTGTGCCGGACGAGCACTCTTCCTCTTCCGCTTGGAAGGTGGTGGTGATCCTGAGTGTCCTGCGCCACTCTGGACACTAGGGGCAGGAGCCCTGGTGGACTCTGTATCAGGAGTGTGGGATTGCACACTCAGCATGGGAGTTGGTGCAGGCATTAGCTCTAGTGTGATGGTGTCAGGGGGAATGTCAGCAGCATGGACTAGGACCGACACTGTCCTGGCTGGGTGTGTGAGGGCTGGGGTGGATGGAGCCGCAGCTGCCCCTGCAGCCTCTCCGCCCTGCCTCCTTGGTGCAGCAGATGACCTTGCTGCCCCAGATCCACGTGGCATGATGGCATCAACGTGCACCAGCGCACGTGTCGTAGCCCTGCTGACCTGGAAGTCAGCCATGGAGTCAGCCAGGTCTGGTGCCACAATGGGCTGGTCCAACAAGGGCTGAGCATGGATGGTGTCAGCCACATCAGCCTCAATGGGGGGGGGGGGGGATTATGGGTGCCCGTGACTGGTCCTCCACACATGGGGGGACAGGCTCACCCTGCAAGTTACGACCACGTCCCCTACCGGATCCACCACGGCCACCACTTGTGGCTCTTCCACCTTTGCCACCCTTACGGAATCCTCGCCTCCCAGCCATGGCACTGATGTTAATGTGCGTATGGGAGTGGATGTAGACTATTGTCCTGGGCAATTGGGGGTCAAAGTGTTGGGTACCAGATGGTAATTGTACCCTAGTGCTCTAGCAAGGCTGAATGTAACCCCTGGGGAAAGATGATGGGTCACGCAACGCACAGGAGGCCCAAAAAAGGGAGATGACGTGCACGCAACCCCTCCTAGACCACGTGTGCAGAAAGAAAAACCTGCACTACGCTGTGGCACCCAGAAACACAAGAATGAACGTATGCGTGTCACACGCAGCCTAGAATGACCTCTGAAGGGGTAGGCTACACACGGGGCTAGCACAGATGTTAGATACGTGCGTGACTCACCGTCTGCCAGGTAAACGAGCGTGTAAAATGAGCACGTTTGGTTGGCAACACCCCCGCCAAAGAAGATTTGTCTGCTGTCTGAGGAGACAGGACCACAGTAGAAGGGAACACTGTTTGAGGGAACAGGCCCAGGTAAACCAGTAAAAGAGAAAAAAGAGAAAAGGCTGTCAGAGGTAACAGGGAATACGAACTAGAAACGCCGTGAAGTAAATCGCGTGTGAAACGACAAGAAGTACAGAATTCACCCACTCGCTCTCCACGAAAAGCACGTACAAGGAAAACGTGTTCTACACGTACCTTTTATACAGGGCCACACGTCCAGCGTCACTTACGCGGCGTGTACGCGCTAGGGCCATTTCCACCTATTACATGCTTTGTCACTTCTGCGTGTAGGGCCATTTCCACCAATTACACGCTTTGTCACTTCTGCGTGTAGGGCCATTTCCACCAATCACACGCTTTGTCACTTCTGCGTGTAGGGCCATTTCCACCAATCACACGCGATTACACTCTGACGTGCAGTCTTTCCACGTGTGCTCTGTCATCACGTGCTGTGTGGGAAACACCTGTGCGGGTCACGTCACAGACGCGCTTACGCGCTGAGGGCCTTTCCTCAGTTTTCACGCTGACGTGCAGGATTTTCATGTGCAAAATCACTCCGTACCAAGCTGGCCACGCGTACGCACACGGAATACCACGCTCCTGCCCGGAAGGCCGAACTACTGCCCCCCAGAGCCCGAGCACGCTCCCACCTGCTGCTGCCTGACTGCCTGCTGCCCCTGCACTGCTGGGGGGTGGGGATGATAGGGGACATGAGTGGGTGCCTGGTGGAGGCTGCCCCTGCACTGCTGGGGGGTGGGGGTGGTGGGAGACATGAGTGGGGGCCTGGTGGAGGGTGCCCCTGGTGGCGGGGGGGTGGGGGTGATAGGGGACATGAGTGGGGGCCTGGTGGAGGCTGCCCCTGCACTGCTGGGGGTGGGGGTGGTGGGAGACATGAGTGGGGGCCTGGTGGAGGGTGCCCCTGGTGACTGGGGGGGTGGGGGTGGTGGGAGACATGAGTGGGGGCCTGGTGGAGGGTGCCCCTGGTGACTGGGGGGGTGGGGGTGGTGGGAGACATGGGTGGGGGCCTGGTGGAGGGTGCCCCTGGTGACTGGGGGGGTGGGGGTGATAGGGGACATGAGTGGGGGCCTGGTGGGGGCTGCCCCTGCACTGCTGGGGGGTGGGGGGGTGGGAGACATGAGCAGGTGTGCAGGGGAGTCCCATGTTTTGTGGGCTGCCTGCAGGGGCCGTGGAGGGTGTACAGGGAACACCTGTGAGGACCCACCCAGCCTAATCGCGTGTGTAACTTCCCACGCACCCCTGTAATACACGTACCAAGCCAAATCGCGCGTGAGAATTCCCGCGCACCCCTGAAATACACATACCCTGCTGAAATCGGGTGTAAAACTTCCCGCGCACCCCTGAAATGCATGCGCCCAGGCTATTCGCGTGTGGAACTTCCCGCGCACCCCTGAAATACACGCACCCAGGCTATTCGCGTGTGGAACTTCCCGCGCACCCCTGAAATACACGCGCCCAGGCTATTCGCGTGTGGAACTTCCCGCGCACCCCTGAAATACACGCGCCCAGGCTATTCGCGTGTGGAACTTCCCGCGCACCCCTGAAATGCATGCGCCCAGGCTATTCGCGTGTGGAACTTCCCGCGCACCCCTGAAATACACGCGCCCAGGCTATTCGCGTGTGGAACTTCCCGCGCACCCCTGAAATACACGCGCCCAGGCTATTCGCGTGTGGAACTTCCCGCGCACCCCTGAAATACACGCGCACAGGCTATTCGCGTGTGGAACTTCCCGCGCACCCCTGAAATACACGCGCCCAGGCTATTCGCGTGTGGAACTTCCCGCGCACCCCTGAAATACACGCACAGGCTATTCGCGTGTGGAACTTCCCACGCACCCCTGAAATACACGCGCACAGGCTATTCGCGTGTGGAACTTCCCGCGCACCCCTGAAATACACGCGCACAGGCTATTCGCGTGTGGAACTTCCCGCGCACCCCTGAAATACACGCGCCCAGGCTATTCGCGAGTGGCACTTCCCACGCACCCCTGGAATGCACGTAGCACGCTGGGAGACATGAGTGGGGGCCTGGTGGAGGGTGCCCCTGCACTGCTGGGGGGTGGGGGTGGGGTGGTATACATGGGTGGGGGCCTGGTGGAGGCTGCCCCTGGTGACTGGGGGGGTGGGGGTGGTGGGAGACATGGGTGGGGGCCTGGTGGAGGGTGCCCCTGGTGACTGGGGGGGTGGGGGTGGTGGGAGACATGAGTGGGGGCCTGGTGGATGGTGCCCCTGGTGACTGGGGGAGTGGGGGTGGTGGGAGACATGGGTGGGGGCCTGGTGGAGGGTGCCCCTGGTGACTGGGGGGGTGGGGGTGGTGGGAGACATGAGTGGGGGCCTGGTGGAGGGTGCCCCTGGTGACTGGGGGGGTGGGGGTGGTGGGAGACATGGGTGGGGGCCTGGTGGAGGGTGCCCCTGGTGACTGGGGGGGTGGGGGTGGTGGGAGACATGAGTGGGGGCCTGGTGGAGGGTGCCCCTGGTGACTGGGGGGGTGGGGGTGATAGGGGACATGAGTGGGGGACTGGTGGGGGCTGCCCCTGCACTGCTGGGGGGTGGGGGTGGTGGGAGACATGAGTGGGGGCCTGGTGGAGGGTGCCCCTGGTGGCGGGGGGGTGGGGGTGATAGGGGACATGAGTGGGTGCCTGGTGGAGGCTGCCCCTGCACTGCTGGGGGGTGGGGGTGGTGGGAGACATGAGTGGGGGCCTGGTGGAGGGTGCCCCTGGTGGCGGGGGGGTGGGGGTGATAGGGGACATGAGTGGGTGCCTGGTGGAGGCTGCCCCTGCACTGCTGGGGGTGGGGGTGGTGGGAGACATGAGTGGGGGCCTGGTGGAGGGTGCCCCTGGTGACTGGGGGGGTGGGGGTGGTGGTAGACATGAGTGGGGGCCTGGTGGAGGGTGCCCCTGGTGACTGGGGGGGTGGGGGTGGTGCGAGACATGGGTGGGGGCCTGGTGGAGGGTGCCCCTGGTGACTGGGGGGGTGGGGGTGATAGGGGACATGAGTGGGGGCCTGGTGGGGGCTGCCCCTGCACTGCTGGGGGGTGGGGAGGGTGGGAGACATGAGCAGGTGTGCAGGGGAGTCCCATGTTTTGTGGGCTGCCTGCAGGGGCCGTGGAGGGTGTACAGGGAACACCTGTGAGGACCCACCCAGCCTAATCGCGTGTGTAACTTCCCACGCACCCCTGTAATACACGTACCAAGCCAAATCGCGTGTGAGAATTCCTGCGCACCCCTGAAATACACGTACCCTGCTGAAATCGCGTGTAAAACTTCCCACGCACCCCTGAAATGCATGCGCCCAGGCTATTCGCTTGTGGAACTTCCCGCGCACCCCTGAAATACACGCGCCCAGGCTATTCGCGTGTGGAACTTCCCGCGCACCCCTGAAATACACGCGCCCAGGCTATTCGCGTGTGGAACTTCCCGCGCACCCCTGAAATACACGCGCCCAGGCTATTTGCGAGTGGAACTTCCCGCGTACCCCTGTAATACACGTTCCCTGGACAATCGCGTGTTGAACTTCCCGCGTACCCCTGTAATACACGTTCCCTGGACAATCGCGTGTTGAACTTCCCGCGTACCCCTGTAATACACGTTCCCTGGACTATCACGTGTTGAACTTCCCGCGCACCCCTGAAATACACGTACCCTGGCACCCTGGCTAATCGCGTGTATAACTTCACGCGTACCCCTGATATGCACGTTACCCGCTTTGCGTTCCTTGTTTGGCAGCCCTGTAAACTGGTCCAGGGTTAGCGCAGCCCTTTGCGATGATTTAGCGATTTTGATGGCTTTTCCTTGCGCGAGGGCGTTCTTGGGGGCGTTACTGGCGCTGCTGCAGGGTCGCTGCGATACTCTGCGCCACGGCTGGTTTGGGAGCCTAAAATCCATGAATACGCTGTGCGCGGAAATCGGTTTTAGCGCACGTGCCTGGCGCAGACAATCGCACGCGGACACTCTGCGCCAGCCGCTTGCGACACTTTTCTGCGAAATTCTATGAATTACCCTGTTTATGTCATGGATTGCCTGAGCAGGTACAGAGACAACTCAAGAAGCTTGTGGGAATAGAAGCAAAGCTATGGGTTAAAATACAGTTGACTATAGTGCATCATTTTTGGCTGTGAGAAGAGAGAAATAGGAAGAAAGACTGTGCTAGACCAATTGTGGAAGCCAAGTAAGTGCAGAAGAAATGGTCAAAATATGCCATAGAAGGGACAGTATTGACATGCAGAGAAGGACTAGGAGTACAGCAAGCATTGGGAACATCACAGGTGAATAATCAGCGCTCGATGGACCAAGGAGTGCGGAGTGATATAGCCCTGAATACCATAATTACAGACCGAAGTCAGGCTCCTCAAAATGAAAGGCCTGCGCTGGAGTAATGTGCAAAATGAGGCCCTGCAATGTCAAAGCAAAAAGTAGCAAAAATAGGCATCCAAACTTGGAGACGCCTAAACATGTTCATTGCCTCATCAAAGGGAAAGGGACAAGGCTATGTTTGCAAAAAGTCTCATATGGCTGAAGTGCTATTGGCAGAAATGGCAGTCTACAATATGTAAGTGAAAGTGGCAAGATTGTTTGAAAGCCTGCTCTGCAGAAAGGAGCTTCCACTGTGACAGAAATCATTATATGTAAAAATATGTTTTTCCCTTTCAATTAAAGATATGCTTCTTAAAAATGTGTGCAAGAGGTGCAAGAAATGAACTGGAGTTCTGTTCATGTGGAGCTCATCACAAAAGAATCCTTTAAATTACAAGAATCTACAAGGAAATGTGAAATTGCAACCGAATTGCAATGGCTGGAACTTTTCCCAGTAACATTACAATTGTGCCTATAACATTAACATTCTAAGCATTCAGAGGTGCAGCTAACATCTTGACATATATATTTATGTTGCCCTTCTGTCAGCAATGTTTCCAGGTAACCACTCTGCGAGGGTCTTACATGTTGAAATTGCACAATTCTAAGAGTTGATTTAAGAAGTAAAATGCTGCAGTGGGATGAAAATCCATAGTCTTGGTTTCAACTCGGCTGTGGGTTTTTCAAGTGTGAAACTAAATTCCAAAGGCCCCGTTGTCAGGGGGATGAGATGAGGAATCCTCCTGCTCCTGTGTGTATGACCAAAAGCACTTACGCTGTTAAAAAGCTGGCCATCAGCCTTTGAAGCTTTGGGGCTAACCTAAACAAAAGCCTCCCTCTTGATATCAGAGCTAAAGCCAGATATCTTCCGTGGGTAAGGAGGAGTTTCACACCTATTGCACAGAATATGAGATATGTTGTTTAGGGGATAACTTGGGAAATATTTATCGCACACACCATGGTCAGATTTCTGGAAAGCGGACAGTGAGCTGCTTCTGGTGAGTCAAAAATGATTTTGGTGACACCAACACACCACACGTTACAAGGTAAAACTTGGTGCTGGTCCCTGTTTAAGTGTGAGAACCATAAAGGTTTGAGGAAATGTGTAGATTACTATTCATATTCCGCCCAGCGAACGCCAGATTTTTCATTAATATAGATCTGGCATAAACGAGAAAATACTGTAGCTGCTCACCAGTAGGTTGCACAGACATCAAACAAGGTTTATGTGATTCACTGAAACATTGAGTATTCAAAAGTGCTAATATATGTGCTGTAATATGATGAGAAAAGGCATTTGTCATAAGTGAGATTTCCATGTAAAAAAACAGACCCAACCCCTCGTCTAAGTAGATGATGGATGGGGTAGCCTCCCCTGGCTTTCCAAAAGACGCCCACTTTATCTGCACCTATTGGCCCACAGATGGGAGGGAACCCTTGACCACTGCCCTATCAATTCTGCTAGAAATATGGCAAATCAATTATGTCATTTGCCTTATAAGTAAGTCACTCTGCCTCAAATCAGGATTCTCACAACCATATCCTGAGGTGTGCAGCTGACCAAATATAAAACCATCCTTGTAGAGTTGGGCCTAACTCTTGGAGAGAAGCCAGGAGCCGTAGTAGGTGGAGCAGGCCTCATGTGGGACAGAGAGAGGCCTTGACTGATCCCATGATTGTCCCAGCAGTGAGGCCCTAGTGCTCCCCCCATCAAGCATCAATGTATAGACATCCCCAGAAATAGATTAAATTAGCCCTCTATTCTTCAGCATTGCCATAGAGATTCCCCCATGGTAAAACCCCTTATCTTCTTGTGTTTGTGTACTTCAGTCATTTTCCCATTGAAAGATATTACACTTGTCTGTGCATTATATTAATTGTTTCCATTAAAAATCTGTTGTTTACCCGTGCATTTCTGTCATTTCCCATTGAAAGAATTCCAGTTGCTTGTGTAGATCCCTAGTATATTTTTCAATAAATTAATTAATTTCCACATTATTTCACGAGATCGGTATAGTTGGAATTCGAAACTAACGATTCCTTCCCAGTGTCCTGTGAGCCATTATAAGTATAAAATGCTTCCCCAAAGAATTAAATTCAGTTCGAGCTAAAAAACAAATTGTCTGCATGTTTAAATGGAGTTTTGCAAAGTGAGTCCTATTTACATCTGTCAATTTAAACCCAAACCGATTTTCCTATTGTGGGTAATCCCTTTGCCCTGAGCCTAAACGTTATGTGCCTCTGTCATTTTAACTGAAAACCGATTTTCCTATGTGAGTTTCCCATTGCTTAAAGCTTGTCTGTCATTTGAAGCCGTAGTAAAAACAAGTGTCCTTTGCATTTTCGTTTTACTGGAAGTTTCGCTTAACCTGTCTAAAAACATTTTATCCCTCTTCCCCTACTATATTCTGATAAAGGATTTACAATTGCATTCCCTTTTTATTTTTTTCATGTGTTACATGTACTAAAATCGAGTTTCCTATTGTGTGCTAGCTAGTCTGTTCTGCAGCCCTATTTGTCTACTAAAAACCAGCAGCACAAAGTGCCCTTGTGTGCTGGCCCATAACAGTTGCCCTAATAAAGTAAAAACCCATTTACCTGGTGCAGAAAACAAATTGTCCCATTCGTTGGTGGCCCCCTATTGTTTCTGAAAACCCCATTTTAAATCCGATCTGAACCTGGTGTTCACAGTCCTTGCCACTGTCTTCCCTTCAAAACTGACAGGCCTAGTCAAGGTCTAGGGGGGTGGGGGGATGAGGGTTGCTGGGACTCAAGAATCCAGTTGGGTGTGAATGCACTTTCCTGTGGGTTGCATTCCTTTACATGGTGTTTTGAACTGTTGATTGTAGTGGTGAAATCAGTAAAGCACATCTGTGTGCCATCCATGTTTGAGTTGTCAGTGTGCCATTTGACTAAGAATACTCTGAAGCTTGTGTTGCTGCCCCCTGGTGGTCGTTGTAACTGTTTATTAAATCTTCCATTAAAATCATAAATAGATAAAATATTAATTTTAACGGCCTGGTTCCTGGTCTACTGACCTTGAGGGGCTTGGGGAGGTGGGTGTGATATGAGTTGGAGGCCTCCTTAAAAGAATCTGGTAGTGAAAATAAAAAGCGATTTTATTGTGCACACACTCAGTGTGGGGGAAAGAGATCCCTGACTTGCTTGTGCTGTATAATAATATATCATGGTAGGAGGTAACAGGTTTGTACCACAAGTTAGAGGCATGGGCTACAGAGAACTGGTGGATTTCAAAACACTCAAGGTGGGTTTCAGAATGCACAGAATAAGAATCAAAGGAGGGTTCAACCAAGCAAGACTTGTCAGAAGGGGTCCTCCTATATGTTGGACATGTGGGATGACAGGGCACATGTGCGGAAGCCAAGGGTATGTACAAAATGACCAATTCTCAAGAGGGGGGACAGCTTATCCTCCAGCATATAGCTCACAGGCTAGGGAAGGATTTGCCCAAGATCAGACAGTGTACCAGACACAAGGGCCACAAATGCAACAGGCACAGCAACCACCATTGAATCCACTGCAAGGGCAGTTGCAGCACACCCCATGCAGATACAGAAGAATGCAAACACATGACAATTATTGACACCTAGAATAGGGTGTGTCACTGTAGTAGGAGGGAATCCTTTCACAGGTACTGGGGTATGCATGTATCCATAATAGCACAGCTCACAGGGTGACTTGATGTGTTCAGTACTATGTGTGACACCAGACCCCCACAAGGAACCAAGGACGATAGGAGGCAAATTGTTTTCGTTTCTAGTAATAATAATAAAATAATTTTGCATTTATATAGCGCTACGAACCCTCAGGCATCTGAGCGCTGCTTATTATTACCCACGCTGTGTGGTGCTCAATTATCAACCTCTGAATGATGAAAAGCTTGGTTTGGCCCTGCCGGGATTCGAACCTGCATCAGCAGGCTCTGAACTGATGTCAAAGCGAGCAATCTACTCACTGTGCAATCTGACCAGCTAAGTAGACACTGGTGCAACTCGTTCATGTATACAAGAGGTAAAATATCCAATGTTGGGAATGCCATGAATGCTCAAGGATTCTCTGGAGCTATAAGTCAAGTTCCTTTTACTGATGAATTACCAGTCTCTATAGGAGAGTGTGCCATGTCTTTTCCATTGCTGTATTTATGACTGACACCAGTTAATATTTTGGGAAGAGACTTAATGACAAAACTTAACATGCCGATTTCCTTTACTGACGAAGGTATAGTATGCTCCACTCTTGTGATACAATATATGAATGTGGGCACATTTATATTGGCATTTTCAGGGCAAATGGCTCTGCGGGATGTGCCGATGGAACCCAAAGTTTTCCTTTATGGGGTGAGCATTCTGTTAACATGGCTACCTGGCTTAGTGGGAAAAACTACGAGGATACCTGATTAATTTTTATTTCAACCACAGATACCTATGGAGGAAGAGGGGGGACAGACTATCCCCCTAGAGTTAGATGCAGCCATAGTATGAGGGGAAATGGCAATGCTCGAAGGAACGGATGATGAGAACAGTGTTTGCAATTGGGGAAGGGTGCAGATTGAGTGACCTCACTGATGATGACATGTTTGGGGATGACCCAATAGATGATGCAGTAGTGTTCTTTATGAGAATTACATATTGGGCCTCATCACGAGTCTGGCGGTAACCCTTAAATGCGGCGGTAGCACTATTACTGCCGCATTTAAGGGACTGCCAGATCATGGCCTTGGCGGATTTCCCCCCAGCTTTAAGCTGGGGGGAAATCTGCGGCAAAATTGCCGATTTTTGGCGCTATTACCACCGGCGGGAAATCCGACCAGCGGTAATAGCGCAAATTTTCCCCATTGGGCTCAAAGGGAAATGAGGAATTCCCGAATGAGCCCAATGGGGAATGGGCAATAACTCTTCCACCAAACTCATGATCCGGCGCTCATAGCGCCGGGGGGTTTGGCGGTAGGGCTATTAGCGCCTGCGCTAATAGCGCCGGCGTTACCGCCCAACTCATGATGTGGCCCATTGTATCCAAATAGAAAAAAGGGAGATCCCATAGCACTTAGCACATGGCAATAATGAAGCAGCACCCATCATATTTTTGACATTTTACGGACTGGTATCCTCGCCTCAGACGCATTGCGTTGCTACTCTCATTCCGAGTCTGGTTACGCTCCGTAAGTATGCCTAACCTACTCTGTACAACTATCTTGGAAAACCTTGTTTACCTTCTTTCCCGCTATTTCTTTTCACGTCTTACCCATTCTTTTCCTTTAGCCGAACTGCCATCAACTTGTTTACTTCCATTCGCAGAAGCCGTCATCCCAAACTGGGTTTCGACGGAAGGCTTTAGGTGAGCCGCGCGGCAGTATGCTTTATTGCTTTTCCTGTTTCGCAATCTTACCGTTTGTGCTGCATTTCTAGGCGAGTTCACTTTAAGACTCAGACACTTCCAGCGTCTTTAAGAGATCCGCTACCTTTAGTCTTCCGGTTTGGCATCCTGCCGGTACGTTCTTACAAAGGCTCTTTAATCCATCCTGCATAGAATAATTAGAACTCTCCATAACTAATAAACTGACCTCTTTACTACCTCGGGTATTTTCCCAGTGATTCCGTCTCCTCCTCCAATGGATCACCCTTTCTTTGTATCCTATGGTAAGCCTTCTTTATTCAACTCCCTTTCAGTTTCCATCCCTCTTTATTTCTATAATTAACCCTCTTACTCTCTGTCCATACCATCCCAGATTTCATCCTGGTAATCATCCTCATCAGGATACATTCACGAGTGAACAGCATCCCAGAATTCCAGCTGCCTTCCGGAGTCCTCGTACTCAAGCAGCACTTCACAGGGTTTTTTCCCCTTCGGGGGTTTTCCCTGGAGACTCCACTCTGTTCCCGGTTCATCGAGCGGGACCATTGAGGGTTTTCTAGGCGAAACCTTATTACTTAAAAAAAAACACAGACCAGGCCTCCGTGTGAAAGAAAGAAGCACGAAGGTGGGTGTAAACTTGCATGCTGAACCCTGAGCCATATTGTTTACTCCTTAACGTATGACAGACCTTACAGCTAAGCGCTTTATGGACTACAGGCCCTTGTGATGTAGGCCTACTAAAAGGAGTAGGAGAGGTTAAAATAAAGCTGAAACCAGTAGCGATTTTACCTCGAGCAAGACAATACACAATGTCTCGAGAGGCAGATGAGGGCATTTTCGAGACTCAACACTGATGGTGCAAGGTATTCGGGTACCGTCAGAATCATCGTGCAATAATACTGCATGTACCCTGTGAAGAAAACAAAGGGAGGGTTGCGGCGATTCATACAAGATATGAGACCGATAACCAGATTGTAGAGGCAGAGTTTCCTTTAGTTCCTAATCCAGCGACGATATTATGCAGTATCCCAGCAGAAGCGTGATATTTTAAGGTGATTGATTTGAAGAATGCTTTTTTCTCAATCCTGTTGCATAAAAACTCACAAGACTTGACTTTGTTTACTTTTCGTCAAATTCGCCTGAAACACACTAGGCTGCCTCAAGGGTACTGTGAGTCCCCATTGATCTTTAACAGAGTCCTACAGATGGAGCTAGACAATATTGATTTGAATAGCACTGTGATACAGTACGTACATGATATTTTGATTTGTAGCTCAACAGAAGATGAGCGTAGACACGACTCAATCCAGTTAATGACTATTCTAGCAGACAAGAGATACAAAGTAGACAAAGGAAAGTTACAATATTGTCAAGAAGTGTTGTACATAGGCCAGTTGATCTCACATGAGGGAAAGAACTTCACCTGAAAGAGCAGATGCGATCATGAAAACTGCAAAACTGCAAACGGTGAAGCAGATGCAACCATTTTTGGGATTATGTAATGATGTGAGAGTATGGGTGTTTGACTATAGTTCATACACAAGAAAGGCTTGAAAGAGAAAATAGAATGGACTGAGGAAATGGAGGGAGGTTTTAAAGAATTGAAGAAAGCAATTTGTTCAACTCCTGCTTAGGAAGTCCCAATTATGCTGGGCAGAGTTTTTCTTATTTTCACATAACAATGGGACAGGTATGAAAGCAGTGCTTACACACAGAATTTCATTAGGATACAAACCTCTGGCATATTACAGTGGGATTTTAGACCTAGTTATGAAAGAGGATTTTCCTTGTGAACAGTCATTGGCAGCTGCCGTGTTTGCAATTGAGAAATCTACATGTATTGTAATGGGTTGTTCTATGCCGCTTTTTGTCGAGCAAGCTTGATTACAAAGTAATGTCCTTTCTGTCCATATGTAAATCATTTATGTCACACAATTCTGAGACCAACATTCAGCTTTGATGTGGGTCCTCATTTATATGCATACTGCCTTTGTCTTTCATTTGCATAGCTAAATGAAATGTACTACTTTAATTGTCTTAATATAATGTTACTTTATAACATGTAATTAAATTTGTGTACCCTTTTTGATACCTATGAGACTATGAACAGGATTGTGATTTATTCCAAACTAGCCTCAGCACTTGATTGCATGTGAGGACTAGAAGAATACTCTCATGTTGGGTTTTTGGTGATTTTGTAGAACACTGATCTAGCTCTATCAAAATACTATAACATACATCATTAAAGGTATGTTCTAATTCAAAACCGGCAGCTACACCCGCCCCCAGTTATACACTTTTGTAGCTAACCCAGTGGTGGAGGGCGAGCATTTGCATGACTGCGCAAACTATGCATACTTTTATAACGATATACCATGCGTAAAACATAACGCATTGTCAGGAGGGAAGATTCTCTTCATTGGTGGTTTTTTGAGAATTTATCAAACAAGTGGAGAAAGGCATTCTGGCGCAGATGTAGTGAGGCATAGAGCAAATGGTGAATTTGAGGTTGTAGCAAGTGCAAAACTACTGTCTCACATTTCAGCGCAAGCGGCAGAATCGGTAGCGTTTATTGTCATGCTCGGAAAACATGAAGGGCAGGAAGTGAAGGTGTACAGTGACTCCACCTATGTGACGTCAACTGTACCCGCTGGGGTAGCACGTTGGAAAAGGAGGGGCTATCTCCGAGCGGACAGCACTCCAGTGCAACACGCATCATTATTGGACAGACTTATTAAGGCACTACAGCTCCCAGTAGCCATAGAAATAGTTAAATGCGCAGTGCATACTTAGCAAATTGACTTTATCTCTTGCGGGAATGAAACCGCAGATGCAGAAGCCAAAAGGGTTGCATATTCTTCAGATATTTCATGTTTTGACACTCCAGATGTTAAGGAGAAGGTAGTTACGATTATTGTAGTGAATGAAGGATTTAATCATTTACCAAGAGCCCAGTTAATTTCAATGCAGCGCGAGCACCACAGGAAGAGCAAGAATTATGGAGCGAAGGGGGTGTTCTCTATCCCTGACAGAAGCATTGAGGTGACAGGACAGCACTGGAAAACCAGTGATGCCAGTAGCATTGTTCAAGGAAGAGCTTGAACAGCTGCACTACCCTGCGTATGTAACTAGGGAAAGTCTTGCTGCAAAAATTGCAGAAGACCGGTATGTACCAAAACTGTTACAAAATGTTGCATTTTATGTAGTAAACGCATTGTATGTCAAAGGTTTACCACTGGGCATACACTGCAATTAATAAGAGAAGTAATTCCTCGACCAAATGGTCTTTTTAAGCATTCACATATTTATTATGTTGATATGCTGCAAGTATGCAATGGATAGAGATATCTGCTAGTGGTGGTGTGTCCCTTCTCCAGGTGGATCGAAGCAGGTCCTTGAACAGTCCCTGATGCCACTTGTGCGGCGAAGTTTTTATTACGTGAAGCCTTTCCAAGATGGGGAGTGTGTGAAGTGAAGAGATCTGATAATGGCCCACATTTTGTTAATAAAGTATTTTAACAAATAGGATTAATGCTGAATTATAAGCACAGGTTTTCATCTGCTTATCACCAGCAAGTGAACGGAGTAGGTGAGAGACTCAATGGCCTTCCAAAGGAAAGAGTCACCAAGCTTAAACTGACACTGAAAAAGGGATGGCTATATTGCCTACCTCTAGCTTTATATGCCCTAAGGAATCAGCCCTGGTCTGACCACCACCTCACACCCCACAAGCTAGTGACAGGAAGATGAATGAGAATGCCTTTAACTCCTCCATCGAGGAATAGAAGTAATGCCCACAGCACAGCAAAAATGTTAGCAAATGAATTAAATGAATATTTGAAATGTATGACCGCTAGTATCTCTGTCATTTCAGATCAACTCAAAGAGTCAGGGGGGTTGATCTCAGAACACAGATGAAAACCATTCAGCAACTGGATTTTCTGAATTATTATCAGCACCAAAACTGTTTGCTGGAAACACTGTGCTATCCCATAACTTTACTAGGAAGTGGCATGAGCCAAGATTCATCGGACCGTACATAGTGGCAGATGTTGCTCCCTCAGCAGTAAAAGTTCAAGGCAGACAAGCTTGGATTCACCTCAATGACATCAAGCTCTATACCAAGTGAGACTGTTGCACCCCCAATGATCGATCCAGAAGCAAGAAAAGAAAAAGAATTTCAGCATGTCCCGATTCGATTGATGACGAGTAAGAAGGACGATAAACCAACGGATTGACAAATAAATGCAGATTTGAATTTTGGGCTGTGGCTCTCACTGGACACTCCTTATAGATACTAATTTCTTGAGCCAAAGAATTCTTTGAAAATTAACTCTAGAAAGTTGTTGATACATCATAAATATGCCTGAACTAGATTTCCAATTCAGTTTTGATAATTAGAAACATGAGCAGTACACCGATTCACTTCTTACTGAATACCTGTTTGACTGAGTTTATGGTTCTCCCCGAAAGTAATGTGCATCGTATTGTGCTTTCAATTTTTGTTTTTATTCTTCAAGCTTATCCTGCACTTGTTAGAAGAGATGTGGATATCCACACGTTTTTACGGGAGCCTAAAAAATACCCTATAATAAGAAGTCTGCTTATAGAAATCAAGGAGGAGCTACTACAAGTACCAAATATACTCCAATTGCCCGGAGTAGTGTTTTTCACTTCCTTAAATTGAGCATAGCAAAAATGAGGAATCTTGAAAATGGTACAATTTCAGAGAATGAGCAAGCTCAAGAGATACCAGAATGGCACAAGTGGTGGGGACTAATATGTTGGTTTGCAATGTACATATGCACAGTTATGCTTTGTGTCCTTTTGTTTCTTATGATTCTTCTTTTCTATTATTATGATCTAGACAGAAGTTCCTTTGATTCTCCCCACTCCAGAAACTAATGTTGATTTACCCATTAACAAGGAGTTAAGGTCTCAATTGTTTTTTGCCCAGAGCAGAGCTGCTTTAGAGTTTTTTCCATGGGCTGCTAACATTTTAAGGGGAAGGCACAGGAGAAGTGCAGAGGAAGATGATAATGGGATTAACACATAAATAGACTGTACAGCACATTTGGGTAATAACATGTGGTATCAGCACATGCTAAAAGGTGGAAGAGAGAACTTCCAGGGAGAGTTGCTAGGTTTGTGCTCATATACCGTATGCTCTGGGGACCTCCAAGATATTCATAGATACAGAGGTACCAGTGCAGAAAGCTCATTGCTTAACACATCTCACACTCTGCCAGACACAAGGGGCCTCATTACGACCCTGGCGGAGTGGGTTTACGCCAGCGTTATTCGCGGCGGACCCGTCCGCCCTACTACGAGTTTCCGTAGCGCCATGGAACGTAATCCATGGCGCTACGGGACCTTGTTGTTAATTACGCCACCGTAGTTTACGGTGGCGTAATTAACGCCTTCCCCACTCCCATTATACCCTATGGGGCAAAAATGGGAATGGGGAAGGGTAAAATGGGGAATGGGGATTTACCGCCCCGCCAAGGTCGGCATGGGGCGGAAAATCCGCCAACCTCCATGGCGCTATCGGCAGCTTTCCGCCGTGCTCCGCGGTGCATTTAGCACCGCGATTTCCGCCAGGGTCGTAATGAGGGCCAAGGACAGTTCCAGGGTCGAAAAGCATCCTTGATATGGATAACTGAAAAGGCATCCCAAAGAGAAGATAACTATGTGCAAGATTTGAAAACAAAGGAGAGACCAGAAACACAGAATTTAGTGATGAGATATGAACAGCCTGGAACAAACAGAACAAGAATTAGAAGAGAAGAAAACAAGATACTAGATTTCCAGGGCAAGAATAAAGAAGAGATTTGGAGATAGAAGGAAAGAGGTCAATTGCAAATCAAAGGAACCGTGTTGACTCCAGAAGGGTGGTCGGAAGGCCTGATTGTGTGCAACGCAGCAGCACTAACAGGATATTATGAGCCTGTTATAGATAGTGCAGAGAAAGAATGCAAGCACCACTGGCCGAAAATTGTGACGTTGTTGACATGGGTCGACGATAAAGGAGGACCGTTGCAGATAGTACCTCTGGCCTGTGTAGCTCTGTGTTTCAGAAACAATGTCACAAGGAAAGTTGTAGTTAATCATCAGTGTGGCAGAATGTTTGATGTACCAGGCATGAAGGATGGGACAGTAGTTCTAATGGATCACTATTGGGCCTGTGAGTCCAGAGCTTACATGAAGCTTCCTAAGGATTCGGGAGGGATGTGTTTATTCATTCAAGTGTTTGATTCCTCAAAGAAACCTGAACATTGGAGAGTTTACAAAAACTCTGGTCAGATAGCACAGCGAGTAGAGCACTCGCTTTGACATCGTGCAGAGCCTGCTGACGCAGGTTCGAATCCCAGCAGGGCCAACTCAGCCTTTCATCCTTCCGAGGTCGATAAATGAGCACCACACACTGTGGGAAATAAGCAGCGCTCAGATACCTGAGGGTTCGTAGAGCTATATAAATGCCCAAACAAAACAAACAAACTAACAAAACAAAAGCAGATGCCCATTTGAAGAGGAGATGATCACTTGAATTCCTCAATCAAACAAGGAGGGAAAATTATTTCTCTGCTAAATTGATGGAAGCCTTTGGTGCTATTCCGTATGAGCATAGGCTATTCAGCAAGACTCTCTTGGTCTTCGTGACTATCTTCATGCTAGGGATCCATATGATGGCCAATCCAAATTGGTTACAGATTACCAGATGGGAACTCATGCAGAATATCAACACTACCATAAGTGGATTCAATGCGATCAAGAAAGAATTAAGGGCTATAAGGCTGATGACCCTAAAGAACAGATATGTCCTTGATATGATCACAGCAATGTATGGAGTTGATTGTGCCAACATTGGAGAATCATGTTGCATGTTCAAACCTTCTCATGATGATGAGAATGAGACCTTGACAGAGGCCATAACGTTGCTAACAAAGCTACACAACAAGTTGGAAGATGTGATAGAAATATTGCAAATGACAGCTGGATTGTGTCTATCTTCTCATGGGTTCCACAATGGATGTTGAATATCTTCAAATTCCTGGGAGCAATACTGGTGATGAGGATGTTTTGGATTCTGTGTGATCAGGATAATAATCAAACAGTGTAAGAAGACAACAAATAAGGCAGTAGGAATGAAGATTGTGATCGATGATGGATCAGGGTTTGGACCCAAGGAGTTGACAGATGAAGAAATCATTAAATATATAGAGGACAGCATCTTAGCACCAGAGGGAACAAAGTTCCTGCCTCCAAGAAATCACAGGAGGTATGTGGGATGATGGATCTACTGTCATCCGAATGGACAATGCAGCCATATGACCTGGAGCGTTGATGAACAAGTAAAATCAGTAGGAGTGGTAAAAGTCTGGACTGCAAAGAAGTGCTTTTTCAAGAGAAAAGACCAAGATGTGCAGACTGGTGAAGGAGTGGTCGATAAATCAACCAGTGGGGGGAATGTAGAGGTGCAGCTGAATGCCTCTGCAGGAAGACCCACCCCTATTCTGCCTATATGTTGGAAACCGGAAACTGCGACATGTGCCACACCAGTAATGGTACCTATACCACGAAAAGCTTTTGAGACGAAGTATCCACTGAGGAAACCCTATATGATGTAACCCGGAAGAGATGACGGCCACCTGAGGGAGATCCCTGAAGAAGTGTGAAGATGTGAAAAGGAGAGGCTGGTGACATCACAAGAAATTACGCTCTGAGAAGGATGACCAAAGAAGAGAATGCATAGACCGTATAGAATCTTATGGCGAAGTAAAGAATCGAGAAGATTTTCATGTGCGGAATGAAGATTGCATGTGTGAAAATGTACTGCAGAAAATGCAAGCTGTTTTATAACTGTACAGATGCTGTAACGCAATCTATATATATGAAATCTGGACATTCGATGTCACAATTTTAGTAAGCTCATCCCATGGAGAAAGGAGGATTGATAGCTGTGTGTGGGTCGCAGCAAAGAAATAAGCTGAGGCTCGAAGATGGACAAAAGAAAGACTGCTTGGCCTGGTGTCAAAGGCTAAGGCAGCCAAGACTGGTTATCAGTCCCTAAAGAACAGTGAATGTGAGACGCTGAGGCTTCCCTTGTTAAGTTGCAAAGAGAGAACACTGTGAGCATCAAGTTTCTTTATTCAAGACAATTAAATTCTATAAAATGGGCTGATACATGGTCTCCTGTCAAGTGAGTCCAAGATGGCAATAGAAGTAAGCATGCACGCCTGAACCTTGATAAGAACATGCTCACAGTCCTTTATATTCCCAGAGAAGAAAAGCTATTACAAGTCCAAGTTCAAAGACAAAGGCATGAGTAATGAGAGATGATGGACGAATTGGGTGTGGAGGTATGGTCAAATCCATCCACTAGCACCTGGGATAACAGCTTACGTGCTGCTAGAGAATCGAATGTTCCAGAAGGGTGCAAGTGTGCCAACCAATTGTAGAGGGCCTTATAACGAAAGGGCCTTATAGTTTGAGAGCCAATGATGTATTGTGTTTCTAATCACTGTCGAAGATGACTTGTACTAAGGGAGGGCATAAGATGCCCGCCTGACTATAAGACCGAATCACAATCCAATCCCTTATAAAAAGTATACTTAGATACTCCCCTTAGTCCAATCACAATCCCGGATAGGTTTTTGTAGTTTTCCATGTATTATGACGTCACATATGATGCGTTTTTGCTATAAAAGTAATGTTTTTTATGAAATGCATTGAGACCATCCTGTGCGATGTCCGTTAATGTCCGTTGTACTCCCTGTTTTAGATAACTGAGAATAAAACAGACACTTTGCCAACTTCCTGAGTCAGTCATCTTATTGGTGTGAGAGTTATTCTCCATCCCATCCATCGTACGATGTGCTATCTTAATTGAAAGGACCATAAGGGTTCATAGAGAAAAGAGATTTTAGAAGAGAAATAATTAGTGAATTCATATGCCGAAAGTGGAGAGAAAGAAGCAGGGTCAGTAGGAGATGGGGAAAGGATATGATTGAGATTACAGAATAGGTGGCACAGATGAGGTGAAAGAGAGGCAAAGAGGTTATTAAAGTATTGTTGTTTGGCAGAGAAGAGCAAGGAATCATGTAGAGAGTGACGAGAAGAGAAGTGTTCCAGATCAGAAGTAGCCTTTCATTTACACCAGCGTTGCTCAGCCCCATGCTTGGTACGGCGTGTGGAACATACATTGTGGGTCTTCCATGGCTGGCAAGGTTTGTGAGAGGGAAAGAAGAGAATGGGGGGGTAGAGAAGATCAAGAGTATTCACAAGGCTGGAGGAGAGAACTGAAGCAGTGACAACAGAAAGAGAGACAAACATAATAGTAAAAGGGAGACGAGAGGTAAGTGCAGAAGAAAAGGTAGATACTTGAAATGCCCGCAGATCATGGCAGACAAAGGTAATGGAGGAAGGGGGATGACAGAGGTAGGAGGGAGAATGAAATAGAAAGAAAGAAGATAATGGTACAAAGAATAGTAGGGTAGAGCTGAGACTGAACAAGAAATAGGAATATTGGAAAAGATTAAGTTCAGTGAAGATCTGGGGGCATCAGAAAACAGAGTAGAGATTTGTAATAGACGATCTGAGTCGAGAATAGATAGCTAAGGCACTGCAGAGGGCGATTAAGAAAGATATAGATTAAAGTTGTCCAGATGAAATAACTGAGAGTCTGAAGGAAGAAGGGAGGAGAGAAGTGCATCAAGATCATCCCAGAAAAAAGACACAGGACCCGGAGGACGATAAATATGCAGGAATGCAAGATGAAAGGGTATTGATTCTAAAAAGGAAGAAAACAGTGGCGACTAATAAAACCTTGGACAGGAGCCAGAGAAAAAAAAGTATGCCAATGCCAGCACCAAGACCAGATGGTTTGGGATGTGTGCAAGAAGAAAGAAGAAGATAACACAGCAGGAGTAGCTGTATTAGAAAGTGTGATCCAATTTTCTATCAGAAAGATAACATGAAGGTGGAAGTGGGAGAATATATCTAAGAAAGAGTGTTCCAGAGAACAACATTGACTGACTTAGAGAGGTCAGTTAGGGGGGGTAGATAACGTTGTCAGTATTGCAAGTGGACATGTGGTTAGGAGAATGTAACTGGAATAGGAAAACATGTAGGGTGTAAAGATGAGCCAAAGACCGGATGAGAAAAAAAATGTCCGGCTGACCGGCTGAATATGGAACAGGGCAGCAAGGTTGCGGAGAAGAATGGGAGAAGATAGCATAGTGAAGAAGGACAGAATAAGCTGCTTCCAACTGCGGACACCTGTAGACAGCTAGAGACTCTGCTGGACCTAGCTTGGGGCTTTGTCCCTTATGTGATGTTCAAGCTTCCGAGGGTGGTGGGCAGTTTGGAGGGGGCGTGGTTAACTTCCAAGGAGGTGGATGAGGAAGGAGACAGTCCACTGAGAAGTCGGCCCGCTCTGAAGCGATGGGCAGCTCGTGCCGGTGTCAATGTGGGAGCAGACACAGCAGGTGAGAAGCAAACATTCTTGTCTATGTGATGATGGTTACACAGGGAAACTCCAATGGATGCGACAGTACACAGGGCCAGAGCCTACATGAAACCACACCACGCTAGTCCTAGCAGGCAGCTAGAGGCTTTGCTGGATTATGTCTGGGGCTTCGCCCTGGATGTGATGTTAAAACATTTAAGGATGTTGGGGGTTTGCCGAAGGGCGTTGCCAAATGCCAGGGCAGGGGAGTGAGGAAAGAGAAAGTCCACTGAGAAGCACGGTAACTCTGTAGTGATGGGCTCGATAGGTGCAAGCGTCACTGTTGGAGCAGACACAGCAAGTGAGATACAAACATTCTTGCCTATGTGATAATGGTGACACAGGGAAACTCCGATGTAGTTGACAGTGCACAGGCCCAGAGCCCACACGATACCACACCACGCTAGTCCTAGCAGACAGTTAGAGGCTTTCCCAACCTACGTCCCTGTCATGGTTGGGAGAGGTGGTCTAGGCATCAGCCTGAATCCAGGAGACCATTCAGCATCAGTACATTTATAGTACTGGTTTGTTGTAGCCAAACCTATGCAACTCTGATATTCATCATATAATATATTAACAGGCCAGATGTATGTCAGTGTTAGGGAGAATTCTCAAGATGTGCTAATTTCCCTTACCTTTTGACACCCCCAGCAACTTTGCTGGATTTCTAGGATTTGATTTTTTACCTGGGAAGAGTGTGAGCTTTTTTTTCCACTCTTCCATGTATTTTGATGTGTGTTTTACTTTTGTGTTCTTTGGTTATGGGGGTTTTAAAACAACTCCATAGGCATCATCTTTATCTCATGTGTCACACAGCACCTTCAGTGCAGTGGCACATGGATGTCTTTCTGACTTCCCAAGGTTTAAATACCTTCTCTGGGACTGACTACTGTCTCCCAGAGCCTGTAAAGTTAAATTGACTTTACAAGCATTTTAAAATGTACAGACCCAGCCCACACTATCTTACTATAGAGTGCTGTAGGGGTTGCCTATCATCCCCAGAGTCTGAACACTCAAGTAACAGTCAGATGTTACCCTTTCTACTTTAAATGGCTGGTGGAAGTGGTTTTAAACAAAATACCATGTTTTTCCCAACTGCGAACACTGGTAGCTAAAAATCGGGTCAGCCATGTTTTCCAATATGGCGCCCAAGACCTATCTGTAAAAACATACTCTGGTTGACTTTTTCGCCATTTCTTTTAGGAAAGGTCCTTCTAGTGTCCAACTCTGCACGCCAAACTAAGTTTGGTTCCTTTGTTCATTGGCGGGCTTTAGTGCTGAAGCCCTCCTCTGGCACCTGAGTGTCTGGGGTGGACAGGATGTGAGGGAGGTGCCCGAAACTCCCTGTGCTTAGTCTTCTAGGGGACCTGAATGCACTCTGGCGTGATTGACTGGCTGGCTGTCCGTCATGGACAGCCACCCTGCTGTGTGAGTGACAGCCAGACTGGAATGAATGGGGGAAAACTGTTTAAAAGCAGGCTTCTGGGGCTTGGACAGAGTCGACCACTGGAACGAAACAACCGAAGACCAGCTGAAGGAAGACGACTGCTGCAACTCCTGGTCCACCGGTGAAGCCCTGCTTCAGGTCCGAATTGCCTGAAACTCCATCGACAGCGAAGCTCTTCAAAGTTAACTTCTTCCCTTGAGTTTGGTGGGAACAATCAACTCATAAACCGCCTGACACGGTTCTCATACTAGTTGAAATTTGCTGTGGGAAACCGGATAGCCAGTGGGAAGCATACCAGTTTGCGGTTTTTAAGGCACTCACACCTTAAACCGATGTTTTGCCAAGCTTGTGGCCTCTTCCCTGGGCAGTGCAGGAACCGCCCAACGTCCTCCTTCTTGTCCCCTCGACTGAAGCTCAGTAACAGCGAGATCTGCAGGAACTGCCAGGAACAACTGCCTCAGCTACAGCTCTTCTTCACTTTAAAGGTACTGTGCAAATGCGGTCAGGAAATCTTTTACGGCCGCAGTGAAAGTTTGTGAAACTTTCACAACTTTGAAGGCTTGTCCTTCCCTAAACCAATATCTAACTTTTTGTCTGACCAAATTCTTCTAAGATCCGTGGCAAAGACTTAACCGTTTACTACCAGAACTGTGCTATCCTATACAAGACTCTGAACCATTGACTTTGGCCTAGGCCTATTGAATTGAATTGCTGGTTGTAGTGAACTGAAACTCTTTGCCCTGCCTATGAAAGTTATTGTGCCTTGATTTCTTTTAAGCTTGTCTTTTTACTCCTTTTAAAAGTAATTGAAGTGCCATTTTGCTCCCACTTCAGGGGAGCTGAACTTGTTCAATATCTTATTGGTTGTGTATTTGTAGTAGATTAGTATATGATATTGAGCTCCTTTTACTAGTTTAATGTTTTCTAAACGACTGTGTAAATAAATGTTTATTCTTTTACCAAGAAACCTTGAGTAACTGGTTTTTTGAATCATTGTAATTGCTGGTCCTTTGTGTAATCCCTTGTACTGCTCAATTTACTCTTGAGATAAGTCTGGCTGATCAGCCACTGCTATCACAATACTGTGTAGTACAGGCTTGTACCAAAGGTGAAATTGTACTGACACTTGTACAGTGGTGAGGATAAAAGTATAGTTGTTACATTCAGAGTGCTACTCTTACCTGTGTTCAAATAATCTTTGCAAGGCTAAACAACACTAGAGAAGTGATTGTTTTATCATGCCTGACATGGAATGCTACAGACAGACGACCCTAATCACTTTAACAGTTGATCAATTGAGAGAAATGTGTAAAGTTAGGAATCTCACTGTAAAAGGCAAAAAGGTTGAATGGATCGAAAAGTTGTTGGAATACCAAAGTCTGAGGAGTGGGTCTGAAACCCCTACAGCAAATGTAGAAAATGATTATGAGGATGATAATATGTCTGAGCCAAGCTCTAATGTTATTGATGAGTTAGATGAGGCAGAGGAGTCTCACAATGTAGGCCCTGTTTTACCTCTACCTGCTCATAGGCCTCAACCTTCGACCACAGGGACCCCATCAGGTCCAACACTAAGTCCTGAATTTGTCTCACTGGAAATAGTGAGACTTGAATTGGAATGTAAAAGAATCCAAGCCCAAACTGAAAGCAAACATCAAGAATTTAAGCTCAGAGAAATGGAATTGAATCATGAACTTGAAATGAAAAGAATTTTCTCTTGAGAATGGTTCTCTCCCAGAGTCTTCTAGATCTTGCAGTCCTAAGAGGCCTCGCATGCCTAAAGAAGCAGTAGGTATGTATGTGGTTAAGCTTGATATTTTGGATTGGCTGGCTACATTTGAGTATAACCAAGGGATTCCGAAAGTTTCAGGGAATCAGCCTATATCCTTGGCTCTTTTCTTGCTCCCTTTATTGCATCTGCTGTTGTAATGGAATTGGTGAAGTGGAGAGAATGGAGTATGAAAGTGTGAAACTAGCTTTGATAAATAGGTTTGGGAAGACCCCTTCCCAGTATCTTAAAAGGTTTAGGAACCTCAAAAAGCATGATGGTACCCCTTGGGCTACTTGGGTGTGTAACTGTTTCAAGAACATAGATGATTAAGTTAAGGGTTACAAAGGTGACACTTATGAAGGTATGCGAAATCTGTTTATGTTAGAAACTATCTATGAGCCCTGCTCTCCTGAGCTGAGACAGCACTTGGCTGACTCTAAGGAATTACATCCAAAGAAGTTAGCAAGGGCTGCTGACTTGTGGGTTGCCAACAGGGCTACTCCCAAGGATTCTGGGGTAACTCAGAAGAGGAATGAGGGAAAACAGCACAAGAAAGATAACAAGTAGAATTCTAATACCCCAATCCAAAAGAGGGCCCCAAGCATAACAAGGGTAAGCCACAAGGAAAACTGAATCAGGCTAGTGTACCTCCTGGTGCCATACCAGAAGGAGGTCAGAACAAAGCCCCATTCATAATGACATTTGGGAAAAGTTTTGCTTGTGGGTCAACTGACCATGTGAAAGGGGATCCCAGGTGTAAGGGTAAACCTTCAGGGGTCCACACTGTCTCCTCAGCCTTTTCCTCAGAGGATGAAGTACCAATGACAAGTGGAAACTTTCACTTACTGGCTGAGGAACCCATGAAAGTCTCAGCCAGTGTTTCTTTAGTATCCCTGGGTCTGTCGGAAACTACAGAACTTAGATGTCTACAATTCTATTCCTGACAATACTAACGAGTAATACAAAAACAGTGTTCTTGTGAATGGTCAGGAGACCCCTGCCATCAGAGACACTGGGGCCAGCATTACTGTAGTTGATTAATCTTTTTTCAAGGTAGAGGATGCTGCTAAGGCACCCAAATACCTTACTAAGCTTGCTGGAGGCCCTGTCCAAATGCTTCCACAGTTACCAGCTCTCATCCAGTGCAATGACATGACTGTCAGATACCTGTAAGTGTGCAGAGTGAAGTACCTGGGAGAGTCCTGTTGGGGAATGACTTAAAAACTCTTGGAGTTGTATCAAGCACCCCCAGGCCTCCCAGAAAAAGGAAACATGAGCAGACTAGGAAGGCCAGAGAGAGTACCTTAAAGGGCTCTCAAGAGGCGATTATAGAGGAAACTATAACTCCCAGTCCACATGACTTACTGACTGCAATCTCAAAGAAGAAGGAGGAAAAGAGGAATCCTAAAACCTCCAGAAAGAAACCAGACAGCACTCCTGTACTACCAAAAAGAATATCCCCTAGGGGACTGTCCAAAATCACACCTGTGACTCTTCCACCAGCTGAGGCTGAGTATGTGGAACAACCTAGTGTGGTTGAATCAGCTGCTGAGGAATCAGAGCTGGAGGACGATCTTGCTCCTGTTGGAGATCTGGATCTTGCAGACCATCCTGAGCTGCAGTCTTTACTTCTGCCAGTAGGGTAGACTTTAGCAGAGATCAAAGAGAGTGTCCTACTCTTGAAGGTCTTTGCCAACAGGCAACTTCCCAGCTGGACGGCAAGAGCCAGGGAAGCATATGGCCTCTTCTACAGTGAACCGACTGAGTCTATCCCAAGGGACTACAGAAGACGTGTAGTGCCTCTAGAAAGCAGACTCCATTTCCTACAGTTTGCTCATGAGATACCTTTGGCTGGTCACTTGAGCTTCAATAAGACCAAGGAAAGGCTCTCCTTACACTTCTACTGGCCTAAATTGGAGTCTGATGTAGGTAACTTCTGTAGGAGCTGTCACACTTGCCAAACCTCTTGCAAGAGTGGAGCCAAGAATATGGCACCCTCGGTGCCTCTCCCAGTGGTGGGAGTCCCTTTTGAGAGGGTAGGAATCAACATTGTTGAACCCTTAGACCCTTCAACATCTTCAGGAAACAGGTTTATCCTGGTTGTAGTAGACCATGCTACTAGGTATCCTGAAGCAATACCTATGAGAACTGTTACAGCTCAGGCTGTTGCTAAGGCCCTACTTGGTCATTTTACCAGAGTAGGTTTTCCTAAGGAAGTTATCTCTGACAGTGGATCCTATTTTATGTCCCACTACATGCAGGCCATGTGGAAAAACTGTGGAGTAATTTACAAGTTCTCAACTGCCTACCATTCTCAGACAAATGGATTGGTAGAGAGGTTTAATCGTACAATGAAGAGCATGATAGGTGCTTTAGAGGAACCCCTTAGAAGAAAGTGTGACCTTCTACTACCATGCCTTGTCTTTGCTTATAGGGAAGTCCATCAGGAGGGAGTTGGATTTATTCTCTTCAAACTTCTTTGTGGTCATCCAGTTAGTGGTCCCTTGGCCCTAATAAAGGAGGGGCTGGAGAGTGCTCCTTCCCCCAAGCCAGATAGAGTCACTGACTATGTGATAGGACTCCGGAGGAGAATGTCACACATGATGGCAGAGCCATCAGATAACCTGAAAGCAGTTCAGGCTCTGGTGAAACATTGGCATGGCCAGAAGGCCAACATGGGTGAGTTTACTCAAGACCAGCTAGGTCTAGTTATGGTACCTACAAGACAGAGGGCCTTACAGGACAAATGGATAGAACCCTTCAAAGTTATGGGTAGACTTGGAGAGGTCAACTATCAGGTGGATTTAGGCAATCCTAAGGAGGCTCCCAGAGTCTATCACACCAACCGTCTAAAAGCTTATGTCTCGAGACCAGAAGTATGAGCTTTGCTTCTAGCTTCAGCTCAAGAGGAGGAGGAGAGTGAACCTCTAACTGACGTACTCAGAGGACAGCCTTTAGATTAGAAAATAGAAGGAGTTAATCTCACTTCTTATTTGACACCTGAACAACAGGAGAAGTGAAAGTTTCTGTTAAATCAGTTTGCCTCCCTGTTTTCACTATCACCAGGCTTGACCCCTTGGGGCCAGCATGATATTCTCACTGGTGACTGTTTACCTGTTGAAAGCAGAGGTTACAGGACATCAGATCATGTAAGATCCCACATAAAGGAGGAGGTCAACAAGATGCGTGATCTCGGGGTAATAGAGCCCTCTACCAGTCCATGGTCTAGTCCAGTTGTACTAGTGCCAAAGGCAGGATCCGAGGAGTTGAGATTCTGTGTGGATTATGGAGCTCTTAATGCATTCACAAAGACTGATGCCCACCCTTTACCAAGGACAGATGAACTGGTGGACAAACTCGGTTCAGCCAAGTACCTCAGTACATTTGATCTCACTTCAGGCTATTGGCAAATAGCCCTGACCGACCATGCCAAGTTGAAAACTGCATTCTCAAACCCAGCAGGCCTCTACCAGTTTCAGGTAATGCCTTTTGGACTAAAGAATGCACCTGCAACATTCCAAAGGATGGTTAATCAGGTTCTGAATGGAATGGAGGACTTCTGCATGGCATACTTGGATGACATTGCAGTGTTCAGCCCTACTTGGAAATAACATGTTGACCACTTAAGATATGGTTTGCAGGCTCTTGAGCAGGCCCATCTGACCGTAAAGGCGAGTAAGTGTCAAATTGGTCAGAGTAAAGTGATCTACCTTACCTTGGACATGAGTTGGAGGAGGTGAAATGAGGCCATTGCCTAGCAAGGTACAAGCTGTACAAAACTGGGCCACACCTACTACTCAAACCGTGGTGAAAGTTTGTGAAACTTTCCCGACTTTGAGGTCTTGTGCTTCCCTAAACCAATATCTAACTTTTCGTCTGACCAAATTCTTCTAAGATCCGTGGCAAAGACTTAACCAGAACTGTGCTATCCTATACAAGACTCTGAACCATTCACTTTGGCCTAGGCCTATTGAATTGAATTGCTGGTTGCAGTGAACTGAACCCCTTTGCCCTGCCTATGAAAGTATGTGTACCTTGATTTATTTTAACCTTGTCTTTTTACCCCTTTTAAAAGTAATTGAAGTGCCATTTCGCTCCCACTTCTGGGGAGCTGAATTTGTTCAATAAAGTATTGGTTGTGTATTTGTAGTATATTAGTATATGATATTGAGCTGCTCTTGCTAGTGTAATATTTTCTAAATGACTGTGTAAATAAATGTATATTCTTTTACCAAGAAACCTTGAGTAACTGGTTATTAGAATCACTGTAATTGCTGGTCCTTTGTGCAACCCCTTTTACTGCTCACTTTACTCTTGAGATAAGTCTGGCTGCTCAGCCACTGCTACCACAATACTGTGTAGTACAGGCTTGTACCAAAGGTGAAATTGTACTGACACTGAGGCCCATATTCTCATCTTGACGCAGTGAAGGTGCTAAACAGCACGATTCACTGCGCCAAAAGACGATGCCCAGGCTCTACTACTATTCTCAAGTGGGCCTCGGCGTCCTCAGAGAGCACAACAGTGATTTATGTGGATTGCGCCTGTTTGAAGGGGTTACAGACGCAATCCAATCTTGGCTGCATTTTTCTAAAATAACGACAGATTTGTTATTTTACGAAAATGCTGCCGAGAAATCACACGTACCACTGTTTACAAATAGAAGTGAAAGCTTCCATTTGTAAAGGCATGAAAGAGGTGAAAAAAAAACAGAAGGCCATAAAGGACAGAGCAGAGGCTCATAAAAGGGATGCCAGAGATCTGGCAGCAAAGCCTGGAAGTGTTGTTGTGGACACAAGGCCATATGGTAGGGAAGCACATGAAAAATCACATGATTCTCTGCAGATAACAAACACAGGAGAAAGCACAGGGCAGATAGTGGAACGTGTGAAAGGCACCATTTTGTTCTTGCTACATATCTTGTTCTACTTGTAGCCTGTGTGTTTTGTGGACATTTTCTGCATTTAACATTACATGTGTACTGTGTGTGTGTGCACATGGTACTTTCTGTGTAAACTGTGCAGTCCAGCAGTGCATTTTTTGGCACTTTTGCAGTAAGGGAAGAGCAAGGAGCTGCAAAGAAAGGTGCGAGTAAATTAGATACTGTCATGATGGCTGAGCAACATCTGGATGAGCACATTGGAGGCCGCAAACGTAAGGCGAAGTTCACAGATGCAGCCCTGGGGGTACTAGTGGACGAGGTACTTGCCAATGAAAGGGTACTTTTTGGAGCAATGGCACACCGGACACCACTTTCTGTGAAGAATAGCCTTTGGGAAAGCATTGCAAACAAAGTCAATGCTGTGTCCAATACGCTGCGTACAGTGGATGAAATGAAGAAATGTTGGTATGATGTGAGGCGCAGAGTTCGGGAAAAGTACATACAGAGTAAAGAACACAGCAAGGGCACTGGGGGAGGATCGCCCTTAGAGCCTAATTATTCGGCCATTGAATTGAAGGTGCTTGCAGTCATGGACTCAGGGAGCCTTGAAGGCGTAGGTGGCATGGACACACTGACCACAGGTAAGTGGAAAGTCTTGTGACATCTGGGCATGTGCAGAGGATGTGTGTACATGTTCCTTGCAATTGCATTGGCCCTCCAAAATGTTGGGTAAATCAGATTGGTAGTGATCACTTGTGTAGCAGGTATGTCCAAGTTTGTGCAGGTGAAGTGCAGCACAGGTGCTATTGGCGGGGACGGTGGGGAGGGCTTGAATGTGGCATCGAAATCTCCGTAACTTCCATGGTAGGGTACAGGTATATATGCTGGTCAAAGCATGTGTAACAGTGAGAAGGCAGACAGGGGTAGCGGGGGTTCACTGCCTCTACAGACGTTGCTATGTAAAGCAGGTCAAGACAACCACTCATCCACCACTGTACTTTTAGGACAGGAATGAAGGAGTGGACAGCATAGGTGTGCTAATGACATGCATTGTTGTAGAATTTCAGCATGCAGAGAAGGCCCTGTGTTAAATTATTTTTAACAACATGTCTTTTTGTGGACAGGAACTCAGGCATCAGGGACTTTTAACGACTTACAGTATTCTATCCATGAGGAAGATCACACTTTGGCAGCATCAACTGACTTAGAAGGCGAAACTGAAATTACTCTTTACGAGTACTTTGAGGGCGACAGCACTGCAGTGACCATGCCTACTGTAGTGGATGATGTAGGCACTGAGTACTCTTTTGTAGAAGAAACACAGTTCACCCAGCTGCCACTGACGGTTGAAGAGCCAAGTGTAACAACAGGACAGGCCATTGATGATGACTGTTGTCTACTGGCTGCCACAGAGAAGCAAACTGCGGCACTCATGCAAATGCGTGCTCACTTCAAGACGTAGCTGAGCATTCTTAAGAAGGGAAATGCAGTTGCACATGCGGATATGGCATGTGCAACTTGTGGCTTAAATGACATCCAAATGAACGTAAGCACCCTGTGCACATCGATCATTAGTGTGGCAGAAGTGTTAGTGAAAAGTGTGGAGATGACCATTGAATTGCAGAAGCAGAATGGGGAAATTATGAAGGTGTTGACGCAGGCAGTGGAAATGTCCACCGACACAGTGAAGGCCAATGCATTGTGCTCGCAAACATTGACAAATCTGTTGAGAGTGCAAGAACAGGAATACTCCCTGTTTTCGGCCAGTATGGTTGAGCCAGTTGCAGTGGAGGCCCACACAGGAGATAAATCCTTCACCATCATTCAACCATGCACTTCCAACATCAGTGAGGTGCATGTGGCTGCACAGCTCAGTCGGCCTCAGAGACAATGTAAACGTAAGCATGAACAAACCAAAAAATAAGTGCATCTTGAGAAATGTTCTAGTGGTTGAGTTGTTTGTTTACAGGTGAACATTTCACATTGTATGTTACGGTCATGTTGACCATACTTTAAGAAGTGCATAGTTCAAGAAGTTTGAGGAAATGAGGAAACAAATGTGATGTAGATGTTCAAACATTTATTCCTTGAAGTTTAGTGTGTTACCAGTTGTGAATAAACATTTAAAAAGCATGGCGACAGTCTGGCTTCCACTTAATACAAATATTTAACATAAACACGTAACATATGCATACCCATAAATACGTTGTGAATTTGCACTCGTTGGCAATCAAAATGTCACAGGAAGAAACTGTGAATGACTTCAGTGCGAAATTTCCATCCATCATCTGCAAGGTCGTCATTGTGGACATGTACTTCGTCCTCATCTTCCTCCTCCTTCGATACTGCATCCTCTGGGTCCGGCAGTCGCTGCTGAATGGCCATGTTATGCAGCATGCGGCACAACACTACAATTTTGCAAACTTTGTCTGGAGCATACATGAGGTCACCTCCAGACACATGCAAACACCTGAATCAACTTTTCAGAAGCCCAAATGTACATTCAATTGTGTTCCTTGTCCTTATATGTGCAGCATTGTACTTTTGCTCAGGTGCAGAGCTTGCATTCAAGACTGGTGTCAGTAGCCACGGTTTTAAGGGGTAGGCGCCATCTCCAAGTAGCCAGTTTCTGTCATTAACAATCCACTCATTACCAACGGCAAACTGTTACTACGTAGAATGAATGCATCATGTGCAGATCCAGGGAAGTTGGCATAGCAGTGCGTGATTTTCAAATCCGCAGAGCAGGTCATTTCGACGTTCGATGAATAGTGCATTTTGCGGTCCCTAAATATTTGCTCCCTTTCACATGGGGGAACTATGCACACATGAGTGCAGTCTATGGCCCCTAAAACATTTGGAAAGCCAGCTGGGGAAAAAAAGCCAGATTTTACTTCAGGAAGTTCATTTGGCGCAAGTGGGAAAGCAATGAACTTGCTTATGTGCTGCAGCAGTGCCGCCATTACCACCTGCATAATTTTGCAGAAACTTGCCTGCGACATACCAGCTGCCATTGCAACAGTGCTTGGAAGGATCCACTAGCACAGAAGTGCAGCACAGCCAGTACGTTCACTAAAGGTGGTATTGCAGTACTCTTGTTGGTGCTTCCTTCCAAGTCCCCTTTTATAAGCTACATCAAATATATTATTGCATCACAATCCAAACGGTACCGCTGAATAATATGTTCGGCCGACATGTTAAACAAATTGACCCTAGTGTGGTATATACGCTCTTTATTTGTCCGCCTTCTGCGTTGCCTGGGAGGTGTAACCTCAGACTGCGCATTCCCCACTAGGGGTGGCACGGGTACCTGACCATTGGTACGCTTGTGACGAGTTAATGCGTATGCTATGGCAGCAGTTGATATAATTCTTGAAACTGCACGACACACTGCAATTATTTGAAGGTGACAATACTATTGATTGTTGTTGTCCAACTGTCGCTGTTCATGTAGCACCTGCAGAGTAGAAAATCAAAATTTCAATTACACCTAACAGAGAAGTTGTTATTAGAAAGTATGCAGGTAGGCATAGATGCAAGATGGCAGGTGCTGCCATCTTTTCATGTTGCCCTGTGTGTTTGTCCTGCGCACTTTTACTCCATTTTTGCCTCAGGGTCCATCAGCATTGCTTGTTTGCATTGTTCTCGCCTTGGAAGCAAGATGACACGGAGCAACAAGGGGTCGATCCCCGGGTCCGCGCTTACAAACCACAACCTATCATATCATATCCCCATAGGGCTGTGTTACCTGTGCCTCTTCTTTGCAGCAACCTATTTTGCCCACACATGTTCCCCAAAGCAGAACTTTTGGCCCATGCTTCCATTTTTCCTTTACTATTAGGACACCATCACAAGTGTTTACAGTCCTCCGTCCACCCATGAAAACCCACGTTTATCCCATTGCATGAAGCAGGTGCAGAAATGTCTCTATTAGGATATGTTTCAATATTGAAATGTATCCTAATAGAGACATCTGCAATTCCTTCACATAGCTTTGCATGGGTGGACAGCACTGCAGATTCCCTGCCTTCCTCAAGCTGCTCACCTGCACTGGCTCCGACTTTTTTGTGGCACTCTTCCAGTTTAACGGCACCGAAAGGGTACCGTATTTGTGCGCATGTTTAGCGCACATATTAAACTGGCGCAGTGCCACACAAATAGGCTTCCAAAAAGCCAGTTTCCGAATGTGGCGGTTGCTAGGTTGATTTCCAACCCATCTCAGCAAACACCACATATATTGCGAAATTGGTGCATTCCTTCCGACTTCGGAGGAATGCGCCAACTTCAGAATAGGTCTCAAGTACCGAAAAGGTCGTTAAGCCTTTTAACGTCCTTTTTGGTACTTAACACCTACATGAGTATAGGGCCCTGATAGTCTTAATTGCATGTAGTGGTCCCAAAGGCCTAACAGTCTGTCGGAAGCCGTCCTGCCCGCTTTGCCTGATATGAAAGCCAGAGGGAGCTGTTGCCTTATCTTTACAGGCAAACAAAATGTGTATTTCATGTTATCACCGATAAAGGGAGGTGTTGCCTTTCGCATACAAAAATAAGACTTCAAGTTCATCTTCCAAGCAAACAAAATGTCTACTTCAACAATGATGACATACAATTAGCAGCAGAAAAGGCCCAAGACAGGATGCATGCAGTAAGGAAATATATACATTTTAAAAAGAAACATATACACGGAAATTCATTTGATTAAGCACTATTCCTCTAACAAAATAAATCACTTTTGTAATGTACTTATCTATTATGTAATTATTCATTGTCATATTTCTTAGTATGTATTATTATATCAATAATATTCTTTATGTACATTTTAAACTTTATTTGACTTCAATTTACTTTATTTTATGATCTCATGTCTACTTCGAGTCATGCTGCATGTGAATTGTATTGCTCTGGCATCCCTCAACATTATATATGTGAGCCCAAAACCCCTAAGTGGAACCCAAGACAATGAGGAGCAGATACAACAATTGGCCATATGTACTATGTTGAACTTTCAATGTATTCTGTGAGATTTTGTTTGAGGTTACTGGTCCTCCACGTAAAAGGAGAAAGACTCTTAACACATTTCTTTTCTTCTATGGCCATTAATTACGTTAAAATACACCACATAACATATTTACACTCTGAAAATGTCTTCCTTTACGCACATCAGCCTGTTTACACAGGCTTTCCACTAGTTTTTAATATTTCAGATGACATACTCCTTAGAATTTCACCCGGCTTTCTGTGTAGGTAAGCTGGTGCCCAGGTCCAGCACAAATAAACTTGAGGAAATGCAATTTTAAAATGTAGGATTTATGACCCTGATCTGAAAATGATCTGCTAAGAAGGGGTGGAGGGTGTCTTGCCCACCTAAAGGGGGCTCTCAGATAGGATTGTTGCCCAATTTGGCAGTACCTTGTTTTAAACATAAAAAACTGGTGTTCTTGTGGCATCATTCCTGTCCACTTTCTCCCGGTTTCAGTTTAAGTGGTGCTGGGAATCTGGTTCAGAAAGGCAGAGGAAAGTAAAATTGCATGCATGTTGCATGCACCCAGATTTTCTGTGGAGAAATGTATGTGTTCTTGCGAGCTCTGGTTTTGATTTCCTATGATTATCCTATTCGCTCCTCTATCTCTAACTCCTCGGGGTCAGTCGTTTTTCAAAGAAACAAGCTGGGGGTTGATCTTTATCTTCGGCTGGGCCTCCCTCTGGAACAGCCTCCCTGCCACTATAAAACTTGAGTAGAACCATTCCCGGTTCCGGAAGCACCACCAGACCTCCCTCTTTTCTTCTGCCTTTGCTCCCTCTCTCCCCTGCTGATGTGTTCTCTCTTGACACTGTGCACCTGGCCACCATCTGTCCTCTGTGCCCAGGTACAGGCTCACCCTGCCACTCTCACACACTGCCTCCGGGCCACCCCTTCCGCTGGGGTATGTATCTGTACCCATACAGCCCCCCCTACTTTTTCTTCCTGCACCTATCAGACCTACCATGTCTGCTGCCTTAAACCCAGCACTTGCTGGCTGCACTACCACTGCTTGTTGCCGTTATTATTTATGTATTATTATTTATCTGTTTCTCCTTTGCTTCGCACTTTTCACTTCTCCCCCTTCCATGCACTTTTGACCCTCCCCCTCTCCCGTGATTGTGAATAATTGCTAGTCCACAGATTGTAGCACTAAATTTTTGGCTGCTGGGACCTTTTGCCTTATGAACCAAGGATCCAGAGATTGGTGATGTGTCGAGAGTATCACATGTTACTGGGTTTTTGCTCTAGGCCTCCATTTGGATTTTTTCAGACAGCTGTGATGTGTTGCAGCATGATAGGCTACCTCGCCTGGAGCGGATTGCGCGGCAAATTAGTGTTAGTGATCAGCTGACCTTTAGCAGGGATTTGCTCAAGAGGAGACTTCTTGGGCAAAACCTTCTGTGCCTTATATTTTTTCTCAAGCAACTGTCGTGTGATAAAATCTGATCTTGAGGACCAACAAGAAAATTGAACAAAGACAAGTACTAACTTGCTTATTTTCTGGGTTGCCCGAGGAACACCCCTGCATTGGCTAATGAAAGGGGAAAAGATGTTTCATTGTGATGAAGTGCACTTATCCAAAAAAGGACATTAGGAAGAGTGCACTTCTCTGTAGGCTGGCCAGGTTGTTTGTGGTTATATTACTAAGTTTACTGTCACTGTTCACCTCTTCTCTGATCCCCATAGTTATTTCACCATCGTACACTGCTTCTGGGCAAGAGCTGGCTTTTGGTGGCGGCCCCATTAGTTGTAAGTTGGGCAATGTTCTCAATGTCTGTGGGCCTAGTAAGATCGTTGTTTTTGATCTCCCCTGTTTCCCCTCCCGTTCCTGGTTGCGCTCTGAAACACTTGTGTACGAGCACGATATAAATAAAATATCATACCATATCATATTATTACCCCAACAGCTGGCACTGATCTGTTCTGTCTATAGGGGTGAATTGGGTTTGGGTTCTGTGACCTTATTTTCCCCCCTGCATCACCACCGCACCTCTCCTATGTGGTCCTATGTGGTCCTACGCATAATTCAATTGTCTTACCATCCCAAATTATGAGGTGTTGGTAAGGAACACCCTGATCGCTTTTTTTTTTACAGCATTCTATAAGATCTATAATGTAGAACAGATAAAATATGTGCCCTTTTTTTGCAATAAATTTGGTCATACGTTTACGACTGCCAATTTATGTATGTTGTGTCTCGGTCCTTCAGTACCATGTCAAGTTTATTTTAAAATGTTTATCTCTTTATAGATTTCAACGTAAAAATCGATTATTTTAATGAATAATAATGTTAGTTAGCATTTAGAGGGGTGTTGCAAAAGGCTTTTGGGATGGCACTACACGCAGAAAGAGCATGAATTTTGTGCAATGCCAATCGCAAATTCGCCCTTAGTGGTTGCACATGCAAACACATTTTTAAAGTGACGTTACCTCAACATACCGCCAATTTTTCAATTTTCCACATACATTTTCCGGGCTAACGCTCTGTTTTTGTAAGTGACGTAACAGTATATTATCGTTTGCACTAAGCAACAATAGTGTTGTGGCTAGCGCCACACAATATAGATTGTCTTTGTGCTGTGACTGCCACAAATCCTACTCTAGTATTACCTAGATTTCTCAGTATATGTTGTTAGTAAATCTTAACTCATATGCATATTGAAATGAATTCAGATTCACAAGCTTAAAAAAGAAAAGTAGATTTTGGGACCTTCTTAAAGAACAACTAAGGCATGTGACGAAGTGCACTGTTTTTCCGAGTTAGTAGATGGTGAGGCGGCCCTCAAAACGGGCACTTCGTCATACGGTGACGGTCACCTCTATGGCCCCTTCGAGGAGCGTCCTTCTCAAGGGGCCTGCAGCGATGATATGACCAGCTAACCTCGTGCGGGTTCTGAAGCTACTGCAGATTCCATTTAAAGAGCGAGAGGGGATTGCAAATTCCCATATGGCAGATAGTGTTCTCATAGCCGATGTCCAGATTCATCGAGACCCATAGAACTACGATTCCCAAGCTTCCCATGCAAAATCGCCACACCTGATACCTATTCCACCAGAAGGGCGCTGGTAGGAGGGGCAAAGCTCTATAAAACCCGAAGGGCTCCGTTAGAAGGTGATGGTGGTAGGTAGGAGGAAGAGCACCTTCGGTTTTGGCAGCAGATGCTGGGGAAAGAGCTGGAGGCTGTAGACTGGAGAAGAGTCTCTGGAGCCTGGGGAAAGCCGAAGGCAGAAGGCTGGAGGAGAAACCCAGAAGGCTGGGGTACGGGAGAGACAAAAGTCCTCAGGGATGCCCTTGTAGACAGGCCCTGGAAGTTGGGGAACAAGTGAATCAGTGGGCTGAAAGGAGCAAAGGTACGAAGGCTGGGGAAGAAAAGGTCAAGGGGTGGGGAAAAGTGCGACCTACAGATGCAGGTGAAGGAATTACGAGAGGAGTGGATGAGAGAAGATACCCAAAGGGGTGATGAAGAAGAGAACTTGAGACTTGATATACAGGCAGTGCCAAAAGGGGTGAAGGAAGGGCCCAGACCGGTGAAGAAGGTGAGCCAGCAGAGGAAAGCGATCAACCACCTGCCTTCTGTTTAGCAAAACGCTTTACACACAAAGAGTTGGTGCCAGAGGAGCACAGGGGTCTGGAGTGGGAATGTGTAGTAATAGAGAGTTGCAGATAGTGTAGCCCCCAGCCCCAGACAGCCTTGTGGATGATACAGAGAGATTTGAATTTAACCTATGAAGCAACCGGGAGCCAGTGAAGGCTTTTTAGGGCAGGAGAGATGCAGTACCTGGGCTTGAGGCCAAGGATAAGTCTTGCTGCCCTATTCTGGATTAGCTGGAGAGGTCGCAGAGTGGAAGAGGGGAGATTCAGAAGGAGGCTGTTGAAGTAGTCAAGCCTAGAGAGAACGTGGGCTCGGGTAACATTGAGCTTCTGGGGGAAAGTGAGAAAAGGTAGAATTCCTTTGAGAAGGAAGAGCTGAAAGTGGGACTTCTTGGCAATGTCCTAAGTGTGAGGGAGAAAGAAGAGAGAGGAGTCGAAGATGACTCCAAGTTTTCTGGCTTCTGAAATGGGAGCTGGGGGAGAGCCCATGGAGGAAGGCCAGAGTGAAGGGAAGAAGTCGGGAACAGGGAGCCCAATGGGAAGGATCTCCGTTTTGCTGGCATTTAGGCAGAGATCATTGCAGGTGCACCAGACCTGGATGGCGAAAAGGCAATCCAGGATGAAGGAGGGTGTAAGAGGGTAAGCAGGGAGTTTGAAGAAGAGTTGTATGTCATCAGCATAACTAAGTTGGGGAGGAGGAGATGAGGAGTGCCAGCTGAGAGAGGTAGATATTAAAGAGCCAAGGTGAGAGGATAGAGCCCTGGGGGATGCCACAGGTGGAGAAGGAAGTAGGAGACGAGAAGGTGCCCAAGATGACTTGAGAGGATCGATCAGTAAGGAAAGAGGTCCGTCAGTGCAGTGCCTGCTCCGAGATACCAAGGGTGTCGTGGAGCCTTTGTATGAGGTTGGAGTGGTTGACTGTGTCAAATGCAGATAGAGATCAAGAAGGATGAGGACAGCTGGTGAATTGGAATCAAGGAAGCATGAAACCCTAAACCCTTAAAATCCAGAACTGTGAGCCCACAAGTGTTCGGGGTATTTGCTAAGGACATGCAGTCCCTGCACTTGTATAGAACTGGCAGAACTATTGTTTATACATTTTACTTTCACGCGAGACACTTTTTTAAAATAGGTTTTCCCACAGCTCTACCCCACCAAGATCTGTCCCGAAAATCTGGAGTTTAATGCAGATGTTATTTGCTTATTTTGTCCAAGCCTTTGCGCTTTGGTAAATAAAACCCTTTGTTACCTTTATTCCCTTGCCTGGCCTATTTGTAGATCAATGTCCGTTTTGTGACACAGAAATGCAAAGATGGTGGAGTAAATAAGACTTCAGGACCAGACAGGTACTGTGCTATACCGTCTGAAACGGGCATTCTTTTTTGGACTTGTACAAGTACAGGCAAACTTCCAGGCCATTTTAGTTTGGTTGGGTATTGACTACTGGGACCATGTGTGTTGACACATGATATGATATGATATAATAGGATATGTCATTTATAACGCGCCTATACGCAAGTGTTTCAAGGCGCGACGAGGAAAGTCACTCTGATCACAGTGAGCATGGGGTCCACGGCTGGAGGACCCTAGGAAATCTAGGGTCACTAAACCTAAGTTCCTTAAACAGTCCAAAAATAGTCAAAGGATCCCCTCTGCAAGAACAAACTCGGCTAAATGACCTGTTCTTTGGGAAGGTACCCACTTGAAGGTTTGCAGTCAAACTTTAGCTCACTGTAGCTTTCACAGAAGGGAAATATCCATTTGCATATCAGTCTTTGTTTCCGCACACATGGGCACTCCAGCACCGAAATGCTATGGCAATTCCCTTCTGAACAAGAGTACCAACAGCAACCCCATACACGTGTTTCGCCTTGTTGGGCCTCAACAGTGAGGCCCAACACTGATGCCTGGTCCCTGGGCTCTGGGTTAGCTCCTCCTCACTTGGAAACGTGAAGCAGAGATGGAAATGTATTGGCAACTTACCTTCCTCAGTTCAGCCTCCGCCCAACACTCTGAAGGTCATGAGTGCCACTTGGAACTTGATGGAATAGAGGCTTTCAAGGTCCCATGTATGATTTTGCACATCATTCATAGGGTACTGCAGGCACTCGCTGGTGCTGTCATACAGAACACTCCATGTCCTATTTACTGATGGGGGGGGTGCTCTGTATAGCAGGCAGTGATTCAACCTCGAAATGGGAGGGAACTGCCCTCTCGCCCGTTATAGCTGGTGAACCGCTTTCCTCTGTTTCTCATCATGCACTGGTAGGACAGTCAAGAGTGTCATCTTCCCCAGAGTCTTCCAGGAACATTGTAATATTGTGTTCTTGCCTCAAAGCTGTGTCTAAACATTACATTAGAACCTTGTACAATGAGTCCTAGACTACATTCACATATTAAGAAAAATGCCTTCTGCCGGGATACTGTGGCTTATTAACGCTATGCTAAATAGCCACGCTAACACCGCATTAGCACCCCCAAATGCAGTACTGCACATATGCATATATGAGGACATGGATGCATGGAAGATGGACCGCACATCACTCCAATCCCAGAAACACAGCCTGCAACTTCAACCAGGATCTATTTTAAAGACGTGAAGTCTGGAATTCCATTTTGGCAGCAATGCCTTACCTGGCCATGATGTTAGTCATCTTCATTGGCACTTCCTCCACTGGAAGCAAAAGGATCACACGCCTATAGATGCAACCTTTCTACTGTTATCTGCATAATTTACAAAACTGATTATGTATTTAGACACAAACTTCCGAAAACCCATAGATACCTACCTAGGTGAACTGAATCCAACAATGGCCAGTTAATAGTACAGCTCTATAAACTCGGGAACTATACTGTTTACAGCGACAGACCATACTGACCCCTCTTCTTGCTACCGCTATCCTCTATAATGTACATTTTCTATACCTGTTAAGGACCCAGATGCCTTTTGTGTTATTAGTTGTGCTGTACACCACTGTGAATACATGCCTTTGGTGTTTTATTTGTCAGGTGGTGGAATTAACATATACTTTTTTAGATTTCCCTAAGTCTGTATGTATTTCCTTTTATTTCACAAAGTGTTCAGCATGAAAGGTAAGTTGTGCAACAGTTGAGCCTACCATGCATGCGCTGTATTTTCCCAAAGACCATATTGCATGTGTGGAGAGACCACACCCTCACAGACCTTCTGATAGAAGCTTTGAGGTTCTGAGATTTCCTTTTTTTATGAACATTTGCATTTATTTTCATCGGGACTGTTTTTGAAAGAACATCTTTGTGGTTACTGTATTTTTTGATGGCCTTATTTTTTAGGCAAAAAGTATTCCTAACATGCTTTTCTCTAGAATTTAAGAGGAAGTTAGTAAAGGCGTGTGTCCATTTGTATGACTTTGTTTAGGCTCTTGAATGCTTTATTCTTTTAACTCTATGGCTTTTTGTGTGATCGTCCTTCCATGCACACCCAGGATTTCTTATCAGGGTAAGCTTTGAGCTCAGCCTGCGCTACTCAAGGTTCAGCTAAAGGAACTTACAAGGTGCAACTCTGGAACCCGGCCAGGATATTGTCTAAACTTTAACATGTTATGTCAAAAAGGTTTCTGATTCTTCTCCCGACAGCGTACTTCCTGACAAAATCAACACTATTTTGTATCTATTAAAATCAAAAGATTCTCAGTAGGGCAGAATATTGAAGTCATGGATAGGTCACGGGGGATATTTATACTCATGTCATTGTGGGCACAGTTTTTCCAAGAACTCGATTTAAACCAGAGTTTGAAAATATTCATAAGGAAACCACAAGAAATGGAAAGCCAGCCAAGCATTCCAAACTCCTCACGGTAAAAAAAGGTAGTGACCCAGGAACACTGCATGTATCTGAGAGGAAGAACGCCTAGCACATGTGTAAGGGTGTTGCTTGCATTCATTTTCACTGTTTGACTCCACCCTAATGTTGCAGGGTTTGCAGCATATGACATAACACCTTTTGACTCTCATGTGCAATCGTGCACCCCCGATTGTGCTGCTACCACAAACTATCACTGCCAAATTACCCAATATGTAGATACTTGCAAACTCCTCCCGTGGTATGGGGAGGGATTCTGTGTGTCCTTGGATTTGAGGTGGCTAAAATTTCAATGGGATTACTGAGCCCAGTACTGGGAGCCTCTAAGGTAATGCTCACATAAGGCGTATTCCAACTCTGTGAATGCCATGTTTTGGCAGCCTTTGTTATGTTCAACACAGCCTAACTGATCTTCTATTTCCCATGTCAGGGGGTTCTTCTCCTCCTCAATGGAGCATAACCCTCTTCTGGGCTTTAGGGGGTTCTCGTTCCTTTACTGGAGCACACCCCCTCTTCTGGGGTTAAGGGGCATCTTCTCCCCTCACTGTAATACACCCCCCCATCTGGGTTCAAGGCGTTCTCCTTCTCTGGTGCTCGCCAGCTCCCTCCACAATCTCCTCTCCTCAGCTCCCAGCTCATTGACACTATCTGTAGCTCTTAGCCTCAGTCTTTAAAGCCCTCACCATCCTCGAATTGGCTGAGGCAAAAGATGTACTTGATTGGTTAATTGACTTCCTATTCCAAGCCAGGGACAGACGTTTTAGAAAGGCTTGCAGCCATTTTGGGTAGCCTGCTGCTCTGCACCTACCTTGCCTTCTGAATATTCCTCTGCATATAAGTTGGTTTTGTGTTTGTTTGGTGTTTAAAGGCCTTCACAAGGGACACAAAAATCTGTAGTAAGTACGCACCTGTGCAAAATTGTTTTCCTTTGGGGAGGGAGAAGGAAGAATGTCTTGCCTTATTGGCTGCAGCTGCACGTGAGGGAGAAAACCATTCTCTTTCACTAGCACTGCTGTCTGAGGGGGGGTTGTTAGAATTCTTCACTTCGAGGATCCAGACCTGTTGACTAAGAGGTCCCTCTGGATGTGCCTATAATCTTCTGCATACCTGAATCCATATGATCTTCTGAATCCCTGAAAGATATTCCGGAATCCGCTCCCAGTTTTGTATTTCTAAACCTGATTCCTCTTGGCAGATGCAGTCCCAAATACACTGTTTCTTTGGGACCTGTTAATTCCTAACTAGTTTATTCCTCGGGGGTTTCGGTAATAGTTCAGGACTGGTCCAGCCACTCCCACTCTCAGGCAGATAGTGGGCTGCATGCAATATTGGCATTGTGACCTTGGCACAGTATCGTGCAGGCGTACTTTGCTGAGTAACATATTGACACATGGTGACCATGACCACATTAATTGGTGTGATTTGTCTGAAGGTGTTGCTACATAGATGCATAATTTACCTCTGAACTTCTTCTGGCATTCTGAGGCTCATATCCCCATCTGTGTTTCCACTGCCATGTTGGCAAGGATGTCCAGCTCTCAGTTGTGAGGGTCTCTGGATTGAAATCTGAAGGTCCGACTTGTTACTCTGTGCCCTGGTAGGTTGCAGAGTTCCCTGCTGTGCTACAGACCTAGTCGCTGCTTCCATGAAGTTGGCTTCTTCTGGGTATCCTCTCCACTGGCCATCATGAAATGGAGGAATCACCATCTACTGTGAGCTCTGTCTTAGGGAGGGATTGTGGGAGAGGGATGTGTGCACTTGCTAGAGATTATGATTACACGTGATCTTCATCTGGTAGAAATACCATGAGCCACTACTGCATGTCTGCATTAGTTGTGCACCACTTTTTGTGATGCTGTTACCATTTCAACACTAGGTGGCTCCTTGCCATCGAAAACAGTTGGGAGCGCCTGCTCCTCCATATCGTTGCCCTGGCTGCAGGTTCCTTGCAAATGGGAGAAGAAGGTGACGTAGGTGGGAATAAACTCCTACCTAGTGTACCATGAATAATGGGGGCCTAGAGTACAAACCTTGTGTGGCCTCCTAAATTGGGAAACTGCCTCATCAATTGGGTGCCCCTTAATCAATGGATGCAATCATTCAAAGTGTTCGTAAATCCATACGTTTTAAATCTGTGGCATTCATTGAGGATGCACTGAGTTTGCGCTCCTGGCTTTGAGTTGCCCCAGCCTTTTTGAGTGTTTTTTCTGTAGAGATTATTTTCTTCTTATTGTTTGTATTAAAATTGCTGTGGGGCATCAAAACAAAGAACCAAAATACATTTATAAAAAAAAGTCCATTCTACAGGGCGTGTGGGCAGAGGTGGGAATTGAGCAGAGCTCTCGCCGCTTCACAACTAGGCCTGTGATGATTACGCCTGGAAAAGCATCCTTACATGTCATGAAATAATCCACCACAAAGTGTCAATCACTTTCCAGAACTCGGTTTTGTGTTATGGTACAGTATAGTGTACACTCCAACCCCCCGCCCCCCACGCCCCTGCCCCCACCATCACACCGGCAACACATTTAGCACAATTTATGGACATTTTGCTTCATTACATCACACCTGTTTAGGGTGCAGACATTTGTGTCTCTTGTGACTTGCTATCCCGCCCACCCTGCATTTGCATTTCCTCTAATCGCCACTTCTGTCTGCTCCCACACTAGACCAGCTTATTCACACCTGGCGCTAAACCACTTGGCTACTCTCGGTAAGGGCGCTCTACCAGGACCCTTGTTAGTGAATGAATGTGTGTCAGGCACCACTGATTTTGGCCCTCCATTTTGGAGCCTTCACTTGGAGTCTCATGAAAGCCATAATTAACATTGCTACCCTTGCCCCCCCACCCCCCACAGACCTTTAAGTTGCACCGACTGGCTTTTAACTCCTTGATGTGCAGTTGGCAATATTTTAACAAAAAATGGGAAACCAGACTTAAGACAACACAGTTCACTTGCATTACTCATCCAAGAAATGTTCTGTGCTCGAAGAGTCACTCATAAGAAAACATAAAGGGGTGTCTAATGTTTGTCAATGTTTATTACCAATACAGTGAAAGATAAGTACATGTTTTTATGACAAAATCTAACAATTGTGAACAATATTTATAAATTATGTGAGATAAAAACTATACCAATAATAAATGAGAGAAAATATAGTAAATGAAGAAATAAACAAAAGAATGCATGATTCTCATAAGTGCTCCTACGTAGTAGACTTCTTTCTACTTCGGGAAACCGTCAGGGTCCCTATTTATGTACTCCTGATTGTTTGTTTCTTTATATGTATTTTGCTGTATTCTGAAAGTATGATCAATATATGATCATGTTTCTTAAGCTGCCAATGTGCATTTGGCGCCTGCTCCCAACCGGCGCCTGTGGTCGCTGATGGAGTTGGGAGGGGCGGGCAGTTGGGGAACAGATATTTCCAAGCATGCGTTCATTGCAACATTAAATATTGAGCTGTAGATAATACCATTGTTTTTTTAACGGTCTTTATCACATTACATGGTAGCATGAGCAATGCAATACTAAACGCTGAAAGCCACAGAGTATGTGATGAAGAGCTGAGATCTTTTACACACAGCTTCTGTTCCATCAAAGGATAAGATTAGCTTGGGTGATTCCAAAGGGAAGGTTTCAGTTGCTGTATATCAGAGTAGGAAGTTAGTCAGGGTTCATAAAACCTCAGCATTCACAGACTGGAAGAGTACACCTGAGAGCATCAAATGCATACCATTCTAGGGAGCTTTCTTGCAAGTGCACCCATCATACCTCTATAACCTTCCCATCTCCAGATGCTATTGACTGCCACTCGCAGTCTCAGCCAGCATGATCAATGGGGAGGGTTCATGCGAGCTGTATTACAAAACATTCACTGAGGCACAGGTTGCAGCTCTCAACTTGTACTGCTATAATATGTGCTTACTGTACAGTCTATACGCCAGATATCCGCATTGAAACCCTAGCTCCGGTGCCAGGGGTCTCCATTCTGGCATTCCCTAGCTGGGATCGGCAAAATATAAAGTTGTGTGTACACAGCATTTCTATACTGATCTGTGGAAGGCGCATACTAGCATATGCCGTCTAAAGGGCTGTAAATAAACCTACAGTAATGTGCTATGGCCTGCCTGCATGCGTACACTGTTAAAAGGTCATGCCTGTTCAAAATGCATCCACTTCCTGCGCCTGTATATAAAATGAATGCTGAATGCTGAAGGTTATAGGTCAAGGTACTCCATGCTCATACTGGTGGTGCACCTGTCCATCAGGCAAGAAGGCCACAGCACATTGAAATGCATCGGAGGGTTGTTGCTTGCGTCCAGGGCAACGTTGCGTGAGGCAGGTTAACTAAGGTAAACTAACGTAGCACATCTAATCAGCACAGTACCTCTGCAACTACTTGTGTATTGTAAGTTGTACACTGTTAATTGGACTGTAGACTCTGTAATCTGCTTTGGAGGATATCTGAAAGTGTATCTCGCATGTAACATCATTTTCGCACACACGCCCTGTGAATTTTTCAAAGCAGCGTGTTCTGTAAATGTGCGTATTCCTAGTTATTGCTAGTGTTATACATCCGCAGTGTATGTATGATATATATGATAGTTTAGTTATATAGCGCCTATACACAATGTGTTTCAAAGCGCTTCAAGGCAAGGGAGGGAACAAGGGAAAATACAATGACATTCTTACAGGCCAAGAACAGTAAGGATGTGAAATTAACTTTTCGTACTCGGCCTGACGACATTTCAGATAGTGCAAGAGCTAAGACATAGATAAGGAAGGGTGGGGGAGATTGGGAAGGAAATGGAGACAGACAGGCGACTACCGTACTAGGCCTGATGACATTTCTGGTAGAGCCAGAGAAAAACAAGAGGTGATGGAGAGGGGTGCCGAAAGGGAGGGGAGGAACAAAACAAGCGACTATCATACTAGGCCTGACGACATTTCAGATAGTGCTGGAGGGGTGGTGGGGAGGAAAACCCCAGTAAGGGGAGGGGGGAGGAGACAGACGAGGCTACTATCAAACTAGGTCCACAGATGATTCTGATAGAGTAAGTGCATAGAAGAAAGTAAGGGGAGGGGACAGGAAAAGGGAGAAGGGAAAGGAGGAGAGAACAGGAGCGTTAGCAGTCAAAAGAGTGGAGAAGCAAGAGAAGAGAGTGAATACAATTGCAGAAGTCAGTAGTAACACATAATGTTGCAAGCCAGGATACAAGATGAAGATGGGAACAGCATGATTCAAGGCCACCATGAGTACAAGATGCAAAGGAAGTCCAGCATGAGAGTTGAGAAAGGGTGACGCACTGTGAGTGAATGAAGTCCATAAAAGACAAATCCAGCATTGGTCACAAGACGGTGATGATGAAACCAGAATTTATCAGTACAGACTCCTGCAGAAGTAGGCTTGAGGGGACTAAGGGGAGAGCAGGGTAGAAGAATCAAGCAAAATAAGCAACACCTGTGTGCGAGAATGGTGGGTGCACAAGGGAACATCATGGGGGGACCAGAGGGGGTGGGGATGGCCTGTGGGGACAGAGGGCGTAACACATGTTGGTGCATGCTTACCTGCTGTCTGAGCAGGGGGTCGGGCCCTGGGTCCTCCTGGTCCGGACAGGTCCAAACAGGAATTGCCCTTTTCTTCGTCTGCCCTTCACTTAGGACGGCCGGGCGAGAGATGCCCTTGATCTAATATTTAAGAGCTGGAAGTAAGAGGCAGAGCTAAGCAGGTGGGTAGTGCTTGGGCCAGGTGACCTAGATCCACTTGCACCTGCTCCCCATCTGCAAAGGAAAAGAGGCTGAGAGCTCCTCAAGTAGGGAAAAAGAGCGGCAAGCAGGAAGGCACCAGGTGGGCGGGGCTTGCTAAGTGGTGAAAAAGAGCGGCAAGGAGGAACACACCAGGTGGGCTGGGCTTGCTAAGTGGTGAAAAAGAGCGGCAGGCAGGAAGGTACCAGGTAGGTGGGGCTTAGGCCAGGTGACCTAGATCGACCTGCTCCCCATCTGCAAAGGAAAAGAGGCTGGAGGGCTCCTTAAGTAGGGAAAAAGAGCAGGAAGGCACCAGGTGGATGGGGCTTGCTAAGTGGTGAAAAAGAGCGGCAAGCGGGAAAGCACCAGGTGGGCGGGGCTTGCTAAGTGGTGAAAAAGAGCGGCAGGCAGGAAGGCACCAGGTGGGCGGGGCTTGCTAGGTGGTGAAAAAGAGCGGCAGGCAGGAAGGCACCAGGTGGGTGGGGCTTAGGCCAGGTGACCTAGATCCACTTGCATCGGTTTCCCAACTGCAAAGGAAAAGAGACTGGAGGGCTCCTTAAGTAGGGAAAAAGAGCGGCAAGCAGGAAGGCACCAGGTGGGCGGGGCTTGCTAAGTGGTGACAAAGAGCGGCAGGCAGGAAGGCATCAGGTGGGCAGGGGTTAGGCCAGGTGACCTAGATCCACTTGCACCTGCTCCCCATCTGTATCATTCATTAGCACGTGAACTGTGTCTTGGTTCATGGCTAGCATTACCATTGCACCGGCAGCGGTCTGAATGAGGCAGTATCCCTTGTTGAACAAGAACTCCAGGTACTTCAGCTCCCAGAAGACCCGGCTGGCTATAAGAAGATACATCAGGCGCTTCAGCGCCGGTGCTTCAACAGCCAAGCCGGTCTTCGCAGGTCCTCGCCGTCCACTGCGTTGTGGACCAAAACCCTGGTCTCCCCTTCTCAGCAGCCTAGCTCAGTCGTAGAGGTAAGAATGGCTATAAAAAACACAGGGAAATCGCTGTTCGAACTTCAAGGCCTCCTTCGCATGCGGACAGTGCAGCATATAGTGCTGCAGGCCAGGGAAAAATCAAGTCCCAGACACATGATACTACTTACTGTATTATGCACATGGCACTACACTCTATGGCACGGACTAACGAAACAGATAACCGCCATGCGCAGAGAAACTCAGTTAAACATAAAAAATCTACCAAACCTGTCACCGCTCCTCAGGGAAACATCAAAAAAGAACTTAAAATATGTCTACTGAATACCCGCTCCATGAATAAACATGCATTTTGTATCCATGACCTCATATGCGAGGAAGAGCTTGATATCGCATGCATTACCAAAACATGGCTGCAAATCCCCATAGGCCCCACTTGCGCCATCGCAGTACACTATTCACTATACTAACCGAGAGATGGGTCGGGGGGCGTCGCCATGATAATCTAGGATTCCATCCACATGTTATCGTTCAAAACGAGATGTACTGGCTGTGAAATACTGCATTTGAAACATACTCTGTCAGATAATTGCAGCATCAACATAATACTAATACACAGACCCCCATCACTTGTATCTGAGTTCAATGAGGACTTGTGCAACAGCTCAATCTTTTGATGGGCCCCAACACCGCCACATTGGTGCTATGGAAATTTCAACCAATGGCGCAGTAAGTCTAAAGACAAGGAAGCCATTAATCTTGAAAAGTCCTTGAATAACATCCATTTAAAAGTCTCGAATACAGACCCTACCATGGCAAATGGTAATCAACTTGACTGGATTGTGATACATACCCTAGAGACGAGCAGGCATAAGACTATGCTGTGCATCTGGACAGATCACTACAAAGTGTCATTCTCTATGAATATGATACACCCAAACAGAAAATCACCAATGAGATGAAGATGTTGCAAAGCAGGAACTATAAGAAGATCGAAAGGGTACATCTAGAACAATGCATTAACGAAATGTTGAGGCAACACAAGGAGGAAGACTTCTGCAAGGCGCTCATTGCTCGTTACTCCCACCATGTTAATATGTTGCTTGACCAGAGGACACCACTAAAGACAAAATCCGTCAGACAAAACAGTAACCATCAAAAATGGTTTAACACTGAACTAACAGTGCTAAAGAAAGAAAAAAGGAGGCGAGAAAGCAGATGGCAAAAGAAACCCTTGCCGACCAACAAGGAAAGTTGGAGGGAAATTGAGAAGGAATATAAAGGGAGAATCTGTGAGGCAAAAAGGAATTACTTCAACGATCAAATTAGATCTGCTGCAAACTCCACCAGTAGATTATTTGACATTTTGAAATCTATTGAAAAGCCCAAAGCACTTACTGGTACATTTGTACCATCTCAGATAGAATGAGATAAGGTTCAGGCAGACATTTCAAATAAAATAAAAAAGGCAAGGACTCGATAATAGATGCACAATAAACATCTAAGGCCAAAGCCAACCCATCCATAACAAGAAAATCAATAAGTCCTCCGGAATCTTTTAGCTTCCATGACATCACGACTGAAGACATGGTGCTAGCATTGTCCGCAATGAAACCCACCTCATGCGCCGAGAATGTGCTGCCACCTATAATAATCTTGGAAAACTCAAATATATTTGCCCCTCTACTCATGAAGATTGTCAATGCTTCATTTCGCGACAAGTTTGTGCCATCTAGTATTAAAAGGGTAACCATTACTCCCCTGTTAAAGAAACCAGAATTGGACCAAAGAGAACCCGGAAACCTAAGGCCAATCACTAACTGTAACTTCCTCCTTAAGGTGATGGCAAGGTAGCTACGGCCCAGTTACAGTCCTACGTCGAAGCAAATGAGATCCTACACCATCAACAGTCTGGCTTCCGTGCAGCGCATAGCACGGAAACGGCTTTGTTAGATCTACAAACACACATGCTGAGTATAATAGACAGGAGAAACACGGGACTTCTCATTCTCCGCGATCTAAGTGCAGCATTTGACCTCCTCGACCATTATTTGCTCCAACGGGCACTTGAGAAAGTGGAGAATTGCTCTTAGGAGGCAACCAGATGGTTGGCTTCCTTCTTAACATATAGGAAGTCCAGGGTACACTGGGGAGACAAATTCTCCAGTTAAATTGAGATCTTATGAGGCGTACCGCAAGGAGCAAGTTTGTCACCACTCCTTTTTTAATTTATATCTCAGATTCCTCTGTACAGTTCTGGATAACATCGGTGCATATTTTGCTAACTACGCCGATGATAGCTAATTGGGGGTGGACCTGAGTGGTGATTATACAAAGGACAGCACCACAGTAAAGAGATTGTACAACACAATTGAGTCCTGGATGGATAATAATTGGATAGGCCTAAACGGCAATAAAACGGAACTGATGGTTTTTGGTTCCCATCAATCTCGGGCCAAACTATCCTCCGAATATGAGTCTTTTACTACCAAAGACTCCTCCATCCAGGTTGTGGACAAGGTGAAGACCCTAGGGATGATATTGGAACCTTCAATGTGTGCTCAAGCACAGGTTATGTTCATTAGCAAAAACTGATCATACTATCTCAGGCTCAGCAGAGCAATCAAACCCTACCTGAGTAAGGAAAACTGCGCAACAATCGCCAGAGCGACTACACTGTCACAGTTAGACTATGGGAATGCACTTATGCTAGGAGCCAGTAAACAGTGCATTGCAAAATGCCAGCTAATCCAGAACAATGCAGTAAGAATAGTGAAATAAAAGTCTAAGAATGAGCACATTAGCAAAGATAGAGGAGACTTGCACTGGCTGACAGTGGGCGACAGGATACATTTCAAATCCATGACACTCGTCCACAGATACCTTTATGGTATAGCACCAGCGTACCTAAAAAAAAGGATTGTGAGCTACCTACCAGGGTGAGCCCTGAGATCAGAAGCCCTCGGACAAATATCAGTGCTTCCACACAAAAGAACAAACGGTCTTGGCAAAGCGTTCCCTACGGCAGCAGCAACCAAATGGAATAACTTGCCGTTACAGTTGAGACTAGAACCTAAATACACCATATTCAGGAAAAAACTCAAAACCTACCTATTTAAGTAAATAATTGATTAGGTTAATCAGTTAATCGGGTAGCTTTTATATCATGTTTATGCCATGTGTCCTGTCTCACGTTTTGTCTATTTTTCTGCATTTTTATCTTGCGCCCTGAAGCTTGCAGGCTATCGGCGTGGTACAAAAAAACAAATACATAAAAAATGGTCTCCCTTCTTGCATTAGACAGAGCACAGAACACATAATCGAACAATATATAGCCACTGTCCTCACTCGTCTCCCCAACCAAAGATAAAACAATGGTCATTTAGAAAAAAAACTAAAAACTTTTCTCTTCAGATCTGACCTCATGCCATAGTTTTGGTGGTTTCTTTGTTTGTTTTATTCATATTTATATAGCGCACAACAGCCCGTGAGCATCGTGGCACTTGTTACAAGACAATGCTTAGTTACAGAAAAATATGAAGTCGGCATTTGTTACATAGTGAGCAGTTTGAGTACAGTGGGATTACATTTGTGATACAATATATATACAAAGATTACATTATAATTATATTACATTTGTGTTTATATTACAATATACATGTCATAGTTTGTTAATTTAAGGCATGTTAGGTTGGGGAAATGAAACAATTTATAAATATGTAAATTGGATGTAAATATATTGTTCATTGTGTAATATGTAACAAAATGTCTATCATTTAGGATCTGCAAACCTGTAACCATATCATTAAGCAGTGCACAGCGCCTAGTTGCCTTTGGGCTTTGTGCGCTCTACAAATGAATAAATAAATAAATAAAATAGGACAGTCATTCCTTCTTTCGACCCCCAGCCATCCCAAATTTAAGGAAAACCATATTTATTGCACCGACATTCCTTGCTTCGAAGCCTCCTTGCTTAGCACCTCACTTTTGGCTCTGCTCCCCTTTGGGTGAGGAGGGGCAGCAACTGGCATAGGAATGACACAACATCCCAGATAACGGCCATAGTGTGCTTAAAAACAGCGTCGTACTGGGGCATATAATTGTCTCGAGCACCAACGAAAAATTGGCTCACAGTTGCAAATGGGAATTCATTCCTTTTCTGGCGCTGTTTGAATAGTACTCAAGGGGGAGGCTTTTGATAAAATGTGATGCAAATTGTACATTTTAAAGAATATTTAGTCAGCAACACTGGTCCAAACTATTAGCCGCATAATAAAGTAACTCATCAAACTGGCTCACATTGGCCAAATAAAATGCACCACTTTGGCACATAAAACTGACCCACACAAGAATGTTCCGTTTTGGTTCGGTCTTGGGCCGATTGTTCTATATGGCAGTCTGAGCCCGATTAAAAAGCCAGGCAATATTCCAAAGCATCGCCGTTCTTCTCTGTATTGAAATGTACAACGACCAAGAAAGTAAAGTACAGTTAAGAGGCTTGTGCCCTGCCATGCAAACTCTGCTTTGATTGCCCAGAATTTGGAAGACCACTACTACACCCAAAGCCCAAACAAGCCCCGACGCCCAAACATGCTGAGAAGCCATTGGCTAAGGTGGCATGGAAGAGCAGGGTGCTCAGCACTGAACAGAGTGATAGGCACTGTACTGCTTTCTCCTCCTCTTTACCGTTACTGTTCAGTAGAGTGTGGTATGTTACTATACAGTGTATACCGCACAACATGGACAGTGCCAGTTGCAGCCAATGTCCATCACCACTGCGCCCACTCTCTACTTCACTATCTCTCCCTCTCGCTCACACCTTCTCTTTCATTTACAGTAACCCAGTGTTTTATTGCATACAACATGGCTGCATTACAGTATGCCATGTCACTATGTGTTACTGTGCATTGCATTCCGCACCCTGTCACAATGCCAAGAGCTGCCAATGTCTTTCTCGTACTGACGACCTGCTACTCTCCCTCACTCTATCAATCCTTCTCTCTCTCTCTCTCTCTCTCTCTCTCGCTTCACTCACTCTGGCTGACCCTTTCAATCTTGATCCCACAATGTTACTTGTTACAGTATATTTTATATTGTGATGTGCCCAAATATTGAAATATAACAGAGCCCCCCGCCCCCAAAAAAGTGTCAGCAATCTCCTGCCTGCAGAACCAGGACATTGGCTTCACCATCACCCTTCTGAGACACTGTAAATGGTACAGTACAGCCTTCCTTCATGTATGTTCTACTACTGTAGAGTATGTTACTGTGAGTTATACTGCACACATCTCTCTCTCTGCAATACTGCCCTCTCTGCTCTCCCTCTCTCGGCTCTCTCGCTCTCTCTCTTTCTCTTGACGTTGTTAGACTGCACCATGGAGTGAAAGGATCTCTCACACACACTGCTGAGTGGGCCAAAGCTGCAACTTTCCCACCCGAACACCAAAAACACACCACTCTGTATGCAATTGATACTCTCTGAGCTGGAGGTCGACAGGGGGGGGGGGGGTTGCAAAGTGGTGTCCGCAGTGCGCACTGCATCCTCCCACCTTTGAAATAGAGATTGCAGAGGAAAGTCAGGAGGGTCGGTATGGTGCCCCCATCCTGTACCCCATGCCTTGTCTTCACAGCCACTCTTGGAATCTCTGCCTTCTCCTCAACAACACCCCCTTTGCAGACTCTCTTTCTCCTTGCCCACGTCCACCCCTGATGATCCGGCCTTCTCCTTACCCACGCCCGCCTTCACATTCCCTGCCTACTTCTCACCCACAACTATGCTGGTCCCACTAGCTCCTTTGGCAGTACAGAATTCCACCTCCTTTCCCCTTTGATGCCCTGTACCTGTCACGCTCCCTGCTGCCACTGTGTGGCTCAGTGGAAGAAGGGCAGTGGTCTGCCCTTGGCCAATTACACGCTGAAAGTAATTTCTGCACCAGATGAGCAAGTGATTATTAATAAATGTAGGCACTGCCCGAGTGATGTGGCATGCACACTGTTCAAACGCTTAGACACTTTTGAGCACTATTAGCAGTGGTGCAGAACAGTGAACCTTGATGGACCGGACAACAAGGCGGGACTTCCTCTTTTTCAGAGGAACAGTATTTTGCCTTTGTGCAGACAGTGTTCGAGTGGGAAAGTGTTGTGAGGTATAGTGGATGAGTGGGGTGAGGCAGAGTGGGGTGTGGTAGAGTGAGGTGTGATGTGATGTATAGTGCAGTGATTTTGTATGAGGTTGCGTGAGGTAGAGTGTTGAGAGTGGATTGAGGTAGAGTGGGTTGAGGTACAGTGGATGAGTGGGATGAGGTAGAGTGGGGTGAGGTAGAGTGGATGAGTGGGGTGAGGTAGAGTGGGGTGAGGTAGAGTAGATGAGTGGGTTGCTGTAGAGTGGGGTGAGGTAGAGTGGATGAGTGGGGTGAGGTAGAGTGCATGAGTGGGGTGAGGTAGAGTGGGGTGAGGTACAGTGAGTGAACGATACAGTAACTGATCTCCACTTCCAGCCCAGAGACCATCGAGCATGGTAGATGTCACCCATGTGAATATCGATCCTGTGATAAGGCAACAGGAGTGCCTTTCGCTGCCAAAGCATCTTCTGTGGTGTTGTTGCAGTAGCTCATTTATGATCTTACACCAACGCACCAAGGAAAGGATCGAAAAAAAAGGAATGTTAAGGTACAGCACTGTAGCCTAAGATTAAAATACACTTTCATTAGGTAAATGTCTGACAATGTTTATGGATGTTGGCCATGCATGTACAGTACCGAAGAGTAGAGTTCTGCAAGGGATAGTCGCTACTTCAAGAATGATATATTTGCTTTCAGAAAGGTTTGATTTTTTTTTAAGTATTCAAGAGTGCCGAAAAGAAGGAACTCCCTGTCGCAATTCCCACATAAAGCCAGATATATAGCACAGAGAGAGGGAGTTACAGGAGCGACATGAGCAGGAGGATAAAGAGCAGAGCTGGAGTGGAGGGAGCCAACGAAAAAAGACAGAGAGAATCAAGGAGAGGCATCAGAGACCTTGCACTTTGAAGGTCCCAAGTGGCAAAAGGGAGCACCATACAGCCGTAACGACATGGCGCCTTAATCACATTTTAAATCTTTCAGCCCCACATAAAAATATCACCATTTCAAAAAGTGGGAAAATCTTGCAAATGACCAAAGCCAGTGGCAGGCGTTCCATAGAAGGTTGACATCTCCATATCCGAGGGGCGCCCTTACCCCAGTCCGATGGGAACAGAGGACTCACTGGAAGAAATGCAGCGTGCCTTTTAATGAGACAATGGGCCTCATTACGACCCTGGCGGAAAGTGACTGACCGGACCGCAACAGCGTAAATAGCGTTTCCGCCATTGCACGAAGGAGCAAAGTGCGGCCAATCACGACCCATCGGGCACGAGCATTACGCCATGGCGGAATCCGAAAGGCTGCGATGGCGGAAATGACCCCAAAACGGCCCTTACCGCCGCCGTACGCTGCACCAGGTGCAATACCGCCACCCATCTTAGCGGTCACCGTAATGAGCGGTCACCGTAACGAGCGTGCACCGCAAATTACGGCCACCGTAAATATACGGAAACGGAAGTAAAAGCATGTGGCCGGAACGGGAAACAGCACGCCGCACAACTATAAAATCCGAATCCCAACACAACCATTAAAAATCCGACCCTGACACACATCCCAACCCGTTAGCAACCCCAGTTAAAAAAATAAATATGGGAAAGGTAGCCAAGAAAGCGTGTGACCGCAAGCGGCAGGTACACTTCTCCCGAGAGGAACTGACCGTGCTCACCGAGACCCTCCAGGAAAATTCCGCCGTCGTCTTCTCCAGTCAAATGACCAGGACGGCCCTTGCCAACAAGAAGGCCATATGGGCCCTGGTGGCACAGCGCGTAAGTGCGGTGGGGACAACACCCCGCACGCCACAGCAATGTCGCAAGCGGTGGGACGACCTGCGGATCCGCGTACGCAGCATACTTTCTGCGAACAGGAACATCGCCACAGCTACCGGGGGGGGTTCAGAGTCGCCCATCAAGTTGACCCCCTGGGAGGAAATCTGCGCCTCCACCATAGGAATGGAGAGCATAGAGGGAGTCGGAGGGATGGAGAAAGGAGTGCCGACATCCGGAGAATCAGGTAGGTTGGCCAAGAGAAACAATGCGAAATCCACAAACCACGAACATGTGCAGTACCATGTGACCCCATAGTGCAATACATACTTTGCCCTGACAGCGCCCTCTAAAAGTCAGAATGAACAAACAAATCAATCAAGAAGCCATAAACAACCCCTACATGTGCAGCATGCACCCCCTAACTGCAGGCAGCCAAATGAATGCATCCTCAATCCACACGAAAATGAGACCACCTCCAAGGCCCAGTCCCAAATCAGCCTCATGTACCACCCCAATGCATTTGATACGTTGCCATTCCAAATCCGACAGACCCATAACTAACGCTCGCCCCTCTTTACTCCACCACAGGGTCCGATACCAACGACGAGCTGCAGGACACCCCTACCAGCACGCCTGCAAAGAGGGCCAGGACCAACGTCCCAAGAGCCTCCACCTCAGGTGCAAGGATCAAGACACGGCAGCAGCAGGAATCAAGTGGCAGCACACTGGAGGGGACTGCAACAGGCACCCCAGCAGCCAGCAAGTCCACAACCCCAGCACCACAGGTCCCCCCCAAGAACGTATCTGATGGCACTGCCTCTGGTGGTAGCAGCACCATAGGTGACACAGCTGTCATGCCAGCATGCTCCGACACGGAAAACAGTGCTGGCGACGTAGGTACCATCCATGACCTTTCCCAATCCCCCTGCATGTTCCATCCCCTACACCATGACGAAACCACGCAGGGGCACCCTGAAGACGACGACTGGCCAACCCCCACTAGTCCTGTGCCAAGGCAACATGTGTTGAGCAGCCCCCCTGTCACACCACCGCAAATGTCCATGGCCCAGCAGAGGCAACAGTCCCTCGACCTGCTGATCGAGCAACAGCAGGAAGCGTCCACGCTACTCAAGGACCATGCAAATGAATGCGGGGGTTCCAGGGCAGCCATGGAAACATCCACCGAGACACTCAGGGCACAAATAGAGAAAAGTAGTGAGAGCCTCAGGGGAGAAATGGAGAGAAGCACCGAGAGCCTGAGAGCACAAATGGAGAAAAGCACCGAGAGCCTGAGAGCACAAATGGAGAAAAGCACCGAGAGCCTGAGGGGGGAACTGCATGCGACGTCCAAAGACGTTTGTGCTGAACTTGCTGCTGTGCGCCGTGTGCTCTCGGAGCTCTCACAAACCCTCAGAGACATGCATGGACGCGAGCAGGCAGAGACATCATCCGTGGCAAGTTCCGTCCAGGGCAGCCCCCAACGCAGATCTGGCAGGAACCTGCGCTCCACGGGCAGGGGTGCCCCTGATACCCGTAGAGGGGGCTTGCAATAGCGTCTACCCACGGACAGCATGCATATTTGGACACTGGTGTTGGGGGGGGAGGTAGTAGGGTGGAGGGGGTGTGTTGGGCTTCACTGGGTGGCGGGTCCATAGGGTGTATAAATCAAATCACATTAACAATACAGCACCTCATTATCATCCAATGACATGTGTGGACATTGATATTTGCGTACGAGGCCTTCATAGGCGTACAGTCCACAATGTGCCTGTACTACACACACACAGTGCCACAGGTCCCCTTTCCGTGTAATAGGCACCATGCGTGGTTGCTAGAAGCATGCATCTATGATGCTCTGTCGGATTGCACGTGCATCCTGTGCCTCATGGACTCCTTGAGGTGCCTCCACATCCCCACCCTCATCATCATCATCATCTTCAGGTGCATGCAGTACAGCGTCAGGGGGCATGGGCACATTCCTACGTATGCACATGTTGTGCAGCATGACACATGCCATGACCATCTTAGAAACCTTCTCATGGATGTACATGAGGGCCCCGCCAGACCTGCTGAGGCTGCGGAAACGAGCCTTCAGTAGGCCGAATGCCTGTTCAATGACCACACGGGTACGTGAGTGGGCATGGTTGTAGTCCTCCTCATGCTCGTTCTGTGGGTTCCGGATTGGTGTAAGGAGCCATCTCTTCAGTGGATACCCGGCATCACCTGTATGAGACGAATGAAGGGTGTCAGTGGAATGATAGTGCTAAGTAGCCCCCCCCCCCCCTGCAAGGTCATTGACGCATCAAATGGGCCACGATGTCATGCATGGAATGAGACTCACCGAGTAGCCAGGATCTGTGCCCTGCGTGTCGCTCCATGTAGCGTGGTATTCTTGTGTTCCTCAGGACCATAGAATCATGGGTAGATCCTGGAAATCTGGCACAACAATGCGTAAATATCTTGTTGTAGTCACACACCATTTGCACATTGATTGAATGAAATTGTTTCCGGTTGCGGTACTGGACCTCCATGGCATGTGGGACAACCAATTCAACATGGGTGCAGTCGATGGCACCAATGCAACCCGGGATGCCGCCAAGTGCATGGAATCCCACTTTAGCGTTGGTAATCTCCTGGTACGTGCGTGGTAGTGTGATGTGGTCGTCGGCGTGCTTCAGGAGGGCATCGTGCACTTGGAAGAGTGACCGTGAGAACAGTGGCTGTGAAATGCCATGCAACTGTCCCACTGTGTGCTGGTAGGTGCCTGTGGCCAGGAAGTGGAGTGCAGACACCACCTTCAGTAGGGGTGGGATGGCGGTTGGGCTATCTATCATGCTCACGAGGTCAGCATGTGTCATGTCCACAATGGCGATTATGGTGTCCCGGTCCAAACGGTAGAGGGTGTGGATCTGCTCAGCAGTGAGGTTGAACGGATCGGCTCGGAGGCGTGGGATTGCGGGCCGCCTGCGTGGTGGTAGTGGCAGTGCTTGTGGGCCTTGCTGACCCTGCCTTGCCCTCCTCCTCCTCCTTCTCCTCCGTCTCCCCTGTGCGCCCGGTTGTTGTACCTGTTGTTGTTCGTCGTCTTCTTGTAGTTGTAGCACTTGCAGTGCTATCTGGTACCCCAGGCCCAACATCGCTAGTCCTGCCGGTAGCATTTTGGAGTGGGAGTGGTTGTGGGAGGGGTTTGGGTCTGCAATATATGTGCTGTCGGCCTGTATGGCCTCCACCTGTGCTGATTGAATGAATCTGTGGCAGATGCAATCCCTTCTGGTCGAGCACGTCCCGCACGTAAGGCTGCATTTGGCCGCATGGCATCTTGGGATTTGAATCATGTATCTAATCCCGATGGCAGTGTGATGTACTTTGACTGATTTTCATGCTATGCTCCCATTGTTACACATGCTATGATTGCAGCCGCTTACATACCTGTGAAGAGTCAGTGGTATGTAGGGCTCGATCGATGGCCGACCCTCATGCAGCACAGTAACGTACTTCACCGACGGGCGTGGCGTCCCATTTGTGATTGCAGCCAGTTAGCATCATGACACACAGCCGCACTACATTGATGTAATTGTGAATGCAAGCGTTCACAGAAGCCTTTTCGACGTAATGTTGCAAGTGAGGAATTCGAAGGCCAGCATTTTGGGTTTTGAAGTAGCGGCGAGGATACGCCCACAGGTCTGGCTGGAAATGTAACGTTCTATTGTAGAATGTCCTTGGGACATGGCCCATAACGAGCAGGCAATGAATGATATGAATTGAATGGGATGCGCAATAGCGTAGTGGACGATAAGGCAGGACGTTCCCAAATCCATCTTGCTTCACAACACTACAGATCCGGCCAGGGGCACAGTGGTTTTTGCGGACTGCATTACGCACAGACGCGATGGAAGTTTCACATATTATGTGAGTGAATATTCATGCGTTTTCATTGCGGGATGAGGGAATGATGTGTGGATGCATGGACTGATGATTCCGTTTAGGGTCTGCCATGTACATGGGTTTTTTGATTCACTCCCCTTCCCCTGCGTTATGTGATGCAAGGCTGCCATAGTGGGACATACGTCTATCTGCCCTTGTCGGATCCTCCCTGTCTCGACGCGCCTTCATACACTTGTGTCTAGGCACGTTACTAATCCCATGTCATGGGTTCTATCTTGACGGACGCATGCACAGTAACCGACGTTGCCAATGGTGTATTTAGCTCGATTGGTTTCGTTATGATTCGATACTGATTTAGGGGTGTGTATATTCCTTTGGAGTGGGCTAGCATGCATATGGGTGTGGATTTGGTGTGTTGAATGAAGATTGTAATGCATCATGAGTCCCGTAATGCAATCGGTTGATTTGTGTTTCTTTTGGGTGACAGGTATCTCCTGCCCTATTGCAGATGCCATCTCTACGCCACTCCTCCAGATGGTTTTTACTCTCGACTCCTGCAGCTTCGGGTGAATCAGTGGAGCACCATTTCGATCATATGGGACGATCGCCAATGGGCCACATGCCCTTACGCTGTACTGGTGGCTAGGTGCAACATTTCGGCCTTTCAGCTCGACTAGTGCCTGCCTCATGGGACGGACCTGCGGTTCTTGCCGCTTCCATGTTGCCTTTTGGAACGTTGATGTAGGCCCTGTGTGCCATGATGGTACAGGGCGTCACACAAGTGGAAGCCGGTCAATTGTTGCAGATGCAGCCCTCGGTGATGATGGTTGTTTTGGTGGTATTTTGCAAATTGCTGTGGGGCCTTTGTCATTTGGGTGTGCATTTAAATTGTATTCCGATATTTGTCGTGTTGCGTTGTTCTTTGCAGGTGATGTGGCGATTTTCGCTTTGGGGCGGTATGTATTGCGTGATGATCTGCATTGTGTTCCGCCTTCTGAGTTGAGTTGTGTGGTACAGTACTGGCCGCGTTTGCCTACGTAGCACAGTATGGTCACGGATAGAGGCTGCCATTGTGACTGTTTACATGATGTGCTGTTCAGGGGCGGGGGATTGGCTTTTGGCCGACTGGTGCCTGTCAGCCAGGTCGATTGGTGGAATGATGGGTTGTTCAGAATGTGGCTGGTCACAGGTGACTGTGTTTGCGTGCGTTTGTTGGAGGGGGACTGGGGTCATGTCCATTGGAATAGCTTCTGTATTGATGCCATCTGTGCCCTGCAGCTCCCATCGGCCCCTCTTGGGATGAGCCTGGCTGCTCAGTCACTCTGCCGACTTGTGTGGTACATGCTTCTGCTGATGGTTGGTTTGTTTACTGGCATGAGTACAGGGCTGGTGCAATCCCCCTCAGGATGCTGTTTTGGATGTTGCCTTGCGCTGGTGGCAAGCGATGGGGGACTACTGTTGTTTTGTGTCATGTGTTCTTGATTTTCATTTTGATGTGTTGTACCTTCACATGCCTGTGCTGCGTCAGTACGGCTATGGTGACATGCCGTACATGGATGCCCACTCACGGGGCGCTTTGAGCCCCTGCATGCTTTTCTACGTTGGCATGCATGGGTGAATTGTGGATTTCACTGGTTGCATAGTGTGAGTACATTGCGCCTGCCAGGAGTTGTGCAATGAGGCCAGGGAGTGGAGTACAGGCACTCAGTGGGCCATTTACGGTTGGTTCGCGTTGCCGTATTTCTCGCCATGGCGGAATGGTACTTTACGACGTGCTTGATGGCGTTCAGTACATGTCCGCTAGGGTCAGAATTCGCGTACCGTTGCGCCATGGCGGTGATTCCGGTTTTGCAAGGCGCGCGTGCGCGTACTTGGTGCAGTTAGCGTTGCCGTTCACTGCGGTGTCGCTAATGGCATCGTACTTTACGGTGACGGGTCATGATCGCAACGAGCGGTGTTCGATGGCGGTATTGCATTTCCGCCATCATTTTTCCATTTCCGCAAGGGTCGTAATGAGGCCCAATATGCGTATTGTAACCATTGATGATACACAAGGGATACCAGCCTTGAAAATACCACATGGCCAGAAAATCCCAGCTGGACCATGGCAGCTGCAATACAAAGCAAGAACACGTTGTCTTGCATGTGGGGATGGGCGGATGCTCTTCCAGGCTTCCCTTGGAATTTGCCAGACCGCTAGTGTATTGTAATGCCTATTTTTGTTTTTTTTCATTGTTTCAAGCACGGTCCTAGCTCGAGAGAGCTGTACAGAGTGTGGGTCACCAGCATTTGGGCTGGAATCTTTTGGCTGGATTTTCCCGGACCTGAGATTCGGCAGAAAATGTCTCCCTGGATCTCGGAAATGTACTTGTGCTCATTAGTGTTATCGATCTGTTTTGCAGGCTGAAACTTGTGCTCGAACTCAGCTCCTCAGGGCCAAAGTCGGGTGACTTACCCACTCCACTACTGGAATATCTTGTTAGAACACGTGTCAGTCAGTATTCCTTCCTAGACTGTACTCTGCAGAAAATATTAAAGTACAGCTTGGTACGTTTCAAAGATGTGCACCTTTTCTAATTTACTTTGAACATTATAGGGAAACCTCCATTTTTTTAATACTTTATTAACCAATCTCTTGAAATGTAAATGTAAAGTTTTATTCATGGGAGAGTTGAGAAAAATCTCCTGAGTTCCTCTCTCCAACTAACTTACAGCCCCCCCCCCCTCCACCCCCCACTCCCATGCCCTCCTGTGACTGGTGGGATCCCGCAGGTATGAATTCCCACTTCCAGCAGTGACAGTAGTGCCGTGCTGTGGTTTGAGGCCTGTGCATCGGTGTGTGCCTCCTCTGGAATTAGTCCTTAGTCAGGTGTTGTTGAAAAAGCCATGTTTTGAGAGAGTTGCAAAATTAGATAATCGTTCAATGCCCTTGGAGCGAGCGAAAGTGTAGATATAGGAGAGCGGAGTGTGACTTAAGTCTGGAGAGTGGTTGAGAAGTGTAGATATAGGAGAGCGGAGTGTGACTTAAGTCTGGAGAGGGGTTGAGAAGTGTAGATATAGGAGAGCGGAGTGTGACTTAAGTCTGGAGAGTGGTTGAGAAGTGTAGATATAGGAGAGCGGAGTGTGACTTAAGTCTGGAGAGTGGTTGAGAAGTGTAGATATAGGAGAGCAGAGTGTGACTTAAGTCTGGAGAGGGGTTGATGTTCCGCCATTCTCCCGGCCTTATCTATAAAATCAAGCAGTGCAGCCCGTGCCAATGTTTGCAGAGTAAACTTTGACTTTTCAAAAGCAACTGCATTATTAAAGCAAGTACAATATTGAATGGCGGACAGAGGGTTTGACATACGATGGACACCATAGAATGCAAACTAGCAGGCCGTGCTGGCCTTTTCCCCTCGGCCATCCAGACTGCAAGGTTAGCTGCAGACTGCACTGCCTGGCATCAGTCTGCTTATTTTACGTCACCACTCACATGGTCTGGAGGACAAAAATGTCAGCATGGGCAGTGTGGTTCCCGCCAAGCATCCCTCCCTGGTGAGAGTGGAAAGGTGAAGTTACTTTCTTTTTGGGCATATCGATGACAGAGGTCTTACGACAAGACAAGGGGTTCGACATGGAACCAAAGGGTGCATCATATGCAGGCCCACATGTTAGTGCATGTGGACAGTCACTGCACGTGTACCCGGCACCCGCACAAACCTAGAAAACCGGAATTTGGCCATGTAAGTAAACATATGACAGAAATAATGTTCTCTTTATTGACAGACATATGGAAAAGGGCAAATTGATGGAAAATATACCTCGGTGTTATGATTTTAAAGTCATTAATATGTTTCACTGCTATTTCAGCCTTATGCTATAGATTTAAAAACTCTTGATTCTGCATTAGTAACTGATGTAATACTTATTTGCCATTTAAGTCGCATAACATATCAGTAATCCATTATTTGATACACATCACTCTCATATTTACAAACTAACTGGCAAAATAATACTTTTATTGCCCTTGATCTTAGCGTCCTTCTTTCCGTTTTCATTTTCAGAACCATTTTTTTTACTATAAAAGCGATTTCAAATGTACTTTTCACCATCTTTTCTTTTGCAAAATAGAGATTGCGTTAGAAAGGGAGATTGTGAGGTCCATTTTGACAATCGGAAGATTTGAAAATCATGATTTTATTTTTTTTTGTTTTTTTTACATTTATATAGCGCACAGACAGCCCAGGGTCATTGTGGCGCTGTGACTTGTAGGAGACTTAGTGACAGTAGGTACATGTTCAAAGCATTAGACAGCATGGATGTTATGCATTGAAGGCATACACAATCGCAGTACCCCTGGTGAAGGGACGGTAGTCATGTCAGAAGGTAGGGTTGATCAGGCGAACAAGGTGGTTTTCATGGCCTTACGGAAGGCAGTGAGTGATGGTTCGGCTCGCAGGGTAGTGGGGAGGGCGTTCCAGTGTAGGGAGGCCTATTATATATTAGATATTGGGCCTCATTACGAGTAGGGCGGTAAGGGATACCGGGCACCAGTAAGGAGACCGGTGCCGGTAATCCCTTACCGCCCTACTACGAGTTCCCTTAGCGGATCCCTCCTTTAATGCCTGGTCTGACCAGGCATTATGGACGGGACCCGTTAAGGGAAATCAGAGCCAATAACGGTACCACAAATTGCGGTTCTGTTATTAGCTAATTCCCCATTCCCATTGAGCCCTATGGGAATGGGGAATGTTTTTTTCAATGGGGACTTACCGGTCCCGCAAAGGTCAGACTACACCGGTAAGTAACCTTTGTACAAGACCGGTGCAGGTACCAGTGCAAATAGCGCCATGACTACCTCCAATCTCGAATGAGGCCCATTGTCTTTAACACCAAAACTGTACTTTAGTATAATTGGGGCATTAACCCACAGTAGTAGCAGATATGTATGTCTCTGCGGTATTAACTTTACAAACATTGCAGTGTGTTCCCAAAAGGAACACACGTTTAGTGGCCAAGGGACAAAGGTCTCTGGGCACCACACTGTGGACAAAAGGTCAGATTTTAATAATAATAATATTTATTGTGTTATAGTTTAAATTGTAAACTTTACACAAACCCTTTAAAATCACAATAACAATTGATATATAATCTACAGTACAAATAAGGAGTACAAATAAGGAAATAAATTACTTGCCTAAAAAGAAAGAAAGAAAATTTAACATATGAAAAGAAATCTATCCACATATATTACATAGATTCAATTTGCAGTGTTCTATACAAAGTTAGCCTAAAAAGTTATGCCCAATCTAACTTCAACACTCAGCCAAATGGTATAGAGAGCTGTCAACAGACGCATACTGTTCGAGTTCATACAATGGTGATATACTCAATTTCATGCACAAAGCTGCCAAGTAGGGGGGTAATTGTACTAGCCATAACAGAGCATTCAGTCGAAAGGTGTTTTGCCGTCTCCAGTTGCTCTTGGATTTTACATATACGACAAGTTCGCAACTCAACAGCAATTCTTGTCTTTTATCCCCGTGATCATAATTGTGGGTAGTTGCTCCAATCTGAGCAATAAAATGAACAGCCTGAGTCTGGCTGATGGACAGATATTTAAGTATCTCTGAGGTTTCTTAAACTCATCTAATCTATGTTGGACAAATTGATAGCTTCTCAGGCCACTAAGATGTTCAAAATTCTCGAGCCAGTCCCAAAGATCTATATGTTTGCTCAGAGCTCTATTTACTTCATCTGAGAAGCAAACCTCCCTGGTTTGCCAGCCTATTTCATGAAACAGATTGGCCATTTGTTCAATAGTTGGACATATCGAATTCTCTTTGTCCATTTCCTGATGGCCCGTTGTTAACAATTCATTTTTTGGAGTGCTGGTCATTCTTAGATACAACGAGGCCCGCCTCTTTAATACTAATGCCTTCAGAGAAGTCAAGCCAAGTTCTAATCTAATAATGGCCATGGGGATACAGGGTGGTAGACCAAGAATGCAACGCCAGAATTTACCTTCTATCACCTGTGACCACTTTAGGTCAATCTCAAGGAGAGCTTCCAACCCATAGATTATTGCCGGGGAAATAGTTTGTACATACAGTTGGCGTGTGTCCCACAATGTAAAGCCACCCTGTTTAACAGTAAACCTATGGAATAGGGCAGTCACTTGTGCTGCTCTGATGTTGCGAGATTGTTTACAACCCGCATAATCACCAGAAACTTCAAAATCAATGCCCAAGTATTGATACTGAGGGGCGTAGGAGATGTTCACCAAACCCACTGTAAGTTGGACACGGGATACCTTCTTTTTTGTAAATCTCATGACCTTCATTTTCCCTAGATTGATACTGAGGCCATTCAGCTCTGCATACTCCCATAGAGCAGCCGCAGATCTTCGCATCCCACTGATGGTATAATTGAATATCACCAAATCATCCGCGTATGCTAATACGGGACAGGTGGCTTTGCCAATTTTGGGAGGGCAGTTACTTGCTGCAATTATTGCTTCGCCGTGACACAGCCTTGTTTTACTTCCCTGTTTTGGGGAACGCTATCAGTCGTATGCCCTTCCTGGTCTGTTATGTTATGTTACACCCACTTGTAAAGCACACGGTCGCCAAAGTCATCATGGCGCTGGTGTGGAAGCTGCAAACTGAGTGGAGGCAATATAAACAGAGAGCTAAAACAGAGTGGTCTTTAAAGCTTTCCTGAAAGCCAAATAATTAGCAGAGGATTTAAGTGATAATGGAAGAGTACTCCAAAGCTTGGCCGTGGCAATGGAAAAGGCTCTGCCACCAAGTCTTTCTCGGTTAAACCTGCGGACGGTAAGAAGGTTGGTTGTAGAGGAGCGGAGATTACGTTCCGGAATATAACGGGAAAATTTAAATTGAAGAAATTCCGCTCCTAAGCCATGTATTGCCCGGTGGACAATACATAATGACTTAAACTTGACTTTCTGTGCCACCGGAAGCCAATGGAGTCGGTGAAGCACTGGTGAAATATGGGCACCATAAGGGGAGCCAGTGGCCAGTCTGGCTGCCAGATTTTGCATACGTTGGAGCCGTTGGAGCAGGCCAGTTGGTTGGGATAAGTACAGGGAATTACAATAGTCCAGCCGTGAGAGGACCAATGCCGCTACCACGGGGTGCGCATGGCTTCTGGAATCATAGGCAGGACCCTTTTTAAAACCCTGATCTGATGATGAGCGGACTGACAAACAGCCGAGACCTGGTTTGACATGGAAAGGGAGGCAGAGAGGATAACCCCCAGGTTCTTTACCTTGTTGACAGGACAAGGTAGTGGGCCTAGTGAAGTGGGCCAGAAGGCGGGGGTCCATAATGAAGGATTAGGGGGGCAGCCAACCAGCATCACTTCCGTTTTATCGCCGTTGAGCTTTAGCCAGTTTTGGTTCATCCAGGCACCGACCGCTTTAAGGCAGTCATGAAGACAAACTGAGACCACAGGTTGATCCTGATCAAGCCGTATCAGGATTTGGGTGTCATCAGCGTAAGAATAACAATTAAGTCCATAGGAGCGAATAAGGCAGACCAGTGCCCAAATATAAATGTTGAACAAAATCGGGGAAAGAGAGGAACCCTGAGGGACACCACAGGTAAGGACACAAGGGGCAGAGAGAAAGGGAGGCATAGAGAGGGTCTGGATGTGGTCTGAAAGAAAGGAGATAAACCAGGCAAGAACAGGACCGGAGATCCCAATCTGTGCAAGGTGTGATAAAAGGATAGGATGGTCCACCGTATCAAATGCGGCAGACAAATCAAGTAGAATCAGGGCCCCTACTCCACCCGCATCGACTGATCTAGACATATCATCTTGTACTGAGACAAGCACACTTTCCGTCCCTCTCTCTGGCCTAAAACCTGCCTGTGCATGGTTGAAAATATTAGAGGATTCCAAGAAGGAGGACAGAAGAGGCGTGACCAGAGATTCCAAAAGTTTAGCCAAAAACGGAAGTAGAGAGATAGGGCGGAAATTAGCAGGGATGGTGGGATCAAGTGAAGGCTTCTTGAGGAGAGGAATAACTCTAGCAGATTTCAGTTCCGGGGGGACCAGTCCGGATTGGCAGGAGTTATTAATAGCCGTGGTAATTTCAGCCAGAATGTCAGGGGCGATCGTTTTCATGAGGATAGCAGGAAAAGCATCCTCAGGGGAGGACGATTTAATCTTTAATATGGCTGCCAAGACTTCTACCTCAGTAAACAGAGGGAAAGTTGACCAACTGAAAGAAGAATCAATCAGGGGGGGTGGCATAATGCTGGTGGTGTCAGGAGACAGTGTCGTCAGAGATTTAGCAATGTTTAATCTAATCACATCAATTTTAGTGGTGAAAAAGGAAGCAAGATCATTGCACAATTTTTGTGATGGCTTAACCATAGAAGTCAGCGGTTCAGAGGAAGCAAGGGAGTGAACAATAGAAAATAAAGCTTTCGGCTTGAGCAAAGCATTTTCGATTTTTTGGGCAAAAAAGTGGATTTAGCAAGCTTAACCCTAGCTAGATAGGTAGAAAGACTGGTCTTGTAGAGGTCTCTAAGCGTCGGATTGTGGGTAAGCCGCCGCTTACGTTCGGCTTGTCTAAGTTGAAGATGAGCGTTTTTTAGTAAATCAGTGAACCAAGGCTGAGACGGTAGCCTGCGGCCTTGAGTAAGTTTCAGTGGAGCAAGGCAATTTGCAGCAGACGCCAATGACTGTGAAAGTGTAGCAAGTGATAGGGGCCTCAGGGAGGTACAATTGCAGGCTATATGGGAACTAAGTGCCTTGGGATCAACAGAACGCCAGGAGCGGAGTAGTGTCTTAGAAGGAAGAACCTTGCAGGGGGGGGACTGACTGAAATGAGCACATGACCAAATAGTGGTCAGACCAGGTCACTGGCTCAATCAGGCCAGGGTCAAGCAGAGCATCTTTGGCAAATGCCAAGTCAAGAATATTACCATGAAGATGGGTAGGGCCTTGAATCAGTTGACAAAAGTGAAGATCAGAAAGGCTATCGAAAAAGGAACCGAGTTCACCTGATCTCGGTAGATTGAAACGTAAATTAAAATCACCCAGTATCACAAGGTCTAACTTCAGTTTGACTGAATTATTGTGGTGCAAGAGTCTTAGATAATATATTAAACCTTCCGGGCATCTCATTAGTTGTAGTTTACTCCACAGACAGCTTCTAGGTATGGAATCAAAAACGCTGTGAAGTCAATATAAAGGGCATATAATGGAGGGCCCCCCCCCCTTAGTGCTCTGGTTTGTAAAATGTCCATCACCATTATATTATGGGTGGTAGAATATCCTCGTCTGAACCCACTTTGAAATTTAGACAATACACCCGAGCCCTCTGCCCAAGATTGTAACTCGTTAAGCAAAAATTAGGCAAATATCTTGCCTGTTGCGTCTAGCATAGACAGCAACCTATAGTTACTAGGGTCGAGTCTATTTCCCTTCTTAAACATGGGGATTAGTATTGACGTTTGCCACGAGTAGGGTATTTTACCTGAGTTTAAGACTTTCTCAAATAATATACCCAGCAGACTCGCCCAAAACTGAGGGTATGATTTCATAATAATATTGGCCAGTCCGTTCGGTCCCGGTGCTCGTGAGGATTTTAACTCTTTAATTTTATTCAGAATGAGTTCATGTGATATAAGAACCTGGGCCAATAGAGGGGGACTACTCAGTACTGTTAGTTTGTTATCCTCTATGTTCCGATTATCCAGGAAATTCACCCAGACTCTAGCCTCGATGAGATTGGCAGGGCTCCCTTCTGAACACCTCGCACCTCGCCCAAAAGGGACCAGATGTTACGGGTCTTTCCTTCACATATGGTCTTAATCAATCTTTGCCAGGAAAGTCTTATCCACCCTTTTTTTGCCTTAATGGCTGACCTGTACCTATTTTTAATCTCCCTGATTTTTACAAAGTATCTTTCTCCAGGGGCCATAGTTTTTTTTAGCCTTTCGTAGCTCTGCTCTGAGATTCCGTTTCATATCTCTGATCGTTTTATCATAAGGCAATTTTTTCCCCTTCAGACCCAACATTGCCCCCATGGATGTCACTGCATGTTTACCTACAAAGGCATAGATCCAGTATTCTATGGAATTGATAGACATCACACTAAAATTAGGCAACTTGTTGGTTTCAACTGCCCCCAGAGCTTCAGTGGCAAGTGATATGTTTTTATCTGACCAGGAAATCCTGGTACCTGCTTTATTAGTTTTCACCATGCCTATATTACTGGGTAGGGACCGTACTCCGGACCAATTAAACACACATTTCAACATTGCATGAACACTCCATTCGTTAGGTATAACTATCATATCTTCTCCCTGTTGTTGAGACCTAGGACATACAAATATATAATCCAGCGTGCTATATGAACTACCGTTTGACCATGTATGTTGCCCAGGATAGTCACTGTTAGTTCTGCCGTTGAGCATATCCATGTCCCAGGACTCAAACAAGTATTCCCATGCTCCACCCTCAATGACATTTTTATTGTGGACCATCGCTCCCCTTTCTTTCAATTTAGAGTTCGACATTTTACACTCCCGCCCTGTCATGTGGCAATTAAAGTCTCCAACAACAATTATCCCAGCATCAGTAAACCTAGACAGCCAATTTGCCAATAAATCCTGGAGAGCGTCCTGAAATTGTTCTCTTAGTATCGACCCAGGTGGATTATATAGGGTCACCAGAAGAAATGATCCCATGGGGTCCTTGTTATCTAGGATCACTTCGACTGCAATCATATTGCTTTCAAGGTTGCAGTCAATCTGCCTCGAGCCCAAAGAATTAATCACTCCTGTGATTAAACCACCAAACGGCCTGCCTTTTTCACCTCTTTTGGCCGCTGAATAATACAACCACATAGCCGTCTAAAATTAGGGGATCTATAGCCCATGTCTCTTGTAAACAGAAACAGCTGTATTTATCAAGCAATTTAGTGGAGCCCTCCGATGAGAGGAGGTGCGCGAAACCCCTACAGTTCCAAGATAGAATGCATAGATCTCATTGTTTAGGCTAAAATCTCAGGAAGAACATCTACCAACCATTTTAGAACTTGTTGGACTTCAGCTGCGTCCACCTTCTTTTCATTTGATACATTTGAACAGTCTACTGTTAACAGAGGGATTGCTGCCTCATCCTCCGGGCAATTCAGTTCAATTTCATTTAAATCGGCATTCCACTTCGATGTCTACTGTTTTTAATTCCTCTTTATAGCTTCTAAGCAGTTTGGCAGTAGCTAGGAACTTACAGTGTAATGCAGATACTTTAGGATTAGGGCCTTTCAGAGGTTCCACAAATTGAAAGTCGTCTGATTTGAGAACCCGCAATTGTGGAACTGAGTAGAGTCTTATCAAAAGCTCGGAGTGTGATAGCCATTTGTTGACCTTACCCTGATATAGGTTCTTGATCAACCATATACAGCTTCCTTTTGTCTCCCTTATGTTGTCCGTGGTGGTAGCTGCTTTAATTCCTGGATCTTCCAGCACTATGGGTTGACTTAGAGCCATATCCAAGTCGGTGGTCTCACCATTGCGTACTTCCTTCACCTCCACGGTCTCTATGCCCTCTTCTGACTCATGGTCAGCGGCTTGTTCGGGCAGAAGCCAGCTAGTGAGATAACCATCACTGGCTGCCTTCCTTTTCTTGGCTCTTGCTAATCTTTTCCTGCTCTTCTTGGTGGGCATTCCCATCACACACTGCTCTGAGGTCGTTGGTAGCGTAGAACTAACTCTTTTGCCCTTGCCCGCCCTTCTTGCAAGCCTCTTCTGTTTTTTGGAAAAGAATGGATCAGGACTCGCCACATCTTGTTCTCTCTCCAAGTTTTGCTGCTCTTCTGTGTCGTTTGCAATATGGATAGCTACAAATAGATTTGCTTCCGCATCTTCTGCAGATATCAATCTCCCCTTCTTTTCCATATTTTGTGCCTCCGTATTGGCTAAAATGTGCCCCGACATTTTGAGCAAAATCTTGAGCGCAAATTGTAGCGATGCTACTAAGGATTAGATCTCAGCTATCTCCTGGGTGAGGTTTGTCTAAGCACTCTGATTTGACCTCGGGCTCATCCTCCATTGAGGCCATTGCTAGATTTGGTGAAATCGATAGCCTATCCAAACCTCCTCCCGCTGTAGCTGGCCCTGGCGGTGAGGTCATCAGCATGTCTGCCTGTATTCCGCTATTATTACTCAGCCTTACTTCAGGATGTGGGGTCATACTTCTTTGAATATTTAGACATAGATCTAATAATGAATTATTATCTATGTCATCAAAATTAGATGCACTCAATAAAGCATTTCCACATTGATCTGGTATCTCTTCCTCAATCGCGGTGGAATTTATTTCCCGAGGTGGATTTAATGGAATCACACCTTGATTGACAGGAGAGGTTTTCTTTGCTTTTGTTTTAGACCTTGCTTTTTCCATATCAACCTCCTTATTCACAGGGCCGCGGGTAATTGCCCTCGCTTTGGTTTTTCTTAGGTTGTATGTGGTATGATTCCGCTCCTTTGCTGCTTGCATTGAGTGATCCACCCGATGTACCCCTTACAGTGGGATGTTTTAATTTCCCAGGCAACTCAGTACCTGCAGGCTTTCGCTCTCAGTTAGACTAGATTCTGTCAGCGGCTCTCACTTTATCACAGCACATTTCCCATCAGGATCAAAGTTACGCCAACAGTCTCCTGATGTTGTTCTGGTACCGGGTAATTCCACAGGTGTAAATTGCGGCCGTTTCTTAACTAGAATCCCTAACGCCCCCTCCCAGTCACTCTGACCGCTCCCGTGACCAGATTTTAAGCTTTTGTGTATGATGTGATGAAATTACTACTGTTCGCAGGATGAATAGTGCTTTCGAAACTTATACTTAGCCATCAGCAGTGATCTCAATCATACAGGTGAAACAGCAAAACCATATATTGTGGTCACTCATTCATGAACTGTTTCAAAATGCAGTGCTGGCATATATTGTGGGTACAGTGATCATTAAAATGTTTTAAGATGCAATGTTTGCATATATTGTTGGCACAATGGTCATGAAAGTAACTTTATCTATGGAGTTCCCTTGACTTTATTTTGTCGACTCACATTCTGATGAATTTTATTTACCGCTTTTACCATAAAATGTCACAGGAATCATGAACATTTCCTCAGTAACTAAGAAATCTATTGGATTTCTTCTTGTTACCACACCAAAACAATTGTAAATTGTATCATTTTTTAATACATCATTTTCTCAATTATTGGGGGTCTTTTCCTACATTTCATGGAGATGTGCATATGGGCGCCCAATTCTCAAAAGGCTGCAGGTTCAGAATGCACGAACGCCGTTCCGGTTGCTTAAGAAAGAGAACATGCCCGCAGGAGTAGCAAATGGGTGCAAGGGCAAGAGACGTGTAGCCAGCCCCTTCCTAAGCAGTCATTCAGTGTGTTCCTGACAAGTACACATATATTGTACCACACACTCGTGGCTGCTGGATGTGCGTTGTCAGTGATCGTTTGTTTTTCAGAGGAGGAAATTGAAAAATAAATGGAAATGCTCATGCCAAGCATGAACGTTGCTATTTGGGACCAGTTATTGAAGGCAGTGGGTTGAAATTATTCTTATCTACATTGTATTTTCCTGTGTACCTGGCCTCCAACCGGGGAGACCAAGCTCATAGAAAAACAGAGCATTGCATCCCTGACGGTATCGCACTGTGACTCAGGAGTGCACTTGTGCATGCTGCAACTACTACCCCAGAAGGGCTTCCAATTAGACAGTTTACGGATGGTGCAAGGGACTCTAGTCAGCAGTTTTGACTGTGTAAATCACACAGCCGTAAAATGTGGTATTTTTTCACACTTGCACGTGCACTTATTATCACATGGTAAAATACATTTGTGAATTGGCACCCATTGGGTCTGTAAAGCATGTGTACATTTGAATTCATTAATTTACCCTGTCTCAGGGTCCACGATTACAAAATGTGCAGAAAAGGAGGTTAACTACATAGTGCTGCATTACAAGTATGGCGGTGCGATAGAAAACAGTGGAAACTCCATTACCACTGCATTACTGCCACATTACCACACTACTCTGCTACAACATTAGTGGTGATGTAGAGGAAAAACCTCCAGTCGAATGCTGGAGTGATTGTGCTGCCTTACCGCCAAATAGGCAGAATTACCACTGATGGCAGCGGTAATTCCACCAGAATCTCCATGGAGTCTAAAGGACTGCACAAATGGGTACTAAGGGACTCATTACGAGTTTGGAGGCTGGCTGTCTCCAAACTCGGGTCCGGGTTCCCTGAATGGGGAAATACCGGACCATTCCGACCTTGAAGGGCCCGGTATTTCCCCATTCAGGGAACCCGGACCATCTGCCTTCCCATTTGAGCCCCAATAGGGCTCAATGGGAACGGGGAGCATGCTAACAACGGGCCCGTTAATGCTGGGCTGCTCGCAGGACCCGCTAAGGATGCCTGGTAAAGCCAGGCGTCCTTAGCGGGTCCTGCGAGCAGACCTCGTAATAGGGTGGTAAGGGGTTAACGGCTGCGGCCCCTTTACCGGCGCCGTTAACCCCTTACCGCCCACCTCGCAATGAGGCCCTAAAACTGCCATAACACTTCTTGTAATCCGGTGGTAATCCTGCTGGCCAAGTAGCAGTAACAGTAATTCCGTGTGGCGGTACTGCGGCAGATTTACCACCGGAATTGTAATGAGGCCCTAGCGCCCACCCGGGGGTCTCTGAGCTATGTCCCCATCTGAACCTGGTGCGGAAGAGGTGGGGAGCTGTAGGTGTGATGACCCTCGGTTGCTACGTGGGATAATGTAACCTGCCATCAATACTGCTCCCCCTAGGCTGACGTTTGCACTTTCAGCAAATGTCTTCTCACGTTTCCGCTCCATCCCTCAGCACTCTGACCCCGAACACCCCAGACCGCCTGCAACCCCCGCGAGTGATTACGATCAGCCTCCCTGGATCGCGTGCCCAGGCCATGCCACCGTGAAAATGTCCCAAGTGAGGAAAGGACTTGCACGGGCAGGGCCTGCAAGTCCCACGGGAAGTGGAAGCCGCCTGCCCCTCCAGCCCAATACACAATGGCCGCCGACGTGGGCCCAGTGATCGCTCACTGACACGTCCCGGGCACGGTAAACAGCGCGGCGCGCGGGCCAGGCCCGCTGCAGAGTGATGAGGGGCAGGGCAGTCATCGCCCCCCCTCGAACTGCTCACCTCAACGCGGCAGCTTTGCAAAGACCCCGCAGAGGGGAGTTCCTGGAGGTCAAATGTAGGACTTCAACCGTAGCTGCGTTTATGCACATGTTCCCTTCTGTTTAAAATCGTGCACGTCGCCATAATACATACTTACTGTGTAACACATGCGGAGTCTCATTACACTGGACAGATGAGGAAATCCCGTTCGCATATAGAGTGCCATGCCGGATTCCTCTGGCTTCTAAGCACTGTATCAGCTATTATTATCTAATGTAACGATGCTCGAGCGGGCCTGAGTTGTGAAGGCTGAACATGCATTACTGGGGAAACTCCATGAGCTTTCTTGCCGCAAAGAGTTGTTATCTTCACAAATAAAATAGACATTTACTCAGACTTTCTAAGAATTGCAAAACAATAAATACACCCCCAAAATGATTCCATACAAATGACGTGTATTCGTGGAAGGTGGTTCATTAATCCATGTATTCTTCTCGTCCGAGTAATGGATCACATTCTTGGGCAAAAGAGACCAAATGGAAGGAAACACGTCTCTGAAGCTGTGCCCGTGTCATCACTGTCGGCAATACTCTTGGGAAACCATTACGAGTTTGGCGGTATTTCCTTTGGAAACACCGCCAAGCTCAAGTATCAATACCACGTGCATGAATGGGGCAGTAACAGGAAGGTTACTACAATTGAGAGTCATGGGGTCCCCATGACTCTGAATTGTAGTAACCTTCCTGTTACTGCCCCATTCATGCAATGTGGTAATGATACTTGTTACTCAGTTATTCCCCCATCTCTCACTCTCTAGCCCTCCATTCTAGACAGGTGGGTTCTTCTATGTCACTCCATCATCAAGTAGTTTTTTTTCGTGGAGTTTTTTATGCTGTCGATTTGTGGCTGAAAAAAACTCATTGAATGTTTTGTTTTAATTAGAGGAGGGTTCCGGGGGGGGGTCCCCCTAAACCAACTTTCCCATTTTTGTATTACCTATTGCTCCTCCCCCAATCCCACCTCCCCCATATTTTTCTATACGTTTTTTCGGCCAAGAATCAGTGGCAAAAAACACTGAGAAAAAAAAAAACGCTGGCGGGGAAGGAAAGTAGTACTGACATGTGTAGTGTACTGCGCTTGTGTGGAGACTGCTAACTCCAAACAAAAGTAGGCAGTTTGTAAGAGTTTCTCCAACAAAGCGGTAATTTGGCAGAGTTGTTAAACGGACGGTGTTTCCAAATACCACCTGTTTTACCACTACCACAACCTCTCCACCAGGCTGAAAATCATTTCTGGTTTTCAGACATTGCAATGCTTGCTGTAGAGACACGCAAGAAAGAAAAAATGGGCGGATCCCTCTTTTTTTGGGGGCATGACTCTAGAGGGTTGAGAGATGCAGTAATAAAGGGCGGGGGGTAGAGTCAAGTCATATGTTAATATATTGTGACTGTGAACAATGCATGGAATAGTTTTGTCACTTACTGTACTAACCCACCAATATGCAGACTATAAATGTACTTTAGCATGCATATACCATGTGCTACGGCACATAAATTCTGTAAATATGTCTTCTTAAATATGTTTTCTAGTTGAAATAAACCTTCCTGTTCTTTGTGCTTTACGGTGATCTCTTTTTAAGCTAGTAGCAACCTAGCTCCCCTGCAGGGTTTTGTTGACCCCCTGTCACGCCTTTGGCCAGGGAAGCCTTTGACTCTACCCCCCCCCTTTATTACTGTAGAGACACGCATACACAATCTCCTAGATGACATCACTAGATTGCCGTTTCCTATGGGGATTCATATATAAAAATAAACATGTTTGTTAAAGATCAACATAGAAGTTGTGTGTGGATAGATTTCTGTAACATGACTCTTGCTAGGCAATACGTTTGCCACCTTATTACAATCGTGGGTACACCCCCTTTCGGCGCCGCCGTTTCGCCGCGGGCCGGTTCGGCGCGGCCAGTTGGCCGAAGCGGCCAGTTCGCCGCCCCCATTTCGGCGCGGGAGCCTTTCTGGCGCCGCCGATTTGGCGCGAGGGACGTTTGGACGTGGCTGACATTGCAGCCACGTCTAAACTTCCTCACGCCAAATTTAAAAGCATAATTATTTTCAAATGCAGCACGTTGACAGGAACTGTGCCTGACAACGTGTTGCATTTGAAAATAATTTGGGGTCACTGGGATATCAATCCTAATTTAACTCCTATGATTGAACAGTCTAATAAAAAAATAATAAAGCATTTGGGCAAAGAACCCCCTGCCCACTACCACCTCCCCCCTCCCACCACCTGCCAGCTACCACCTCTAACCCCCTGCCAGCTACCACCTCCCCTCTCCCACCCCCTGCCCACTACCACCTCCCCCCTCCCACCACCTGCCACCTCCCCCCTCCCACCACCTGCCAGCTACCACCTATAACCCCCTGTCAGCTACCACCTCTCTCCTCCACCCACTGCCCACTACCACCTCCCTCCTCCCACCACCTGCCAGATACCACCTCTAACCCCCTGTCAGCTCTCTCCTCCACCCCCGCAAGATGCCACGAACCCCCTGCCCACTACCACCTCTCGCCTCCCACCACCTGCCCACTACCACCTGTAACCCCCTGTCAGATAGCACCTCTCCCCTCCACCCCCGCAAGATGCCACGAACCACCTGCCCACTACCACCTCTCTCCCCATGCCAGGGATTACAAGGATTCGCTGGAGGTAGTGGCCTTGCGGTAAGTTCTCTACCCCAGAGTCTTGCAGGCCATGGTTTGTGGATAAACTGAACCTTTCTTTAATTTCCCCTTTTAAATAAAAATAATGTGATATTTTGCAAATACAATCAAATTAAAAGCTTTAGCCCAGCCACGAACCATGGCCTGCAAGATTGTGAGGCTTGGAACTTAACCACAAGACCAAACTGGCCTTGTGCCTGGGGCAGCAAAAGTTACATATTTAACTCCCATGATTGAACAGTCTAAGAAAAAAAAATAATAATAAAGCATTTGATATGATATGATAGTTTATTTATATAGCGCCTATACACAATGTGTTTTATGGCGCTATATAAATAAACTATCATATCATATCAAATGCTGTATTATTTTTTTTGGGCAATTCACAATAAAAAATACTGAACGACGCAAAACAATGACAATTCCCACCCCCCCCCCGTGCCAAAACATCCCCGCGCCCAAATGTCGCAGCGCCTAACTGGGCGCGCCAAATTGGGCGCGCCCAATTGTCTCCTGCGCCGAATCGGTCGCGGCGAATCGGCCCGCGCCGAACTGGCCGCGCCTAATCGTCCTGCTCCGACAATCGTAACTAACAGTTTAAAAATCAAGGCGGCCCTGCCACCTAGTGTTCTTTTGTGGAAAGGACTCTTGAAATGCTTTCTTCGAATAAATGGCGTTCATGTAGCGTGCTGATTAGGGGTTCTCGAACTTTCCAAAATGTGCCCCGCACGAGCACTTTTCTGGGTGAATTCGATGCACTCTGTGGGATTTCTTACGGGTCAAACCATGCCGCAGGTCTCGCAGGAGGGGTTTGAGGCCCGAGACTCCAGAGACGAGTTAGACCAGGAAATCAGAGGCCCTGAGCTTTTGTAAAATCGGTTTGAGGGACTTTGAATGGCTGAGCTTGCGCCTGCTTCCTTTGTGGGTTTTATTTTCCCGTTGAATTAGAGTGGACAGGCCAGGGTCACAAATGAACGGTTGGGGAGAGTTTGAGTGTTGTGGAGAAGTTTGCTAGTTGTAATTGGTGTGTTTGGTGTGTCTTGATCATTGTTGCATTCTCATTTGTCTGTCTGTGCGTGCTCTTTAGGCTCTCCCTCAGCTTTCCTTTTTACCAATTTTAAAACAAGTAATAGAAAACAAAACGTATCTTTTATGTTCTGCCCCCTTTGTACCACCGAAACATTTTAGAACCCAAACATTTCCTAACACCTTTACGTGTGAACCCAGTCCTGTGTGTACTCCGTCCCCTTCCCTATTGTTTCAAGAACCCTTTCCTATTGTGCAAGTCTTGCAAGAATTCCTTTGTCTTGGTCACTTGTTTTGTTAATTACAGTTTAATTCCCTTAGGGGCATTTGTGTTTTGCACATTGGATGGGACCGTAGGCAGTGTGTCCTTTTATTTGGAGGAAGTGCGGAGTCCGCCAGCACGGGAGAGACATAGCGTGTGGAGAAGATGCTCCTGAGGCTGAAATGAAGCGCACTGTGGTAGATGTGGTGGGTGAAGAGGGAAAGATGGTTGCGGAGGTGGAGAATGAGAAGAAAGAGGATCTGGCTACCAATCTGGAGGAGTTAGAGGCAGAAACCCTGGGAGTACCTGCAGAACATGGGCGAGTACCTTGAACTTGGAGTGGTAAGAAGGAGGAGGTACTCCAGGAGCAGCAGGGTGAGGTTAGCCGCAGAGATGAGATCCGGTGGTAATTGTGTAGACCAAAAAAACAAGTTGGAGGAGCCAGAGATTGTCCCAAAGCAGATGGCTCTGGAGGAGACTTGTACCTCTGCACAATTGACTAATTGACTGCCCATGCGGAGGCAAGGTAGGTTTACGCTTTCCTCAAGAGGGTGAAGTTAGGTTCGAAGACATCCTCAGCCATGACATCTCTGCACTGCTGGTCATGTGGGTGGGAGTACTTTAGCTTACTGGGGAATGTGTCATGGGAAGACAGTGTAATGTGCAACCTCTTAAAGCAGAACATTGATCAGTATAACCCAATTAAGAGACTCTTGGCACCTCCTCAAGGTGCAAGCACTTTAGGCTGTGGCACGTGATGTGCCCAAGGACTACACATCACATGCCACAGACGCAGCTAGAGCAGGACCCTCCTGCAGCAGTGGCAGGTGCTGCAAGGGAGGGTCGGATGACATTCCAGCTCATCTCCAGTCATTCGGTAGCAAGAAATCTCCCTTCCACACTGACTCTAGGCCAGCCAAACTGTCCACTGCACTATTTCTGTTCCTGCACAGCCTAACCAAGTGGCACTATTGACTAACAGGGCCACGTATCACCACTATCAGTGCAGCATCCTGTCGGTGATGGTATGATCCAGGACTTGGTGCCATGTGGGTTGAAGAGGTGAGACAGGGCATTGAGGAATGCAGGCACCTACTGTGTGCATTGTATGTCTGTTGACAGTCAGTGGGAGCTGGATGGCAATCCAGTAGCGGATGCCACGGAGAAGCTCATGTCCCTGTACTGATCCACCCTCTCCTAGATGACTGGCAATGAAGATAGGAAAAGGGAGGTAGAAAAAAGGAATTAGTGTCTTAGCTGGTTGGAAGAGCCACATAAAATAAGACAGAACGACGAGGAATCCAAGGTTGGTGTTAACTGGACTGAATAAGTTAAGAATGTAACACTACAGGATGTTGTTTGGCTCCACTGGCTGTAACACTAGAGGATGTTGTTTGGCTCCACTGGCTGTAACACTAGAGGATGTTGTGTGCCTCCACTGGCTGTAACACTAGAGGATGGTGTGTGGCTCCACTGGTTGTAATACTAGAGGATGATGTGTGGCTCCACTGGGTGCAACACTAGAGGTCGTTGTGTGGCTCCACTGGTTGTAATACTAGAGGATGGTGTGTGGCTCCACTGGTTGTAACACTAGAGGTCGTTGTGTGGCTCCACTGGTTGGCAGAGCTAAACAAATTGAGGCAAACCTCCAGTTTAGGAGAGCGGTACTAGGACGTGGAGAGTGGCCGGGCTTTTATGTAGGGACAACTGCAACGAGGATGCTGGAAAAACAAAACCCTTTCTTTTGCAATGAACTTAACCACCACTATCAGAGTCAAAGTCTCAGACATCTTTCTACATGTCATTCCATCCGCATGACCGTAGCTGGCACGCATACAAACTGCATCTGAGCAATCTGCTGTGTGGTCTTCCAAGTGATGGGCCAGGTGTTTCCTTCCACCCAAGTCTCCAGCAATAAGGTGCTCGTTTCATTTTCATAAAAGAGAGCCCTCTCACATGTGGGTCATTGAGGCACCTCGGGTCCTCTGAGACAATATCCTCAGCAGCACTTAAAACCTGCTCATACTGCACTCCAGTCGAGAGGCAGTTTAAGCTCTCCACGGCTAAATGAACAAGAACGGATCGCCGGACTGACCACTTGCCGAACCACAACTGAAGCACATCTTCCACCTGAATCGCTTTAGAGAAAATAGGGATCAACCATCTGGTCTGCAGCGGGCCCATTGAGTTCTCAGAGGGATCCTCCTACATATAGCAAGCCAGATGATGGGGAGGAGTCTGTCCTACAGCCTCGTATCTTTTACCACTCTCTGAAAGGGCAGCCTGCTGCCACCTGACATAGTGCCAGGAACAGGGTGAATGAGTGGGCACTCTTTGCTGAACATCCTTGCTGTGGCTTGTGTGTCACGGTCAGGGGCCTGGCCCTGTCAAGGAAGTGTGAGGACCCCTCCCAACATGGTTCAGAGACCACCAAGGGTGTTTTCCATACCCAGTCCTGCCCTAGAGATGGGATGAGAGAGTTTAGAGGTACCCCGTCGCTGTCTCCTCCACATGGGGCCACAATTGCAGATGATCACTTTTGATCATCCCATATTTGCCGCACAACATGCTCATCACTGTTTCTTTCAGCACCTCCGAGACCAGAATTCCTGTCAGCAGAAGACAGAGCATACAGCCCAACAGCGAGAGATGTGGCGGCGACCATCAAGCTTGTAGAATGTGGTTTACTGCAGACCGGCAATCCAGCCGTTTATATGCTGCTGAATAGGAACTTGAAAATTGACTTTGATTGCAGTGGGCTGCCATTACAAGACACCAGCTGACCCATGTTCAAAAAGGGGGCATGGTATAATGGCCACTTTATGGTTTTCCATCTTTGTGACCTGACCCCTGGAGGATAGCAACGCAGAGACCCACTTCTGCAAAAACGTCCCCTGGAGGAAGGCAAGGAACGGGTTAGCCTATGGAATCAGCTGAGCATGAGGGCCTATGGAATGGGGGAAGAGGATAAAAAGGCATAGGAAGAATGGGGATTGTGGGCTATTAAAGTGAGGACAAGGGAAGAGAAAGCGGACCAAGAGACACTGTGCAGGAAAGATGGAGAAGAGCAGCATGGACGAGACTTAAGAAGAGCATGTGGAAGGTGCGGTGTTGGTTGTGAGAGAACGTGGCCATTGGGCGTGAGAGTGCTGTAGGGTAGGTATGGCGGATGAGTGAGACTAAGAGGGAGTGCTGGGTAGTAAGTGAAGCTGAAAAAGAGAGTGAAAGGAGGCTGACTGTAGGAGAAGGGAAAATTGAGTGTAGAGTAGAGTGGGAGGAGGGAGTAGTGGATCATGGGAGGGAGTAGTGGAAAGTAGTGGGAGGTGGGAGCAGTGGGAGGAGAGAGTAGTGGAGTGTGGTTATGGATGCGAGACAGAAGAACATTGGAGGGGCAGGGAGAAGAAAGGAATGGGAGAAAAATAGGAGAGTAGGAATCGGAGAACGGATAGTAGAAGGAAGAGAGGGGTAGGAAAGAACATCAGTGCAAGGTGTACGAGAGCATGAAAGGTAAAGATCAAGTGAAACATGGGTGGTTGGAAGGCACCACTGACTGATATCATTCTTCTTGTGGGACCCCAGGATAGGATCCACCTGGAAGATCCAGGAGGGATTAAAGTGATAAGGCAATTGCCTTTAGGTCCTCACCACTAACCAGTCACATTCTAGATAGTAGCTGGTTCCTGATCTCTAGTGACCACCTTGGAATTTAGGGAATTCTGCTCTAGGTTAGAGGGGGACACAGGGAAGATGAGGGAGAGCCTTTAGCTAGACCCATTCAAAATCCTTAATAGAAACTCATGAACCATTTTTGAAAATTAGTGTGTTTTGAGGCCATCTGTGACAGTTGTTGAACACTGACCTTCTCCTCTCTCTCCTTGTTTCACCTGGGAATTTAAACATCTCTTTATTGCATCCTAACACATGATAGCACATCAGTTTGCATTTGCAATTTAAATATTTCCGCATTGACTTTAAATCATGGGCCAAGCAAGGTTTCCAGGAGATACTTAATTCCCTTCATCCCGAAAATGTGTCAATCCTGTTGGAATGTTAGGAGCAGATCCGTAGCCAGTTGCCGCTCAGCTTCTGCATCACCTGGCAGTACGTGCATTATGTTGGCTACTTTTATATTGAACAGATACACCAGTGGTGGCCCCTGGCTGGCTGATGTAGCATACAAGCTAACCCCCTGGGCTATCTCTTCAAATGGCTGCAGTAAATAACAAACATTGGCCAATATTTGCTACTGTGTAAGTATTTAGCAAGCACCATCCATTTGCCAGCTTTGTCTACTGCACTAATCGGTCACTACCTTGCACTGTTCTTGAAGATGCTCCAGCATATGGAATGCTGAATTTCACTGAATCAGCATTGCCGTTTTTAGCGCGTTGCAAGGGAGATGGTAGCGTGACTGCAATTTTCCTAACATATTCCGGGTACTACAGGAGGACTTAAATAGACGCAGATCTTGTGGGCCTCGCTTACAATCTCACCTGGTGGCAAATTCTGGTTTATACAGCGGGCCACCGCAGGATGTAGGATATGGACAAAGTGGGGCCTGAGCATGGTGTTGCCTATCCTCCGGCAGCTGATCCGTTATTAGCTGCCTCAAAGTCCACATGTAGTCCATGGGTGTAGCCAATGTACCTCAACCTTGTTTACCTTCTCACAGAGATCGATCCCCTTGTGGGACCAGCTTTCATACCCTATGATACACAAGATGGCGTGCTGATGAATGACATGTAGGTAGCAACTGCTGACCTGGGTCCTGCTAACAAAGGTATGTTGCAAGATCACCCAATGTCTTAATGGCCATGAAATCTATGCCTGAGCACTGGTCCACATGTCCATTGTAAGGTGGACTTTGTAACTACACAGTGGTCCTGTGCCATTTCCTCTGCTTCCACAATATGGTCAAAGTGTGTTACTGAAGTTCATGCAAATTACTGGCAACTTAGAATTTCCAAGTTGAGATCAATGAGGCCAAGGAGTCGTCTGATTCCAAGATTTCCAACAAAGGGTAAGGAGAGTGCACCTATTGGCAACATTACACTAATGTTGCCATTGAATCGACAACACTTTCATTATCCTTTGCAACATTTTGTGACACTATCAAAAGCCTCAGCAATAGTGGGCTGTCACACTGAGGGGGAAACAAGTTGTCCGCATGCCATAGATCTGCAAGCAAAGATGGGTTTCCAACAGAGCTTGTGAAAATCTGTTAATCAGCAAGATTCTCTGGTGTGGTGGAGTGGGATGGTGGTGCAAATGTGCCCATTGCCTGCTTTTGAGGGATGTGTCTCTGACTCCCTTTCGTTTTGCCAAGTATGCAGATGTTGCCATCTCACATGGGCCCTCAGTATAATTGACCCCAAATGGGTACTCGGCTTCCCTCACAAGACACTATTCTTACATACATGGCATGTGGGAAAATAAGTGTGTTGCTTTTATAATCTAAAATAACGTCACACTCCTGATTTTCTGGCAGGGCAATGCACGTAGGTTTATAAGTCATTTGGCCTTCTCCCACCCTGAGTAAAGGCATGAGGGTTTCTATGTGGTTTGTCCTTCTCCTCAGCCTTTGATCTGCTCTGGCCTTTCCTATACCTAGTAAATAAACATTATGGTTCTCAGTGCTTTGATCTTCTACTATGACTATTAAATGCACAAGGGGTTCTCAGGGCTTGGACCTTTTACACCCAGCAAATACATGTGGGTTCTTAGGGCTTTTGGATTTCTACTGTACTTAGTAAATGGGCTTGAGGTCCTCAGTGCTTTAGCCTTCTCCCACAACTAGTAAATACAGGTGGGGTTCTCAGTGCTTTGGCCTTCTCCTGCATCTAGTAAATTAATGGTTGGTTCGCAGTGCTTTGGCCTTCTCCTACATCTAGTAGTTTCAAATGGGGTTCTCAATGCTTTGATCATCTCCTACTACTAGTAAATACACATGGGGTTCACAGGGCTTTGACCTTTTACACCTAGCAAAAGCATGTGAATTTCGTAGTGCTTTGGATTTTTACTCTACTTAATAAATGCACTTGGGATTCTCTGTGCCTTGGCCTTCTCCTCAAACTAGTAATTTCACATGGGATTCTCAGTGCATTGGCCTTCTCCTACATCTAGCAATTGCACACAGGTTTCTACATGCTTTGGCCTTCTCCTACAGCTAGTAAATGCATGTTGGGTTATTATTGTGTTGGCCTTCTCCTACATCTAGTAATTGCACATGGGGTTCTCAGTGCTTTGGACTTCTCTTACATCTATTAAATGCATGTGTGGTTCTCAGTGCTTTGGCCTTCGCCTACATCTAGCAATTGCACATGGGGTTCTCAGTGCTTTGGACTTCTCTTACATCTATTAAATGCATGTGGGGTTCTCAGTGCTTTGGCCTTCGCCTACATCTAGCAAGTGCACACAGGTTTCTCCATGCTTTGGCCTTCTCTTACATCTGTTAAATGCATGTGGGGTTCTCAGTGCTTTGGACTTCTCTTACATCTATTAAATGCATGTGGGGTTCTCAGTGCTTTGGACTTCTCTTATATCTATTAAATGCATGTGGGGTTCTCAGTGCTTTGGCCTTCGCCTACATCTAGCAATTGCACACAGGTTTCTACATGCTTTGGCCTTCTCCCAGAGCTAGTAAATGCATGTTGGGTTATTATTGTGTTGGCCTTCTCCTACATCTAGTAATTGCACATGGGGTTCTCAGTGCTTTGGACTTCTCTTACATCTATTAAATGCATGTGGGGTTCTCAGTGCATTGGCCTTCGCCTACATCTAGCAATTGCACACAGGATTCTCCATGCTTTGGCCTTCTCCTACATCTAGTAATTGCACATGGGGTTCTCAGTGTTTGGACTTCTCTTACATCTATTAAATGCATGTGGGGTTCTCAGTGCTTTGGCCTTCGCCTACATCTAGCAATTGCACACAGGTTTATACATGCTTTGGCCGTCTCCAACATCTAGTAAATGCATGTTGGGTTATTATTGTGTTGGCCTTCTCCACAGCTAGTAAATGCATGTGGGGTTCTCCGTGCTTTGGCTTTATCCTACATCTATTAAATGCATGTGGGGTTATCAGTGCTTTGGACTTCTCTTACATCTATTAAATGCATGTGGGGTTCTCAGTGCTTTGGACTTCTCTTACAGCTATTAAATGCATGTGGGGTTCTCGTTGCTTTGGCCTTCGCCTACACCTAGCAATTGCACACAGGTTTCTACATGCTTTGGCTTTCTCCAACATCTAATAAATGCATGTTGGGTTATTATTGTGTTGGCCTTCTCCTATATCTAGCAATTGCACATGGGTTCTCAGTGCTTTGGACTTCTCTTACATCTAGCAATTGCACGTGGGGTTCTCAGTGCTTTGGACTTCTCTTACATCTAGTAAATGCATGTGGGGGTCTCAGTGCTTTGGCCTTCGCCTACATCTAGCAATTGCACACAGGTTTCTACATGCTTTGGCCTTCTCCAACATCTAGTAAATGCATGTTGGGTTATTATTTTGTTGGCCTTCTCCTACATCTAGCAATTGCACATGGGTTCTCAGTGCTTTGGACTTCTCTTACATCTAGCAATTGCACGTGGGGTTCTCAGTGCTTTGGACTTCTCTGACATCTAGTAAATGCATGTGGGGGTCTCAGTGCTTTGGCCTTCGCCTACATCTAGCAATTGCACACAGGTTTCTACATGCTTTGGCCTTCTCCAACATCTAGTAAATGCATGTTGGGTTATTATTTTGTTGGCCTTCTCCTACATCTAGCAATTGCACATGAGGTTCTCAGTGCTTTGGACTTCTCTTACATCTAGCAATTGCACATGGGTTCTCAGTGCTTTGGACTTCTCTTACATCTAGTAAATGCATGTGGGATTCTCAGTGCTTTGGACTTCTCTTACATCTATTAAATGCATGTGGGGTTCTCAGTGCTTTGGCCTTCGCCTACATCTAGCAATTGCACACAGGTTTCTACATGCTTTGGCCTTCTCCAACATCTAGTAAATGCATGTTGGGTTATTATTGTGTTGGCCTTCTCCTACATCTAGCAATTGCACATGGGGTTCTCAGTGCTTTGGACTTCTCTTACATCTGGCAATTGCACACGGGGTTCTCAGTGCTTTGGACTTCTCTTACATCTAGTAAATGCATGTGGGGTTCTCAGTGCTTTGGCCTTATCCTGTGCCTAGTAAATGCAGTTGGGATTCTCAATGTGTTGACTCCCCCTATGCCTACAAAATGCAAGTGGGCAGTACTGCCTGTCCACCCACAATTCACAACCCACCCACATATCATGTGCGCTATACCCAAAAGAACTGCAACCTAACTCTATTTTAGCAATCCCTTCCCTAACAAGCCTGTAGAATTCTGTGGGTACAAGTATTGTCCAAACCGTCCAATCATATTTTACTTTTATTTTTTGTGGACTTGTCTTTACCTTGTGGCTATTCTTGAATTAAACATGTTTTCATTTTGCAACAATATTTTTGTCTCTTGAATTTTAGATATTTAAACAATTTCTATTAATATTAATGTAATAGCTTGTGATTGTTGTTTATCAGCACTGTAAATATTGGGTATTATTATTACTCCACTTTGCAATTCTCAATTTAACAATCCCTGGATAGAGACCCACAGCAGTGAGCACTTCACACAGTGAGGTACATGCAACAAGCACCAACAAATCAAATAGTTTTGACTTTTGAATAGGCATTGGTTAGCCATTTGTCAGGCACTGCCATCATGCACCCTACTACTCACACCATTTGCCAGCTATTAGCATCTTTGGGCATGGTAATACCTTCCATTTTCATGAATTGCTGTGAAATAGCCAGCCACCCATATCATACATCAGTATGGCCGGTTCGGCTATCACATACCAGGCATTGACATCAAATGCTCAAGTACTAACATCATTGGCAGTTGTTGTCTTTGAAAGCCTGATACACACAGTATTGTAACCAGAATGGCTCAGTGTGCGTTCATGTGCACCACAAGTGTACTGGGTGCTGTCGAAAGACTGTATTGTCTTTTTCTTGTACAGGCTTGGTCTTCAATTCCTCATTGAAGTTAATTTCACATCCTTACTGTTCATCGCCTGTAAGAATGTCATTGTATTTTCCCTTGTTCCCTCCCTTGCCTTGAAGCGCTTTGAAACACATTGTGTATAGGCGCTATATACATGAACTAACATATCATATCATTAATAGGGTCACTCAGTTCACCACCCCCAAGACATTTTAAATCTTTCTGTAGAACTTGCTTCCATAGTTGGCCTTCTTATCCTCTGCAGTCACTTTCAGACATGGGTCTTTCCTAGAAAACCACTCCCATAACAGCTTAATTAAAGGTCTTCAGATTGCCTTGCTGCCCTTAGACGTTGCTTTTTGGAGAAAGCGGTGTCTCTCTTACTCCCAAGCCCTAAGAGACTACTTTTGTAGTATTCAAGCACTGATAGAGAGAGGTAGAGTCAAAGGCTTCCCTAGACAAAAGCGTGACAGGGGGGTCAACAAAACCTTGCAGGGGAGGTAGATAGCTGCTAGCTTGAAAAGAGATCACCGTAAGGTACAAAAATTAGAAGAAGGCATATTTACAGTAGTCTGCATATTGGTGGGTTAGTAAATATAGTGACAGTTTATTTCATGTATTGTTTAAGACCTTGTTAAAAGAGATGGGTGTCTTAAAGTTTAAGAAAGGGGGGGGGTGGAGACTGCGTTAGTTGATGGTGATCAAAATAGATGCCAACTAATGGAAGAAGCTGCAAGGTTGTCAACCCCATTCTGCTCGAGTGTTGGTGGGACGGAAGACTGGGAAGAATGGACACTGGGAACCTCACACTGTACCCCTGGTGAACTGTATATGAACTTCATGACTGGTCTGCTCTGCTTGCAGCACGAGCATCAATGTTCTTATCCTGAACCGGCTGAGGGTCATCTCATGCAACAGTATCTCTTTCTTTCAGCAGTGTTATGTGAAGGGATGATGGATTTGGGTTCTGGACAATTCTCAGTGAGGTCTTGCGGGAAATGGTAATAGGTTCAGGTCCTTACGGGAGTGTATGGACATGCAGGTTTGAGAATCTACACCTTTGACGACAGATCAGGTGACTAGCAATGCCACATTGATCGCTTTCCACATTGGCGGCATCTGCTTGTAGATGGCCTTCCACTGGTCTCGACATCGAATGATCTCTAGCTTTTGGGGCTTAGGCCAGCGTGGTGTCGTTCCGATCTTCAATGCAGATTCACTGCAGTCTGATCACAGGCCGAGTGGATGACAGCTCCACAGCCTTCTCGTGATATAGTGACCTTGTCACTCAATGGGGGCATGAGATTACATTGCAAGGTCTTGAGGCTTCTTACTTGTCCTTCCTCACACAGGCAGTAGACTGGGAGCTCACCCAGGAGATTCCCTATAACGAATGGTTGAGTCTCCAACTGTTTGCCAACTTGTTTCCTCTCTCTTCTACCCAGTCTGCGGGTCAACACATGATCATCAGGCTGAATGCCGTGGAACCTAATATTGGCATAATGGAAGAGTTTGCTACTCTATTGTCTGTGGCAGCCCGGGCAAGCTAGTAGGCTTGCTCCAGTTGTTATTGTAGCCATTTCACACAGCTTGCATAGTTATCGCTGTCTGTTCCATCTGCAGACACCCGAATACACAGGTATACATGCAGCAAGGCGTGTGCTACAAACATCATGTACTGCAGCTGAAATCAAGGGACATCATTCTTCATACAATCATAATCATGGGTGAGGGTAGCCACACACTGACTCCACCTGGTCTTCTCCTCGGGAGCAGGTTGCCGGTATCTCCAGGAGAGTGTGAATGAGCCCTGATACCTATGCCTGAGTCATAAAGGTCTTCTTGGTACCAGCCAGCTCCAGAATCTGATAGAAGATTGTCATCTCAAAGTCTGTTTCTTGATCTGTAGAGTGTATTCTAGCAGGGCAACCGTAGCACACAAAATAGGGACTCTTTATGTTGTTTTTTGTTGTATGTCCTGTGATCGCACTGAGGCCTTCGGGGGAATGGCACAATATACAAATCATATAAAAACAGAAGTGATGTAGTGATCTTTGGTGGGAAACATTTGCATGTGCCATGCAAAGAGGTCTGCCACCACTAGGATGTTCTGTGCTGTCCCCATTGCTGATACATCTCCAAGCAGAGGAAGTTGTTGCATGCCATGGGCCTGGTGCTCTTCAGGTGACAGAGAGGCTGCAAGACAATACGATGTCTTCCTGGTGACACAGCTGGGGCATTGCTGGCAACAGCACTTCATGTCAGTGGATAGTTAGGCCAGAATACCGTTGAGTGGACAAACTCAAGGAGTTTGTCAGTGCCCACATGTCCAAGCTCTGTACAGTTTGGCAGAATTGCTCTGGTACCACCAGGCTATGTGATGTCCTGTCTCAAACATAAGGTTCTTGGTACAGCCTTCTGTAGGAATGCCTTTCACTCTCTTAGCAACTTAGCATGTGCAAGGTTTCATGGGTCATCTCTGGGCGCATCCTCTCCTTTGGTCTTATCTTGAAGGAATGAAGAGATGCCACGAGATGCTCTTTGGGATAGTCATCTCAGATCAAGGGCAGGTGCATCCAGACTGGTGATGTTGCAGTACAAGGCTTGTAGAAACCTCAGCCAGTGATCATAAGAAGCCCATACTCCTGCCTCTGTCTGGTTATTTCTGACTTGCAAACTGGTAGAAAGCTCTATCTGCTGTAGACTGGTCCTTCTGTGTTTTTGATACAGATGAAGTTTTTGGGATCACAAGGACACATAGAGGGCATTGATGTTAGTGCACCCACATCAATACTGAAGATTGAAGTTGTATGTGTACATTGCTTCGAGCCATTGGTGTCCCGTAGCATCCATCTTCAACAACTTCAGAAATATCAGGGCATTTGTTGTCCATCCTCACTGTGATGGCAATACTGTAAAGGCTATCTAGGAACCTCTCTTTCAAGGCCTTCTCCAATGCCAGTACTCAAACCTTTGAACAGGGTAATTTGTTTCTGACGCATGCAGGCCTCGGCTGTGAAAAGCGTGAGGTCTCATTGCTTGTCTCCTGATACAGGATTGCACCCAATCCTTCAAAACCTGAGTGCAGTGGTGTAAATCTGCTAGAGATCCATGTAGGTCAGAATTTGTGCTGTGGTGAGGATCTGCTTGAGCTACTCCAAGGCTGCTGGAGCACTTCGAAGGCCTGCAGGAATTGGTCTGTACATGTCTCACCAAAGGTGTGCAGGGGATTATGTAGATGTTCCTTGGGACTGATGGTATTCCTCCTCCTCCTCCTCCTCCTCCTCCTCTTTTATGTTTTCTCATATCCACACGTTGTCCAAATGTGGTTGGGCAAGGTTGGCAAATCCTGCAGGAAACCTCCCGTAGAAGTTACAGAATCTCAGGAAACTCGGCAACAATTTCAGGGCCCGAGGTCAAGGCCAGGTGTGGAGAGAATCTTTGGCAGTTCTAGCTATGTGTCACAGTAGGTGGAGTCATGGTAGGTGTCCTCTGGACCTGCATGGAGTGAGTGGCCTATCTCAACTCCTCTACATAATGTCTCAGGTAGTACTCATGGGTAGTAGATGTGGTCATCAGGTGTCTGGGTAGACTGTAAATCATACCCTCCATCTCTCCCTCCAGGAAGCGAACCCCATAGATCAGTTCCTGAAAGGATGATGGCTTTTGGGTCTGTTCCCAGAGTCCCACCTGCATCAGCGGAATGAATCTTGCTCCAGGAATAACTTGTTGCAGCATGACCAGGTTCAAGCTGTTTGGATCTCTCCCCTTATGCTGAAATGCAAGCTGGAGCATGGGTTCAATCCTAAGTAGGTACAAGGTAATCTGATAACATCTCATTCAGTTGGAGGGGTGTGTGGCTCTAAATACTTCATCAATTGTATACATGATGTCTGCAATGTGGACTGGATGAGTGGCACAGAGTGCCAGGATGACACAAGAGTACAGAATCTCTGACTTGACACCGCTTCTCCTTGTCAGGGGATTGTGGGGTACATTTACCAGCCCTAGCAGAAATTCCCTTCACCACAAAACCGCATTTCAACATTTCACGCAAAAACAGTGGTGTTGTGTTCTCCTTGGCACATGTGTGGCGAGCTTTGAACACTGCCTCCACAGAGAATGGCTGAATTTATTTAAACACCACCAAGTTTTGCTCCATTAAATACAGCGCTGCATGGATATTTCATCTGATTGTCATGAAGGGAGGCAATACATTTCCAGAACGGCATTATTTTCACTAATAAAGTCCAGGAAGAGCAAATAATGCTGTTTTCAGTCAACACAGCTTTGATTTCCTTTTGAAATAAACCGGTGCACTCAAATACTGCTAAGGAAAGCAATAGTGCCGCTTTCTCTCTTGTCTCTTGTCAATTACAATGAAACTCTTTGCAGTATCGCTTCGTGTCCATGAACCTACAGTCTAAGGTATAAGCCCTCCAGAAGGTTAATTAACAAGGAACTGTGTGCTGCATAAACCACATTTGTGAAATTGACATGAAAAGAAATAAATACACGTGCAGATCTGGATAATGCGGTTTTAAAACTAAATGCTAAATGACACCCTGTGCTTGCACAGAAACATGATTGTATATGTGGGTGGAAGGGCTGCAAAGCCATGTACATTATGCTCCCCCCCCCCCAAAGACTTCAATCAGCCTGGCTTAGGCCCAGGAATTCCAGTCAAACCAGTTTGGCAGGAAGGCTTGCCTCCCACCTTCACACCTACAAGTGAACTGATGCTGCAAGGCCATGCGCTTGGACTGACAGTGTGGATAATTGATGGTTCTGCTAGGCTAGCAGGCAGAACTGCCCAAAAGACAAAGGAAGGGAGTGAAGCCCTGTGTTGACCCAGAGGTGTGATTTCCTTCAGCACCCCTCTCCCAGGAAGCCCTTTGTTGCAAACCAAGCCTGGCAGAGACAATTTGGCTGTGGGGGCTTTGCCAAACCACCCACACAGTGACTCCTCCTACCCATTGATTTTAAAAACTGTTGAATATTAAGACATTTTCGATAAGTAATAATTCAATATTATGCCAGTATTTCATGGGATTTTTGGACCAGCATAAAGAGAGCCAGTGCATGTTCCTGGCACGTGTTGAACTGGAATGGAAGGAGAAATGCAGTTCGGGCTGGATTATAAATGGCACAGACATGAAACTTGGAGAAAATATGCCAAATACTAGTGGGCATGTGTGCAGAATTTTAAATAGTATGATTTTCATGAAAATGACAAAACTGTGCCAAAGGACGATGCAACATCACACAGAGTTGGCGATCAGACTTTCCAATTACCTGTGACATATGGAATCTGCATAGCTGCTTATTATGATGGTGACAAGTATAGATTTGAAGTGTTGCTCCCTAACTCATTTTGTCAAGAAATAGGCTTTGTGAGACAAAGAAAGTCATAAATGCACACACATAAAATGATGTCATTTCCCCTGAATCAATCAACCCAGGGAAAGGAGGGAACACAGGAAGACTTTCCTATTACAGCACAGGGGTAAATCCAGGGTACACCCCCCCAGATTGTAAAATTCTATGATGTCACTTTGGCTATATAAGCAGGAGACAGAGAAACACAAGGGATATTCAGACTAAAAAACCAGAGGCAGCTGATTCCATCCAGATCAAGGCAGAACCATCCATCCAGATCCAGGCATACCCAAGCATCAAGGGAGAAAAAAGGAAAGGCAACTGATCCCTTTAGGAGAGCCAAGTGACCAGACCTTGCCCAGCTGACCCATCCCGCTGTCCACAGTGACCAGAACTTGCCCAGCTGATCCCATCCAGGAGAGCCCTGCTGTCCCAGGGAACAGATCTCACGTCCCACTGTCCCAGTGACCAGTTTCCTTGGCCCTGCTGTCCAGAGACCCCGCTGGCTGTCCAAATTCCCACGCTTACATTGTAAGTATCACCTCACCCAGTCCCAAAACTGTATATCCAGCTCTTTTAATTTTGCATCTCATAGAAAATCCCATTGAAAGTCCCATATTGCACACCCATCTCTTTTGAATCCTGCATCTCTTAGAAAATGTTATTGAAAATCCAAAATTGCCAGTATCATCGGTTTGCTTTTCCATAGAAGAATCTGGTTAGTCTATGCCCGTTAGCGCATTCCTTTTCTATTTCTTTCAGTTATCTATGTAAGTCCCTAGTATCATTTGAAGTAAATCAATTAATTTCCACATTGAAAATTGGCGTTCATTATTGTTGCCCTTCGAAAGTAACAATTTTGTCGAGTGTTTTTACTAATGGTAGCCATTAAAATATAGTCTTAAAAGAACTAGTCATTGTGCTAAAAAAAATCCAAATTACCTGTGTATTGCGCTTTTTAAAAAAATCCGATTTGCATTTCCCATAGAAAAACCCACACCATAATCCTATTAAGAGTAATCCCTTCTCCTCAGAATCCTATCTGTCATGTGCCTGTGTTTCTGATCCACAAAACCGGGTCTCGATTTTGACAGTCCAGCCCTTCTCAGTGGCTGCCTGTCATCACAAGCCTATGTAGAAAAAAATTGTAATTCTGCCACGTGTGTTTCTTTTGCATTCTGTTTTACTTCCCAAAATCGATTTTCTTACCTGTGTTCACATTGCATTGGTGCCCTGCTCAGTAGTCTGTAAGCTTCCTTATCATTTAAGTTCAGCCACGCACATTCCTGTCCTAGCTATCCCACTGCATTTGTAAACTGATGTACAAGTAAAGAGGCCCCAATTCCCTCGACACATAAACAAGCACTGTATTAAACACACTGGCATGGTAATATCTACATGTAATTATACAGTCAAAACACTGACCAGTTTTGTCTGGTGTGTTGAGCTCTTCAGTGATTACTTTTCTCTGTCTTGTCTCCACAGGGGCTCAATGGGAATGGGGAGGTCGGATGCACCGGCACCATTCAGAATGGTGCCGGTGCATCTGACATGCTGTGCTCGCGGGTGCCGCTCTGCCCGCCAGGTCCGACCTGGCGGGCAGAAGGGCACCCGCGAGCACAACTCGTAGTTTGCTGGTCCGGGAAATACGGTACCGGCAAGCTTACCGGTGCCGTAGTTCCCGAACCGGCAAACTTGTAATGAGGCCCAATGAAGCTAAAACCATTGTCATTCTGCATAATATGATTTATATTGGAATATGTGATTTGCATATTTTCCAAGTCAGTTCTATGTAATGGGATTATTTTAGTTCAGGGTAAGAACTAGAAAAGAAAGTGCTAAAGTGCAGAAATTGCAGAGCGGGTGAAAATCCCAGCTTTACCTCTTAACTAATGTGTGATCCCGGGTATCTCATTTAATCTTGTACTTCCTCACCTGTCAAAATTGCCAGTCTCTAAACCTTTCAAAATTGTCAGCCCTTCAGAGTGATTTTGTTCTCAGGGTATGATCTTTAATAAGACTCACTCATGGTTTAACTGGCTGTATAACACATTGCTTCCTCTATAATAAAAGAGAGCAATACTTCTTGAAAACCATGTGCCTCTTCTAATCTCAGTCTGTCTGTATACACACACCTTCCTGGTATCTTCAAATTGTCATCCACTCTCTATGCTATGGTATGTGTAATGTTCTCCTTGATTCTCCTCCGTCGCCTGTATCCATGCTTGAGCATTGCTGTCTGTGAGGCAGCTAATCTGAGTCATGTGACAATTATGGATTATGTGCACCTGTCAGAAAATCTGTGTCCTGCAGTTATACTATGTCCGGTATACCTTCCTCGTAGCTGATATTGATGAAATGTTTGCTGTACCTATGATAGAACACAAGTACCCACGCCGTAGACTGCTAATGTTGCCCTTGAAATGCTACTTGTTTACATGGGCCAAAGTTCAGGTTTTGATTTAACACAGTAGGACCACTATACATCCTAAGCCAACATCGCTCTCTAGCTGTGACAACATGCAAAGCTATGCAAATTGGCATTTTCGCTATATATCCTAAAGCAACAGCTCCCTCTAGTGGTAACAGGCAAAGCTACTGCATTGGACACACATACAGGGACAAACATACATCTGCCCTTTTATTATATTGTTAGATAAGACACTTTAATACAGTCAGAACATGTCCAAAGGAGATGACAGCTCTAGCAGCTACACCAGCACCAGGTCATGCTCCAGCTAGTGAAGAAGCGGACATTCCATTCCGTACCCTCAAAGCTCTAATGAGTTCAGACTCAAAAAAGTAAGAGGACATATCCTGATGCTACTCCACTAAATGTAATTAACTTGAGGCAGCATGTTCTCTACTCGCTTTATAACAAAGACATAGATCACATGCCATGGTCAGCCCAGCAGGATGCAGTTCTCCTTTGGAAAACTGCGATAGCTGGGTTTCAGTTTTTAGTTGATTATATTTGGAGCTGACAGGCACTCCTTCAACACAACATTAACCAACTTCAGCTCTGAGCCTAGGGTTAGCGATAGATAGAGGAAAATATCAAATGATAAAAGGGAAATAATGCAATTCCTTAAAGGAGAACCTACTAGACCAGAAGTTGTAAGGGTAATGACTTTACATCCTAATGAAAATGAAAGGAAGCTCACATGTGGAGACATTGGGCCTCTTTATAAGTTTGCCGGTCCGGAAACAAGGGTGCCGGTAAGCTCACTGGCACCCTTGTTTCCGGACCGGCAAACTCTGTGTTTGCCTGCCGTGACCACTGTGCCGACAGGTCTGACCCTGCTGGGTGCAGCGGCCATGGCAGGCAAACACTTCACAGCACTCTATGGGAATGGGGACTTGCATTTTGCCGGCGCCTGAATTGCCAGGCCACCAGAGTTGCAATCTCCTGATGGCACCAGGAAGTCAGGTGCCGGTAAAATATTACGTGTCCGGTGGCAACCCGCCGGTAGCACCGGCAGGGTTACCACAGACCCTTAATGAGGCCCATTGTATCAGCCACATATAAGTCACTAGATTACCTGTGTAGATGTTCAGGAGCAGGATATACAAAAGAAAGGAGAAAGGGGAATCACCACATAGTCAATTTTAAAAAGCCAGGACTACCTTGCAAGCCTACCCAATATAGCAGAGGAGGATTGCAGAGCTAACGGCACCAACCCTGGCACAAGGGGGGGATTCATGCATCAACCAGTATGCCCTTAAAGACAGCACTGGCTCACCCCAAGATAAGTGTCAAGTCATCACAAGAACACAGCCCCGTGAACTGTCATTAAATTCTACACTCTGCACCATGAGTGCAGTAGGGGTTTAGAAATGTGCAAGTAGATTTTATTTGATGCCCGAAGACTCCTTCATCGTCCAGTTCAATACAATATTGGGGCTCATTATGAGTAGGGCGGTGCAGTAGAAATTGGCATTAATGGAGTGGTAACTCGGTTACCGCCCCATTACTGCACTACAAGTTAGGCGTTGATGTGGAGGATTCACCTCCAGCAGAAAAAGGCAAAATCAGCTGAATTAGATTCAATTGGATTCATTCTCCAACTGCCAGGCAAAATCACCTGAATTACCATTGCCGCTAATTCTGCCTAAATCCCCATGGAGTCCCATGGCCTCCAATAAATGGGGACTTACACTGCCTGCCACCACTTATCTAAATCCGCCAGACCAAGTGGCGGTAATGGTAATTCCGTCTGTGTGGTATTCCAGCAAATTTACCGCTGGTATACCACCAAACTTGTAATGAGGCCCAATATGCTCTCTTGTGCCTTGGAGAGGGTAAAGCCTGATCAGTGTCACCCATGTGGTCAAGTGTTGTGGATCCATTCTCCAACTGCCAGTTCAGGCCGAATGCAGTGAGCCAAACTCAGGCAACTCTAGTTTAGTTTGCATGGGTGTGGCTGAATTTGGCACATCTCAAGAACGTCAAGGTAACAGTTGCCAGCACAACTGAGACATGCCAAGAAGCAACTCAGAAAGCAAGGTGCCTGAACAAATCCGCCTGAAAGGTACAGAAAACCTGATCTTGTCTTGAACCTCTTCAGTTCATGGAGAAGTCACATATTAGGTTGAACACACTGTCTTCAGCACAGGAGCAGGAACTTCCTGTCAATTCTGGGCACTGGCATTTCACTGTTAACATAACTGCAGTTGGAGTAATCATGGTTCTCCTCATCTTTGTCTTTAGGAGCAGAAAGTGACAGAAAACGTGATTGCTTAAATCTTTATTGGTTTAATGGTATATAAAACTGAAATGCAACAAGGCAATACTGATGTGAGGTTAGCTACTTCTGCAAAGACTCTGGAAAATGTCTTCTTGCTGTAATCACAGCTGCAGAGACAAAGTAAGACCAATCTCGACATTCCTCATCTCTAACTGGGCAAAAACCAGCAATTGGCAATCCTAGTAAGAAGACTCGAGTGACACCATGGCTGCTAATCTGTTGTGCCTTCAAGACATCACAGCTCCTCCTGTATGTTTCCTACAGAACACACTGCGGGAGTGCTTGATGCTGATTGCAGACCATGGGACTGAACAGCTGCACAGACGGTACCGCTGGACACGTTGTTACGCAGACTGAGGAAGACGGTATCTACCTGGAAATGGGAACAGTCCATCATGCACACAGGCATCAATAATGGCTGATGAACCGTCATCCTCAAACGTTGGTTCCAGAGGTATATAGCAGGATGTGCCTGACAATTTTTACTTTGTACATGGACAAGCACCAACACGCAGAACAAGATCTCTTGGCCATTATGACTCTCCTAGGGGTCTGAGCCGGGGAAATCTGTCAGGATCATCTAAACAGTAGGCTGAAATGGTTATCCTATTGTGAAGTCTACATGCCACCATCTTAACAGACCTGCTTGCCACCATCTAAACACAAGGTACTTTTTTGGTCACCTTCGTTTGCACGTACAACAAAGGAAGATACATTCCTGCATACTTCCTACAGGGATACAGCTCCAAAGTGGCCCAAAGAGAGGCACTGCTTCATGCCTTCCTATGTAGCTGATAGAAAATATCCAAGAATTTGCTACAAAGTAGTTGATCATTCCCATGTTTCTCTCTACTATCACAGATGACACAAAAATCACACAAATTCTCAGAGGTGGTTTCTAAGGTTTTTATTGAAAAATCAGTGAACCGTAGGACGGTCCTTCTCTCTTCTTGCCTCCAAGTACCTCCTTGCTAGCCCTGACGTCATTAGTCCCAGATTAGTAAATAGTGATTGTTACTCCCTCAGTATGCTAATTGCTAAATAAACTAAGATGCAAACATAAAGGCCTTCTCTCTCTAAACTACCTCAGGGACTTCCTAACTTTCCCTAATCTAACCAATGGTTAGTCTTCTATAGGGATGTGGAATAATGCCTTGCACAAGGGGGGGATTCATGCATCAACCAGTATGCCCTTAAAGACAGCACTGGTTGATGCATGAATGAAAACAGTATGCCCTGTTTGAGTCAAGCTATTCCTTTTATGCTCACTCTCCCCTGTCCCTCTCCTTGTCCGGTCTTCTCCTCTCCTGCCTCTATTCACTCCTCTGACTACGCTCCTGTCCCTCGTATCTCTTTCACTCCTTCTGGTCCTTGCCTCCACCCTGTGATGTTACTGCCTACTCTTTGTGGTTACTACTCCCTCATTCCCTACTTCGACTCACTCCTCCACTGTATGACTCCTTGTTCCACTCTTTTACTTCCTCTTCCATTCTACTACTACTCAGACACCATCCTTTCCCTCATACACCTCACAGTCACTCCTTGCATTATCTATCCTAAACCCAGCCAATACACTAACATGAACACTCACACTGCAGTACCACTTTTAAGCAGTAGCCACTGCCTCACATTTCCCTTCCACCCTCCTGCTTGTCATCAACCTCCTCTGATCTCACCCAAATAACCTCCTCTTCCTGTGGTCCATTTTTATTTCCCTCCCTGTCTCTCGGTTGGCTCTCTGTCTGAGTGGGTCCTCTGCATAACAATGGTAGTGTGGGAGGCTGAGTATTCAAATTCATATGTGGGGGCTTTGTGCCTTCGGTCCTGAAGGTAAGTTCCATAGTCAGTGGGGTTTGTATCCTTAGCTTTAGTCCCAAGTGGTCTACCAGGCAGACAGCAGTGATTTGCGGCTCTGCTTGTGGCTGCATAATAACTGTACTTCTGGTACATTAGCTGTCTTTGGTCGTTCTCCCTCCTGGCAAGGGACGCCTGTAGTGTGGAAGTGCAGAGGGTTGCTAGTGCAAATGCATGTCTCAGTCTCCTGCGGTGTCTGGGAAGCGGATGGTGCTGAATGGTTTTTCACTCCTTGCTGCTGCGGCTCCTGGTTCACAACAGCTTTGCTAACTCTGCAATAAACTGAATGAATCTGTCGAGCATGTTCTATATGAGGCCTGGTGTGAGACAATTGTGGACACCATAGAAACAGACTGGCACTAGGGGTGCATGAATTGGTTCACTCTGAACTGCCATCCTCCTCATGGTTAGGACTGACTTCAGAGGTCTGCCAGATAGGTCTTCCACCCCTCCTTGAGAAGAGCTTCCCTCCATTTTTTACAGGCCCTGGGTAGTGTACTACTCTCAACTTTCGCAGGTACAGGATATTTTAACTTTCCTTAGAGTGTTTCACTGTTCATGATGTGGTGTCAAACTGCATAAATATGCTTAAGAAGGAAGGGGGATGGGTCCAGGCTACCTCTTCCTCTGACACACTTACAGGTGTGGCACAATAATCATGCAGCAGATCCTAATACATAAGATCTGCGTTTTTGTTGTAGCAGAACACAGCCTTTTTAAGGTACAAAAAGCATTATTTATTTACACAGACAGGTAACGTGAGGGATCTACAAGTAGACGACGGTGCACATTTTTTATGTACCCACAGCTTCTCCGATCCCACGAGCAACATGTGGAAGATTAGACTATACTCTGCTTAATTTAGTCCTGAGGAAAGCTTCAGAACATAACATCATCAACACACTGTTATGTTCCTAGCTGGAAACACAATTTAGTGTCGACTCGATAGATGCATGTTTAGGAACATTGCATTCTCAGTCACCATGTACTAATCCTCACCTTGTTTATGTCTCTAAAACAGCTACATTATATGATGTTATAATATAATGAAAACATGGACTTTTAGTGAATTTTCTATGTTTGTATGTTAAGAAAAGAAAACAATTCCTTGTGTGTAAATAAATAATGCTTTTTGTACCTTAAAAAGGCTGTGTTCTGCTACAACAAAAACGCAGATCTTATGTATTAGGATCTGTTGCATGATTCTTGTTCCACACCTGTAAGTGTTTCAGAGGAAGAGGTAGCCTGGACCCACCCCCCTTCCTTCTTAAGCATATATATCCTCCTGATTCAGGCCCCTCTATAAAATAAAAGAGGACCCTCCCCCCCCTTACAACCCAAACTGCATAAATATACATGCGATTTGAGAATGTCTCAATCCAAGACAAGCCATACAGACCTGTAACCTTACCTTTTGCATGCATTTTACTTTGTGTGTTACAGTTATAAACCTTTCATACAATTACTACAAAATAAGTCAATGTAGAAAAATAAAAAGCAATTTAAAACATCAAATATCATTACTTCATAAAATACACACTAACAACAACACTAATACATATAGATACACATCAGAACACCCACTATGCATAACAAACTTCCTACAACAGGATTGGTAAAATGCATGTTGAGATTCATTCTAAGCTATTGACCTTTGATATTTTTTTTCAAGTGCAAGTGAAAATATACAGACCACTATTTAACCCCTTCAAATTGCCTGATAAACCAAACATTTTCACTACAAGTCACATGAGAGGGTCCTGACTTAAATTTAGACAAGCAATGTGGATGTAATATACATTTTGTTTATGCAAAAAGCACAGAGATGGAGATATTACTAAAAGGGTAAAATAGACGTGCATAATAACTTATCTTTTAGTCACCTCACTTCGTAATGGAAACACAAAGAACGCGCCGATTGAAAACAGCACAGCTAACTGTTAAACACAAGATTTATTCAGAAAAGTTTCCTTATACGCTGTATGAAAAGTATGTTTACATTCTTGCAAACAGCATGGTTTTGTAAATTGTAAAATAGTCAGTTAAATTCTCCTTTTAACAGATCCATGTTACACACATTCTGAGAAATCCACCATATTGAAATGTGACTCGTGCACACCGTCAGTCATAAGAAGCAGATGCTAATAGTCTTCAATTATAATTAGAGATTGGACACGTCCTAATTTGAAGTTACTTATGTAAACATGTAGCAGACTTTATTTCATGTATTGCATTTATCGGTACGGGTAGTATAGCTCAGTGGCAACGTGCTCGTCTTGGAAGCAAGAGGACGCAGATAGAAACCTCATTGGTATTAAGCGTGTTATAATAAAAATAATTATAATTATAATGTCCGCTGCACAAAACCCAGAAAGTGCATTGTGCAGTTAATAAAGTGCAGTCACGCGAATAAGAGTTACAAGGTATGTTACACAGTCTGGTGAAGCCACGCCTCATCAGGTGTGCAAACAAGCATAAGGTCAAAATCAGTGGGTGTGCAGTCTTGTAAAGCCTCGCCTCATGGTACAGGGGTTACGTCAGGCATGCAAGTGGTCAAAGAAAACAACATTTTAAATGGCACACATACTGGTGACAGAGGCGCTGATGCCATAGATATCCCCCTGAGTGGAGAGTTGTAGGGGACATGTTAAGAGTTACATAGTAAGATTGGAGTAGCATAGTGTAGTGCATAATGACAGCTGTAGAGCAGTTAATGGTCAGCAGATTATAAAATGCATGCAAGGCAAGATTAATCATTACTTAGATGTGACAGATGCATGTTATAAACGTAGTGGTGTTTCGGATAAATGTCACACAGAGGGCCAAGAGCAACTTCAGTAAGAGATGAAGTCGTGCATGAAGTGGCAGCATAGACGATTATAGACGTACTCCAGGGATTATTGAGAGAATAGTCAACACATTCAAAGTATATGTAGCTGGAGTAAATGCACGAGACTGTAAGCGGCGCAGGCGTATGTGGAGCAGAGAGTCAAAGTCAAGGTCTGGGAAAGCCACACTCAATGGCCAGTGAGATGCTTCAATCGAGGGGAGTGAGATGCTTTCCTGTTAGTTAATGAGAAGTGAAACTGAATGGCACAAACATTGAAATTTATTGATTGATTTATGTATAATAAAGTACAGGGAAAGCAGTGTTTTTTCAGGCACAAAACTGCTTGCAGAATTTACCATTGATAACAGAGCGGAGGACATTGGTCCTTTACAATGGGATGATAGAATGTGATTTGATGATCAGATGTTGCAAGGGAAGGTCAAAACATAAACCAGGGATGAGAACAAAACAGATTGACATAGGAACTGCATGGTGGAGAAAGTGTTCAATTAAGAATGGAGGTTGACGGAAAAGTGTTGTAGGGTTATCCATCAAGTAGGGAGAGAGGAACACAGGGTGATACAGTAGCGTACAGTGCTAGGAAACAAGTTCATCAGAAAAAAGGAAAGCTTTGAGTTTGGATTGAAATAGACGCAGACTTGGAGAGGAAGAGTATTCCAGAGTAGGGGAGGGAGGTGAGAGAGAGCACATGGAAATGAAAGGAAGCACAGGGGGCTCAGGAGGTGGCAAGGAGGTGAGCTGTGGATGCAAGCGAGGAGGAGAGTAGGGAGTGAAATGAGCAGATAGGTGGGGAGGGGAAAGTCCATGGATAGTTTTGAAGATGATGAGAAGAAGTTTATACTTATCTCTCTGTTTCTTAGATAGCCAGCCAATCTGGCAATGGGCAGAGGGGTAGAGATAAAGAGAGACAGGTTGAAAAATTTGCAGAAAATGAAGTTGAGGACTTTGTCCAGCAGACGGGCACAGTAGTCAGATCTAGAAAGGACCAAGGAGGAAATTAGCTGATTAGCTGTTTAGCAATATTGAAAGAAAGAACGTGTCCGATATTTCTCATATTGAAGCGGTTGAGTCTGGCTTCAATGGTAGATTTGGAGATGAAGAGCTAGAAGTTGTGTGAAGGTTACGAATGGAATCAGAGTAAGATAGGTAGTCACGAGAGAAGACGAGTATGGAAGAGATAGCCTGTATGGCTGGGAAGTAGAGAACCTCAGTCTTAGTGGAGTTGAGCATGAGCAAGTGAGATGTTATCGAATATTTAATGGCAGAGAGACAGTTTGAAATGTTTGACAACAGCTCCTAGGATAAGGTGCGAAACAGAAGCACACCTGCATGTTGTCAGCAAATAAGTGATAGGAGAAGCATTAAGAGGAAATCATGGCACGAATAGAGGAAGTATAGAGACTGAAGAGAAGTGAACTAAGGACCGACCCTTGGGGAACTCCACAGTAAGGGGGGTGAGTGGGGAGATATAGCTTTTTCCAGGCCACTTGAAATTGTCTGGGGACAAGGTATGAAGCAAACCAAGAGAAGGCCTTATCTCTGATGCCAAGGAGAGAGAATGTAGAGAGAAGGTCAGAATGGTCGCAAATATTGATGGCAGCAGGGAAGTCGAGAAGAATACGAATAGAAGAAAGGTTTGTATGCCGAGTGGAAGAGACAAAGTTGCTGACGCTAAGGAGAGTTGTCTCAGTAGAATGCAGAAGTCCGAAGCCCGATTGAAGAGGGTCCCGGAGGTTGCGAGTATCAAGGAACTCAGTGAGATGATTGAATACCACTTGCTCTAGGATATTGGAATAGTGTGGTAGAAGAGAGACAGCGCAAAAGTTGGCAGGACAGTTAGGATCTAGATGCCAGTGGATATGTTTTTCAATGGACAGCAATGCTACCGTTCTGTTCACTTTATTGAGGACAGTCGATAAGAGACTTGGGCTTCCATGTTGGAAGATAAATTATCCTAGCTTTCTGGGCTAAACACCTAAATAAATGTGTGAAACTGACAAAGTAAACTTGGCTTCAATTCTTTGAAAACTAACAGGAAGATTAGTGCAACTGATTGAATGAATGACACCCACTTGTTCTGATTTGATTTGCTAACAAGGAAACAGGGATGGACCCGATCAGTGAGGTCCTACTCCTTTATAATCCACCTGTACAAGACATCAAGGAATCACTTCATAGAAGCAGCTAGAGACCACATCACTTCACATCCAGATGAGGGCAGAGTTTGGAGGGCCCAGTTTATACCACAAGACATGACTGCCTGGGTAAGAGAGCAAGCAGCTAATTTAATTGTTAGGGTACGATTGTAGTTCTAGTCTATGGGCCAAAAACTGGCATTTTGCTATTTTTTCCAAATCTTATTTGTAATACTTGGAAGTAAACTAAACTAAAGAGCTAAATCATCCCATAGACAGTAAACATGGGGCTAACACTTGACACGTTGCTTATTTAGAAAACACATCATACAGATAAGGTGAATCTAAGCTTTACTTTGCACATAACTTGCCTGAATATATTTTCTGTGTGCATTTGTTACTAGTAAGTCTAATTGGATCCCGATATCTACCCTTGAACGCCTAGGCACATAGCTAGATTGAATCCTTATGCTAGCCACACATCTGTATTGTTTATTACACTGCTGCACACAACCTAATCCGACTCACAGTGTTTTGTCTGCTTACCTAACACATAGACATATACAATAATTTGAATGTATATGCACACCATAACTGTCTAGCTTGTGTAATCTGTCCATGAACACCTACCACTGAGTCATAATGAATCCTTATGTTGGCTGCACAGCAATTTTAATTGGTGTAACTCACTATATTACTGACCCATAACTCTTAGCTATGTTGACCCTTGTTTTTGCCTGACATTCTAGCAAAGATCCTGACTTATTGTGTTAGACGGCATGGCTAGCAATTGCCTAAACTGTACAGCTAACTACATTTGCTGCATGCATACCTAACACATAAGCTGCTCATCATTGAGTTAGTCATCACAACAATTTAGCTCCTCACCATACATATTTCCCACTGTAAATGCCTGCATACCAAGCACATAGCAGAATAGACTCTATTGGTGTGTGCGCACACACACACATACACACACAAAATACAGACAGAATACAGAGCTAGAAATATTGTGTTGACTCCACACTTTTACGGCTCTTTTATGCTACAACCTGCATATCTTGCATATAACTGAATTATAGTCAACACATCTGCTAAGTTGACTCACTACATTGCCTGCTAAATAGATTAAGTTGATTGCTTTTATACATGCATTCATAAACAAAGGTTAACCTTCGTATCGAAACAGGAACACCTAGTCCCCAGCCTGATTTGATCCTTTGCATATCTTTGTAAACTAAACTCATTAGGAGTCTTTCTCATAATGCTTTGCTTATTACATCTGTATCATAGCTTTACACAATTGTGCACCTCTTAACTATTACATAGTTCCATTATGTGCCTGCATCCTTAGCATTTAGGGATGTTGAGTTGGTGTGTGTGCCTCCACAATAACTGCATACTTATTACAGCTGCCTGTATAACTAGTACATAACAAGTTTACTTTTACGTGTGCCTACGAAATAAACACATACAGTAACTGGATACCAATCGCCTACAGACCTTAACTCACTATGTTATCCCCACAATAACAGTGTAGCTCATGGTATCGCTTCTACACTCCAAACAAATAGATGGTTTACCAGAGCAAGCAGCACCAAGCTAAATCAACCATCTTTACCTATTCTGTTGTATTTAGTCCTATCTCACTGAAAGTAGGCAGCTGATAAATAAAGTATCATACACAAAAAGATCCTCAAAAATTTTGGAATCGGGAAACCAGTAGGGGGTGCCGACAAATATGGCTGCTTGACTGAAGAGCTGCAGCATGCACAAAGGAGGGTAAAGCAGCCACTACCGGTGCTACACCGGAGCCTTGTCAGTGGGGGCAAACACTGGAAGAGTCAGGGAATGGCGTAGGAGGCTTCCTGCCAGCGACAGGACTCGGGGGTGGTGCTCCGCTGTCGGTGCTCCCTGGTTGGCGACGGAAATGTGCTGTATGGCCTTTGGTGTGCTGGGCCAGAGTGCGTAGAGCGCCGGTGTCATGACCGCCGAAGGAGGAGGGTTGGAGGTTGATCCTGGCAGCTGTAGGAGCCCGTGAGAAGTGCAGCTGGTGACAGAAGCTGAGAGGGGGTGCAGAGCTGAACCATGCACAGCGGGCCGGTTATGCAGAAGAGAGGAAGGTTGTGGAATCCAGGCCTGTGGCACGGCATAGGCATCTACTGGCGGGGATACAGTGAGAGGCCCAGAACAGAGTAATCGCAATGAGGGAAGTGCAGCGGCTAGCGGACTCAACTGGAAGGCTGACAGCGGGTTCACCGGGCGGGAAGAGTGAGACCCCTCAGGGACAGTGGTGCTGCCAGATCCATCTGAAGTGCATCCTTACCAGCAGATGAGCCTAAAACACACATGGGCACCACATCAGTGGCGGGCCCGGGGAAGGGTGCTCTGGAGACCCAGCGCATGGAAGTCACGGTAGAAGAATAACAAGGAATCAGCAGTGGTGGGGGTGGGGGCCACTGCCCTGCTAATGTGTATGGATTAAAATGAAGACTGACCTGGGGTAGGGGAGTGGTGTAGTCATGCTGCTGAGCAAGACAGGGACTTAGATGTAACAGCCAGACGACGCTCAAGATGCTCTGAGGTGGGAAGTAGGGTAGCATCACATGTGAGGAGGGAGGTCCAACAGTGATAATATAGTCAGCGCTCAGAGGCCCTGGGTCCCATGCAGTGAGAAGGAAGAAATGAGTGTGGATGAATGTGCTGCAATGGAGGCCTGGGAGGACATTAGGACATTTAGAGCATTCTTCTGGAGCTGAGAGTGTGTAGGGCAGAAGATCAGACATCTTTGGGAGCCACCCGAGAGCGAGTTGTCAAGGTGGAGGAACGGGTGGAGGCCTTCAAAAGCAACCAGCTCACGACAGACGTACTGGAAGCAAAGCTGAAGATGAGGATAAAGAGCTGTAAAACAGGAAAAAAAGAGTCCAGGAGAAAATTCAATGATGTCAAGAACAGGGAACAGAGAAATAATTTGAGAAATTTGAGAACTAATTGGTGAATATGGGACCTCCCAGAGAAAGACAGAGAATCACTTAATGATCTGGAAACGCTCCTACAACAGGTCCTGGAGAAATCCGCTTTGATAGGCTGCACAGAGGGACGAGAGCCAAGTGCCACTACTACAGTGATAAGGAGGAGATACTCCAAAAAGCACAAGTGTAACGCTCACCTGACTCCCACGGAGGCGCTGGCCTGGTTCGCGCTGCTGTGACCTCTTCTAAGGTGATGCGCAGGGTTCAGAAGACGGACTGGACCGGGCCCCCAAATCTGGCTTGTCTGGCTTGCAGAAGTATCCTTCTGTAGGCGAAAATAGGGGATTAACTGTCTGCGGGGTAATGCAATCGGCCTCCCACTTTCCCCTCACCCTCCTCGAAACCCTTCTGTGATTCCTCGTAGCGTCTCACCTTAGGGTCTGGAAGGACGAGCTCTCCATCCTGCTTCTGATGCAGGGGCACGTTGGTATCCAGTTACTTCACCGGATTTTCGGATTGGTGAGAACCAAACTTGCTTGGCTTCCAGGTAAGTTTTTTTGATAAGAGGTTCCCCTTGTGTCCATGCATTAATGTACTAAGCTAGTGTCTTTTTCCCAATAGGGGCCGGGGTACGGAATGCCGGGGAACAGGCACCGACCCGAGATGAGAGGTGAAATCCTTGTAGAAATCAGGTAAGTCTTTAATGAGCGTTTTTTGGTAATGTCTTTTCATTCGCTCATTAACGCTGATGTCTCCTTTTCCCCTTAGGGGCCGGGGTCCGGAAATGCCAGGATGTGGCGCGGACCCGAAATGGAGAGGGAATGAATCAGCAGGTAAGTCTTAACATGGAGATTTAGCTTTCCTTATTCCCTTCTCTCTCTCACCTTTTGTTCTGGTCTTTTTCTCCCTAGGCGCTGGGGCGTGACTGCGAATCCGGATGATCGCTGCTGAACATGGAGGTGGCCTGTAAAGGTGAGTGGAATGCGGCGATGCAGCAATCGACGCGATGAGCTTTTAAATAAAAGTCTTCCTTTTCAGGATTGTCGGCGAGATGTCTCCGGGATGCGGTTTTAGCAGGTAAGGACTTTTCCTTCTTCTGTTCTCTTCTTCTCTTCCTTTGCAGGTGATTCAGGATGCTGGCAGGCGTGGCAGAAGTCAGGATGCAGGAGCAGACATGGTGAGCGTCCAGCTGCTAGATGCAGAACAACGCGAAGCACGTGTGGCTGTTCGGGTGGGGTTTAAATAGCCTTGGAAGAAGTTCCAGGTATGTATCCTTCCTCCAATCAGGTATGTATCCTTCCCCGACCACGCCCGGATGGTAAATTAGTCCCACAGGTAAAGTAGTTCCTTTCAGGCCTCAAGGAGGCCGGGATCCTGCAGCATGGTCTGCATCAGGTAAGTGCACCCAAGCACTCCCATAATGAGCCTGGCGCCTATGGCGCCAGGACTGATGTCTTTTATGAGCCTGGCGCCATAGGCGCCAGGACACTGTCCAAAGTGCCCCTATATGGGGTTGCTGGGTCCTTCCTTGGGGACTGGATGTCCGCTTTCTGGGACGCAGGGCTTGATCCGGCTCCCCGGGAGCGGGCATCATGACAGCACTCCCCCCCAAGGCCCCTCCCAAGGTTGTTCCCTCCGGGGGATTTGGTTTGTCTGGGAAGAGTCGGTGGAATTTCCTGACTAATCGAGGTGCATGCACATGGTCGCTGGGTTCCCACAACCTCTCCTGAGGTCCGTACCCCTTCCAATCAATTAGGTAGAACAGTTTTGACCTAAACATTTTTGAGTCTAAAATGTTCTTCACTTCGAATTCGGGCTCCCCATCTATTAGAATAGGTTCTGGAGGTTTGAGTAGTTGGGTTCCGGGTACCACTGGTTTCAGAAGTGACACATGAAAAACAGGGTGAATTTGCATACCAGCTGGTAAATCAAGTTTAACAGCCACTGGGTTAATTATTGCCGTGATAGAATAAGGTCCCAGATATTTTGGGTTAAAAGTTCGGGGCCCTTTGAGTGGTAAATGTCTGGTAGCTAACCACACTTGATCCCCAATCTGATACGGAGGTGCTTCACTCCGATGTAAATCAGCATTCTCCTTGTATTTTCTCTTGGCTTGTTGTAAATGTGTAGTTGCCTCTTTAAAGGCTTGGGTAATTGTAGAATGCAGATGTTCTACTGCAGGCATTCCGAGGTTCTGAGGTGAGTCAAGGTTTGAGGTTCGAGGGTGATGCCCAAACAAAGTATAAAAAGGACTGTGGCCAGTTCCAGAGTGCACCGAATTATTATATGCGTATTCAGCTATCCAAAGAATGTCTTTCCAGTTGCTTTCAGAGTGCTGTAACATACACCGTAAGTACTGCTCAAGGGTCTGATTTGTTCTCTCGGTCTGACCATCGGTCTGAGGGTGGTGACTGGTCGATAATCTTACGTCGATCTGCGCCATTTGACAACATTTGCGCCAGAAGTGGGAAATGAATTGGCTTCCCCGGTCAGAGATTAGTATAGATGGGAATCCATGTAGCCGAACAATATTTTCCAGGATTTCTTTGGCTAGGACAGAAGCTGAAGGTAAACCTTTCAAAGGAATAAAGTGGGCCATTTTGGAAAACAAATCCACAATTACCAGAATAGTATTGTACCCCGAACAAGGAGGCAGGTCCGTAATAAAATCCATTGATAGGGTGTGCCAGGGTGCTGGCGGTATGTCTAGAGGTTGAAGGAGACCGGCTGGTCTTTTTTTTTTACTTTTATTTTGGGCGCAAACACCACAGGACATCACAAAAGATTTAACATCTTTTCGGCAAGAGGGCCACCAATATTGTCGTTTCACCTTTTCCTCTGTCTTGGCAATACCGGGGTGTCCCTCTATTAATGTATCATGATAACCGGAAATAACTAGTTTGTGTAATTCCTTATTTGGCAGGAATAAGCGTCCTTGGAAATAAGGTAAACCATTATCTATGGTAAAGTCTGATCCCTTTTGTATCCAATCCTGTAAGGTTGTAGGATCCAGGAGTTGTTTCACTCTGGCTTGAATGTCTTCAAGCGTCTGTAACAAAGTCATGCCTAGAATCCTCTGTTCGGGAATTATTGGTACTGGTTCTGAGTTTGTATCAGATTCTCCCATTCCAATTTGGGATAAGGCGTCTGCTTTACCATTCTTGCAGCCAGGTCGATAGGTAATCACGAAATCAAATTCAGCGAAAAACAAAGCCCATTGGAGCTGCCGTGATGACTGAGCCTTGGCGGTTTTCAAATACTGTAAATTCCGGTGATCAGTGATCACTGTGATGGTATTTCGAGCGCCAAGCAGATAATGCCGCCAGGATTTAAAAGCGGACTTAATGGCTAACAGTTCTTTGTCCGTGATTGCATAATTAACCTCGGGTGCCGAGAATTTTCTGGACCAAAATGCTACGGGATGCAGTTGGTTGGTTTCGGGATCTCTTTGGGACAGGACAGCTCCCATGGCTAGGCTGGATGCGTCAGTCTCGACGACATAAGGGAGATCTGGACGCAGGTGTTTCAATATAGGTGCAGAGGTAAACTTAGCTTTTAAATCCTGAAAGGCCTGTTCGGCTTCTTCAGACTATTCAAATCGTTTATTTTTCCTCAAGAGTGCAGTAATGGGTTGTACCACGCGTGAAAATTCCGGGATACACCTGTGATAGAAATTGGCAAAGCCGAGCATGCTTTGAACCCCTTTTACAGAGCTAGGTGATGGCCATTTGAGGATGGCATCCACTTTTCTTGAGTCCATTCGGACTCCTTTGGGTGTCAGGATGAAACCTAGAAACTCGACTTCTGTGGTATGGAAAACACATTTCTCCAATTTAGCAAATAGTTTGTGTTGGCGCAGTTTTTCAAGTACTGCCCTGACATGTTTTCTGTGATCAGATTCCGAAGAGGAGTACACCAGAATGTCATCGATATATACGACAACACAAACATCGATGAGTTCCCAAAGGACATCATTCATGAAGTATTGGAAGGCCGCCGGCGCGTTACACAATCTGAAAGACATCACCTGGTACTCGAATAATCCGTATTTAGTACGGAAGGCAGTTTTCCATTCGTCGCCTTCTTTTACTCGTACCAGATGATAACCCCCTCGGAGATCTAACTTGGTGTATATGCAAGCGGCCTTCACCTGGTCAAGGAGTTCAGGGATCAGAGGCAGAGGATAATGGTTTTTAACTGTTATCTGGTTCAATGCGCGGTAATCGATACAAGTTCTAAGGTCGCCTCCTTTTTTGGGCACGAAGAACAAAGCCGAGGATGCCGGGGACTTTGACGGGCGAATAAAACCATTAGCTAGGTATTGATCCAAATATTGTCTCAAATGCAGATTCTCACTTTCGGTAAGGGCATAAATCCTGCTACATGGGGGTTGTGCACCGGGCACCAGATCGATTTGGCAATCGTACGATCTGTGAGGAGGTAACGTGTTGGCCTGTTCCTTTTGGAAGACGTCCTGAAAGTCTTGGTATTCCGGAGGTAGTTGCATGGAGGCTGAGGTTACAGATGCTAGATTAATCTTCAAGTTTTCTGGGTAGCAGGTTTGTGTACCATCCGGGAAGGTTATTCTCTTAGCTCGCCAATCAATTCGAGGATTATGTGTCTCTAACCAAGGGATTCCAAGAATAACCTGAAACTGTGGAGCCTTGATTACATCAAACACAACACCCTCCCGATGGCCGTCGGGACCAATAAGAGTCACCTCAGTAGTGGAATGTGTTACCGGTCCAGAGGCAATTTCAGTTCCATCGACTGTGGTGATGACATCTTTGCTGGTTTTAGGACGGAGAGGGAGGTTAATCCTAGAGACCAATTCACGATCCACATAGTTTCCAATAACCCCACTATCGATGTATGCCTTTATTGCATGCAACCGCTTAGGCTGTTCTGGATCTACGAGAACAATTGGCACAATGAAATGCGAGGTCTGAGAGTTCGTTTTCAAGCTCGGCAAGCGGACCCCTACACTAGTCGGGCGGAGTCGTTTCCCGAAACAGAGTCTTCATGGTTTTTATCAGCGGCTCCTACCGCCTTTCGGGGCGGTTTTGCCAGGCAATCTCGTAGAAAGTGTCCAGAATTCCCACAATAAAGACATAATTTTAACTGCCGCCTCCTTTCACGTTCCTTTTGAGTTAAGGGTCCTTTAACCCCTCCAATTTGCATAGGCTCAGAGACATCAACTCCCTTGGGATTAGCATGGGTCTTGACCAACACCCGGATCTCAAACCTGGACCGATCTGCTTTTCTGTTTTGAAGTCTGTGATCCAATCGGACCACTAAGTCTGTATACTCTGTGCATTCTTGGGGCGGATTTACAACTTGGGCCAAGACATCTTTAAGTTCTCCACGTAGGCCTCAATAAAACAACGTGACTCTTTTATCCTCTGGCCATCCCGTTTCCACAATTAGTCTATTAAAGGTTGCAATATGGGATAGGAGGTCCTGATTGCCCTGTCGCAGGGATAGAAGTTTGCCATCCAGCGCCTGCCCCTGAGAGTGTCGAGCAAATAACCTTTCATGCTTGCTTGAAACCTTTGAAAATCACGGATAATCAGGTTATCTTGAGTAACCAGTGGAACTGACCGATCGGCAGCGCAGCCGCTGAGATATGACAATACAAAGGCTACCTTGGTCTGATCATTAGGGAAGGCCCCAGGTCTGCATAGGAAGTGCAAACGACACTGATTCATGAATACGGCGAATCGTTTGGGGTCCCCAGCAAAGCGTTCGGGTGGGGCCAGCGGCATGTTTCTAGGTAGATTAATCTGCACAGGGTTACTGGAAACCACAGGAGCGGGGTTCCCTCCGGAACCGGGTAGAGGAGTTTGCCCAGCTTGACCTTGCAAAAGCTGTCTGGCCAGGTCATCAGTTCTTTCCTTTGATATTATTAATTCCCTCCTGAGGGTATTAGTCTCTTGACGAGCGGCATGTACTTCGGCCCGTAATTCCCCCAGTAATTGGGCCAACTGATCAGTCTCGGAACTTTCCATAGCGTCTGGGTGGGAATTTGTAGGAAGGCTTCGCGTTCTGTAACGCTCACCTGACTCCCACGAAGGCGCTGGCCTGGTTCGCGCTGCTGTGACCTCTTCTAAGGTGATGCGCAGGGTTCGGAAGACGGACTGGACCGGGCCCCCAAATCTGGCTTGTCTGGCTCGCAGAAGTATCCTTCTGTAGGCGAAAATAGGGGATTAACTGTCTGCGGGGTAATGCAATCTGTCTCCCACTTTCCCCTCTCACCCTCCTCGAAACCCTTCTGTGATTCCTCGTAGCATCTCACCTTAGGGTCTGGAAGGACGAGCTCTCCATCCTGCTTCTGATGCAGGGGCGCGTTGGTATCCAGTTACGTCACTGGATTTTCGGATGGGTGAGAACCAAACTTGCTTGGCTTCCAGGTAAGTTTTTTTGATAAGAGGTTCCCCTTGTGTCCATGCATTAATGTACTAATGCTAGTGTCTTTTTCCCCATAGGGGCCGGGGTAGGGAATGCCGGGGAACAGGCACCGACCTGAGATGAGAGGTGAAATCCTTGTAGAAATCAGGTAAGTCTTTAATGAGCGTTTTTTGGTAATGTCTTTTCATTCGCTCATTAACGCTGATGTCTCTTTTTCCCCTTAGGGGCCGGGGTCCGGAAATGCCAGGATGCGATGCGGACCCGAAATGGAGAGGGAATGAATCAGCAGGTAAGTCTTAACATGGAGATTTAGCTTTCCTTATTCCCTTCTCTCTCTCACCTTTTGTTCTGGTCTTTTTCTCACTAGGCGCTGGGGCGTGACTGCGAATCCGGGTGATCGCTGCTGAACATGGAGGCGCCCTGTAAAGGTGAGTGGAATGCGGCGCTGCAGCGATCGACGCGATGAGCTTTTAAAAAAAAGTCTTCCTTTTCAGGATTGTCGGCGAGATGTCTCCGGGATGCGGTTTTAGCAGGTAAGGACTTTTCATTCTTCTGTTCTCTTCTTCTCTTCCTTTGCAGGTGATTCAGGAAGCTGGCAGGCGTGGCAGAAGTCAGGATGCAGGAGCAGACACGGTGAGCGTCCAGCTGCAGAATGCAGAACAACGCAAAGCACGTGTGGCTGTTCGGGTGGGGTTTAAATAGCCTTGGAAGAAGTTCCAGGTATGTATCCTTCCTCCAATCAGGTATGTATCCTTCCCCGACCACGCCAGGATGGTAAATTAGTCCCACAGGTAAAGTAGTTCCTTTCAGGCCTCAAGGAGGCCGGGATCCTGCAGCATGATCTGCATCAGGTAAGTGCACCCAAGCACTCCCATAATGAGCCTGGCGCCTGTGGCGCCAGGACTGATGTCTTTTATGAGCCGGGCCCCATAGGCGCCTGGACACTGTCCAAAGGGCCCCTATATGGGGTTGCTGGGTCCTTCCTTGGGGACTGGATGTCCGCTTTCGGGGACGCAGGGCTTGAACCGGCTCCCCGGGAGCGGGCATCATGACAACAAGAAGTTTGCATGATTGAATGGGAAGGTGCTTCAGTAAGAATATATCAAGAGCTCTCTTCCAACACACTTGACTAATGATGAAAATACAGGCTCTTAACTTCATGGCTACAAGCAGAGTGTGTTAGATACCAGTGGACGATTACCTTTACCCTTTCCTTTTAATATAGAGGTGAACGTTATGAGGTGAATCAGGGGGAGGAAGCAGAACATTTACTTCGGATACTGCCGAAGGAGGGGGAACCTCAGGATCAGAACGGTAAACGTCAATTGAGGGAGCTGCTCAAAGGTGCGTTTGCCCAGTCTGTTGGGTTTCAGAAGGATAGCAGAGCCAGGAGGTCCAGAAAGAGTGCACCTTTCCAGTCGAAAAACCACTAGATGAACCCTCAGACTGGTGTATAAAGTGATGGATAACTTTAGGGGCTGCTGAAGTGTTGTGATGCTTATTGATATGCCCTATGGACTGGAAGTGGAATCTTTACTAACCCAGCGGGCTGGAATTGCCCGGGCATGTCAACATGTTGGGGGTTTGAGGAATGGAACAGTGTTGGTTAATGCTAATGTTAATGGAAGTAAAGGAAGGGGGACAATAGGCAAAGGGGCCTCTTTCACACACGTTTTTGAATTGTTTGTGTGCAGAATGTCATACTCGCTTAGACGGAAGCAGAATTGGAGAATGGTTAACATCAGGGTAGCAAATATAGATGTGAAGGGGTGGAATTCCACCAACAAGAGATTAATGTTCTGCAGAATGCACCTTGCGATTCTCCTGCTGCAGGAGACTCACTTTATGAAAGGGGGGAATGGCGGATGAGATGTGGAGGGACTGGCAAATGTTTTGGGCCTCACACAAAGACTGTAAGAAAGAGGGGGTAGGAATACGGCTGGCAAAAACCTTCCCAATGAGAGGTGTGCAAGGCAAAAGGGAACAAGAATGGACCTCCTGCTGGTCCCCCGGGAGCAAGATCATATAGCCACAGACCCAGTGGTAGAAGCAGTCATCTAGTCATACCATGAGATGGTAACAGCAGGGGGTGGCACTTGGAGACACGCAATGGGGGTACCCCGAGATATAGTGTAACTATGTCCTCCTCAGCGATACGTTTTTTAAATAATTTGTCAAAAAGGAGCTTCAGAACTACTTTGAAGCTAACGATACGGGGGAGGTTTTCCAGAAAGACGTGTGGGAGGTGGCTAAGGCAATGGTGAGGGGACTTCTCATCTTGGAGGGGGCATGGAAAAAGACGGATCGCGGTTTGGTAGTAGCTAGGCTACGGGAAGAGTTCAAGGGGTTGAGACTGCCGATGACTAGAAGAGAAGGGGAAAGGGAGGACATCATAGCGGCTATTAGAGACAAGCAGCAGGATTGACACTCTCTTTTGGGAGGGGAGGTGGTTAAAAAGATGAAATGCACAAAGAAGAGATACTACAAGAAGGGGTATCCGATGTGTACGCTTTTGGCTAACAAAGTTAGGAAAGTCGGAAAGGAGGGTGGACAGTATTAGGAATGATAGCGGGAGCTTGGTAGAGGCTTGACAGGGTATACCGGATTACTTTGCAGACTACTACATGGGCTTATATGACCAGGGATCAGAAGCAGACGAGGCTGCAATTCGGGATTATCTGGATGGGCTTCCCCTTCCCAAGCTGATGGTGCTAGAAAGGAATAGGCTGGAGGCTAGCATTAAGACAGAGGTAGTAATACAAGCTATCAAACAATTAAAGCCAGGAAAAGCCCCCGGGGAAAATGGATATACCTCAGATTTCCACAGACAATTCCAGGACGTCTTGGTGGGACCCCTGGTCAAGGTGTGCAATGCTTAATGTGGATGTTAAGCTGTTCGCTTGGATATTGGTCTCCAGGCTGGAACTCTTTCTCCCAAGGTTGATTCAGCCCGACCAGATAGGGTTTATTTGTCACAGGCAGGCCTCAGACAATTTGAGGAAAACCCTTCATATATTGACCTCAACAGCTTTAAAGGAGAAGGGAGCTTTGATGCCATTGCTGGATGCTGAAAATGTTTTTAATAGAGTCAGCTGGGCCTTTTAGAGGGGTGTTCTTCTAACAGTCGTAATGGGGCTACGGTGGATGAGATACATTGCAGTTGTTTATTCTGCATCTAGGGATAGGGTGGTGGTGAATGGGGGGGAAACTTACAAACTTTCCCATTGAGACGAGGTACAAGACAGGGGTACAACCTCTCGCTGTTTCTCTATGCGTTAGGCATGGAGCCATGAGCACTAGGGGTGAGGGAAGACCACGGGATTAGGGAGGATAGGTTGGGAGTTTGTGAATATAAGCAGAGTGTTTTCACAGATTATGCTCTGCTTTCCATCACTGAGCCGAAGGGAACCATACCATGCCTGCTTAAGGGACTATCTAGGTATGGTGAGCTGTCAGGATTTAAGATAAATATTGCGTTTGCAGTGGGTAACTTGGGGCAGATTGACTGGGAATATGTTGATAAGCTTTCATTCCAGTTTTAGCGAGGGGCAGTTTAAGTATTTGGGTTTTGGATTTTTAGAGATTTTAAAGAAGCATTTGTCAAAAATTTCTCCCTGCTCCTCTGGTACAAGATAAAGTTAGACCTGCAAAAGTGGGAAAGGCTTACTATATCGTGGATGGCAAGGATTAACACTATATAGATGATGATCCACCCAAAATTATTTTTACTGTTACAGATGCTTCTGGTGGTGGTCCCTCTAGCATTCTTTGTGGCAATAAAAAGAGATGTGGTGAAGTTTTTGTGTGCAGAGGCTAAAGACAGGATAACCTATAAAAATCCAGCAAGACCGTGTGATGAAGGTGGGGTGAGCTTCCTGGATCTGGGGCTATAACATAAAGTGGCACAATTGTGAATAATGATGGATCACCTCTTCTTCATGTCCCGGAAGCAATGAGTTGACATGGACAATGCAGTGTTGGCACTGGTTTCACTGGTGTAGTGGTTCTGGGTTCCTCACAAAAGAGTGCTGCTACAACTCTATTGTGAAAGTGTTCTGGTCGATCTGGAGGGAAGGGGGAGGCACTCAATGGTTGACCACATGGCCCGTGCCCCTTAGTTGTTTATGGGCTCTCCCACTAAGTGATCATATAGGGGAACCACTTCAATTCCAAACATGGTACGAGGGGGGCCTCAGTAGAGCGGGCCAGCTGTGGGAGGAGGGCAGCCACTGGAAAGGTTAGCGGAATGCCTACAGATAGGCTGACTTTCACTGTATTGATTTTTGCAGCTCAAGGGGGCTCTCACGTATCTTAGATGGGGGAAAAATCTCCAGAAGAGGTTACTCCAGGAGATGAGTATGAGGGGCCTAATATCAGGGCTATACACAGAATTGCTCTGTGCAGATGTTATGTTGGGAGTAATACTCACAGACTTGGGTATATATATAAATGAGTCACTTTATTAAGCTCAAATGGACAGAGACCCCCAGCCGGGGCAATACTGCCTTCAACTGATCCAACATAGAATTTCAAACACATACATGGTTCTCATTCTATTGTCTGAACATTGGAATGACTGTATATGGCAACAGTAACTATAATAACACTGAACATTCATATTTTAATAACTATGTACACATAACTTTGCTCATGTCACACATGAGATTAATTACACACTGCTAACACCTCCCTTCCTTCTTATTCTACACAATTCTGAATGTCATCATTCTGCCAATTGCCAAAACAACATACAGCCCTAACACTACTAACAACATACCGTCCTCACACTCCTCACACCTCCCTTCCTCCTCCTCCTCTTAAGGTAGTCAAGATACCTCTCCTGAGCACAGCTACTCTTTCTTTATTCCACACTCCTCCACCTTTAACCAAAATGGAAGAACCCAAATCTTTACCAACCTCCATAGGTTCTGAGTAAAAATAGGAACCCTTCCGCACTTTAATAAGTAACTTCACTTTTATCCAATCACCTTCTCTCACCTTGAAACTCCTGCAACTGTGTTTCTGATCATAGCGTTCCTTAGATTTGACACCACTCAGCTGTATCTTCTTTCTCAGACCTTCAACATCCATACTCACTAATCTTGATTTCTCCATCCACCCCGGACACATATGCGAGTTGGGCTCCCTTCCTCGCAAAACCTCACAAGGAGACATTCCAGTAACACTGTGAGGAGCTAATAATACTGAAAAGTCCTTTCCATCACAGTGTGTACCAAATCACCTCCTGTAGCCACTGCTATCCTGATGGCCTCCATAAGCGTCCTGTTAAAACGTTACACACATCCATTGCTCTGGGCATGATAAAGAGCCGTGGTAACTTGTGCCAAACCATATTTGTCCAAAAAATCCTTGTACTCCCTGGACACCAATTGAGAGCCATTGTCTGACAGACATTTCTTAGGGAATCCTTCCCTCCAAAATAACTGTTCTAAAAAACGAATTATACTTCCACTTGAGATGTCCTTTAAAACACATACCTCAGGCCATTTTGATAACAAATCAACAACCACCGACAAATAAACATCTCTGGCTCCTCTAATGTTAAATGGTCCCAAAAGATCTAAGGCTACTTCATCCCACGGTACTCTGGGGCAACTTCTTACTACCATTGGGACTTTCGGCACTGTGAGTCCTTTATCTCTTTCTACACACTCCATACATGCCACCACCAGCTCTTCCACATCTCTATCTACACCAGGCTACCAAAAATCAGACCTCACTAGTCCTTTTGTCCTGGCAATCCCCAAGTGACGCACATGGGTTAAAGTCCACCACCGCCTTCATCATCTTGCATGGTACCACCAACTGATGTCCTCTATACAAATAATACTTTTGTACCCAGAGTTCGTTTTTCACTTTGCCATATCCCTACATAACAGCATCCTTCTTTTTGATGTCATTCTTAAGACTATAGTCAATTATTTTTTTTAAACTGCTGTGCACCTGAAAAATCTCTCCTGCCTTATCGTCATCTTGCACAGACTACACCGGATTCTCTGAATCGTCTTTCCTCTGTTCCACCGACCTAGACAAGGCATCCGCCACCACATTATTTTTGCCTCGCACATGACACATTTAAAATTGTAACCCTTGCAACGCACTCACCCACTTCATGATGCGCCTGGATACGCCTTCCAATCCTCCCTTAGAAAAAATGCTTACTAACGGTTTATAATCCGTACAAATAATGAACTCCCTTCCCCATTGATACCTCTTAAATTTCTCTACACCCCACACACAGGCTAAGGCTTCCTTTTCAACTACAGAATATCTACACTCGGCATCCTTCAAAGTTCTAGATGCAAATGCCACTGTATGCAGTCCTAGTTTATCCACTTTCATCAATACCGCTCCCAAACCATAGTCACTAGCGTCCACAAATAACAACATTTTCATGTCCTCCTCAAACTTTTCCAAAACCGGTGCATTATATACTGTTCTCTTGACCTCTTCAAATTCTATCCTGCCCTCCTCATTCCAATAAAAAACCACCCCACTTACAAGTGAGTTTCTTCATGTTCCTAGTTTTATCTGAGAGACCTTTTATGAACTTACCATAAAACTCCACCAAACCTAAAAACGATAGTACATCACCTTTGCCTTTGGGCGCTTTCATATTCCTTATTGCTTCTATGGCATCCTCTTTTGGTTTCACACCTTCCCCTGAAATTTCATGGCCAAGATAGACCACCTTGTTGGCCTTAAAAGTACATTTTCCCATGGCTATTGGCAATCCTGCTTCACTCAGGATTGTCATCACTCTCTTCAGCCGCTCATCATGCTCAACTTCATTTCGTCCACACACCAACAAATCATCCTTATAGCACATAACTCCACTTTCACCTCCCAACAACTTGTACATTATACTCTGAAAAACACTTGCGGCAGAAACTAACCCAAAACGCATTCTTTCACACCAGAACAAACCTTTTGGAGTAATAAAGGCTGTAAGATCTCTTAACTCCTTGTGCAGTTCAATTTGATGGTATGCTGATTTAAGATCTAATATTGAAAACACTTTCGCTCCAGATACCCCTAGTAACAAATCATCAATTCTCGGTAGTGGAAATCTGTCCGCTATGACCATGCTATTCAAATGTCGGAAATCAATAAATAATCTGATCAGCGCATTTGATTTCCTTACCACTACAATGTGGCTGACTCATTCTGATGCCTGTACTCTTTCAATAATTCCATCTTTCTCCATTTTCTTCAATCCATCTTCTACTTCCTTTCGTAGGGCTAGAGGTTATGTAGTTTCAATACTTTTGGCTCTGCTCCCTTCTTCAATCGGATTTTGTGTACAAAACCTCTCAAACAACCAAGCACATTGGCACTTTGTTTACTTCTACCCTTCTCCCCGTTCTGTTTTGTTCCTACCCCTGTCACCGTCAACACCTGATCTGGATGATTCACATCCATTTTTTTTTAATTTGGTTAGATGTTAAAAACAACTTTTCAAATCTTTAACATTTTTACACAAACAAAGAAAACATATGACAATCTATGAACCTTACAAATTTACACTATAGTTAAATGTTTCCTCTAGCAAAAACAAAACCTAGACAATACCACAAATAATAAATCACTAAATCACAAATTGATCATATGTCCTCAACATCAGTTGGTGGTATTAAAATAAATAAAATAAAACATTGTTGTGAGGATGAATAAATGCCATCTATTGTTAATACATCTCTCTTTCCGGAGAGGATTTTCTCTCCTTGACACTATATTCCTTTATGTGAATGCAATTTCTGGGGCGACGGCCTCCAGAAAATGTACAATCGCGACCATTAGAGCCAGTCTTGGGCTTGTTAAAAGTAATTTCCATAGTGTGGTTTCGTCCATCTCGGAAAAGAGTATCAAAACATTTTGAAATAGTTTAATGCACATAGAGTTTAGGCAGGGACATACAACAACCAAATGTTGAAGAGTTTCTATTTGTTGTTGATCTAGACAGTATCGGCAGACATTTTCATTTGGGGCAATTCATTTTCTCCTCTGTAATACTTTGCGGGTGTGCCATAAATTGAATCTAAATTTCATATATTGGCGTTGTATGTGAGGCGAAGGGGATATATTTAAGTATTCCGCCAAGACTCTCTATCTTTGTGACCCAAAAACTGCACTGTCAAAGTCCTTGTATGTCTGACAAGCTGCTAAATTCCTAATCCAATCACATTGAAAGATTTTCTTTTTTGCTAAATCTGGGTTGGACACCAGAATCTCGATGCTTACCGCAGCCTCAGCCATTTCATTATATAATAATGTGCACCACTTATTGGGAAGTCCAATTGCATTTGAGAGCAAGTACTGTGCTACTATGCCCAGTATGTTCGATACATTAAGACCCAACAGACACTTCCGCAATAGGACACACATTTTCCACAATGCCTGTAAATACAGGGATACTGCGCCCAACTCAAAACTTATCATAGGGAGTGGTGTGCAATTAGGTCGTTTTAACACTTGTCTCCAATATTTGGCCTCTATTTTTCCCAATATAATCGATTTCGCGGACTTCCGGCTTCAACTCCATATAATAATATTGGGACTGCCTTCATGTGATAAAAGGATAGTGCATGTTTGAATGATAAATTTACCAACTCTAGCAGCAAGAATCCTAGTCTGAGAGGTCAAGGTTTGTAATTTGTCACGTAGTTCCCAAGTCTCAATCTTTGATGTAATGGAATTAGTAAAGATGAAACCTAAATATTTGTATTGTTCCACCACTGCAAGAGCCTTGCCCTGAATTGTCCAAGTTTAAGAGAGTTGTGACAAACTAATACTTGTGATTTGGTTGGGTTTATTTGCAAATGATTGACTCTCGTATACTGGTTTAGCCTATGTAACATTTGTTGAAGGCCATATGGTGTTTGAGACAGCAGTACGAAATCATCTGCGTAAAGGAGGTACCTAACTTTATCGCTGCCCAGTTTTGGAGGATCACAGCAGATGGTGGTAAAGATGTCTCCCATATCAAAGATGAAGAAATTAAATAAACTTGAGGCCAACGGACAACCCTGTTTCAATCCTCTCATAGTCACAATGGCTGTGGATAATATACCTTCAAAGGTTAGGCGTACCTGCATCGTGGTATTTGAATGTAATAACATCAACAGAGTTAGTAAGTAATTAGGACAGTTATGCCTTTTGAGTTTCTCATAGAGCAGAGCCCGATCTATAGAATCGAACGCTGCCCGAAAGTCGATAAACGCCAGATAAAGTGGCTGTCCTCTAGCTGCATAGTGCGTTTTAATCAAATTCAGGCACATTATATTTGGTATTGTACCCAAACCGGAGAAAAAACCAGATTGATAACTGCCTCTTACTTGAGCCTGAATGGTCCATGCAATGAAGTCCTTCAATAGCACTCTACAAAAAAATGTTCCTGGAACATCAAGAAGGGAGATCGGACGATAGCTGTTAGGCGCTTGCCGATCACCCTTCTTGAATATCGGAACAGTGATGGAATGTGTCCATGTTTTTGGAAAGACTTGAGCTGCATTAATTGCTGTGAAGATAGAATGTAATATCGATGCCCACAACTCTGGCTGCAGTTTTAGGATGTAGTTTGAAAGACCATCCGGTCCAGCTGCTTTGGAATTGGATGCTGTTTTAATTAATGACAGTATGTCCTCATAATCAAACTCCAGGTTAAATCGTCCACTCAAGTCAGAGGCATCAAATGAGGTAACACCTTGTGGAACTGAGTATAGGTCAGAAAAGTATTGTACCCAAGTTTGTTCAGATACCGCATTAGATTGAGCCGCATTTTTGCAGTATTCTTAGTTGCTAGTGTACTCAACATAACTGCGCCATCGTGATGATACATCTTTGCACGATGACCTTTTACCCAGTTAGTGTATTTCAACTTGATTTTCCTTACAAGTAGGGCTCTGATGTCCGGAGGATGCCTAGCAGCTTGCCTCAGTTTGGCGCGCTTTTTCGGTTTTCCTTAATTTCATATCCAAATCAAAAGTATGCAGATGTTTGGTTTGTGGTCATGTGTTCAATTTTCGTTTCTGGAAGAGTTGCATTGTGTTGCTATACTGCATACCCATATTATTCACATCAGTGGGGTTTTGTTGAATTGATTTTTACTAAGTATTGATTAAATTGATATAAGGCATCCTCCGACCATCAGAGTCTATTTCGCCCCGAGTTCACAATTAGAGCATTTTGAGGTTGACCAGTGTGATCAATTTTTCTAAAGTCCTTCTGCCACCATTTCATTGCTAAGATGTTATTATCACTTTGTTTAGCATCAACAATCTCAAAACTCAATCATGGAGAGCAAGGAAACACTCAAAGATATAATCAATGACTGATTCCATTTGACCATTACGCCATGTTGCCCTTGGGGGTGTGACTTCTTTAAACATACCATTAAGCATATGCAAGTCACAAGATTTGGTTAACATATGCCATCTATATGTTCTATCTCCACCTGATAAGTTTTTCTTACTAAGGAGATTGATGTTTAAATCTCCAGCAAGTATCAGGTGAGTGACTGACTTATCTAGGGCAACCAAATCAAGTAACATTATGACATCGTCAAGGAATACATTATCACCTATAGCAGCAGTATTACAGTATACATTAAGGACAACATACTGTGTCCCATCAGCTCTGACCTTTACCAGAAGCATGTGTTTATTTGGGCAGGCCCATAATTCCAATGTCACTCCCTTTCAGATTTTAATGGTTGTAAGAAGACCAGAAGATGGTCTACCAGAGGAGGGTCTGTAGGCAGGATTAATGTGAATATCAAAGCCATTCCAAACTGGAGGATCTATGAGCCAGGTCTCTTGTAAAAGAATTAAGTCATACGTTCCAAGCTGATTTGGGTCATTATTCAGAAGGTGAGTATACCCTCTGGTATTCCAGCTCAGCAAGGAGATTTGTTCCTCAGTATGGTCAAGATCTAGTTACAGTTGCTCCTGTGAGCATTTACAGTGACATGTATTAGTTTTTCCAAATTCCCCCTTTCTTCTCTGCTTCAATATTCCCCGTTTGTGTCACTGGAGGAACGTGGTGATTGGTAGAGTGTCATTTTCTATGAGTTCAAATCCTAGGCTAAACAAATGGGCTTTTGTTGACCAAATTAGATTTTGCACCACCCCTGAGTTCAACCACAATCTCACAGTATTGAGATTCTGATCACTCATAAACTCCACATATTCAATAACAGCTGAGTTAATATCCTCCAGCTGCACTATCTCAGAAAATATGGCCATGACAGATCTTCTATTAAGGTCATATTGCTTACAGGGTGCTTTTCTGCATGCCAAAATTAATGAACATGGTGCCAGTCTTTTTTTCCCCTGTGACTTTGTCATGGGGAGTGAGGATGTCTGATTATTACTGTGGTTATCTCTCAGTGATTCATTTTTTTTTTCACCTGAATTTGTTTTAAGGCAATCTCTACAAAGCCCATCATCTATGACGCCATATCAATTCCCTGTGGATGTGGGGCTTGTGTTGGTAAATTCTGATGCCGACTTTCCCTTGAGTCTAAATCAACTCCTGGTACCGTGGCAATAGATGTCACAGGCGGTTGTGCTATAGGCAAGTTCAGTTGTGTGCCACTCCCTCTAACTTGCGGGGGGTCTATACTTTTTGAGATGTTTTTAATCTGACTCAAACCTTACCTCCTTCTCCCCCACTCTACTAGGTACAGAGACTTGTGTTGTAGATTCATTACCTAGCCTTTATGCAATTGACAAGCAGTGATCAGACATGTATGCATCAACTGCCGTTCTGATTTCATGTCTGTATGCCTTCTTCATTTCTCAATTGTGTCAGGTTAGCCATGGATCTATTAGAATACTTCAATGGCACCCTCCTGTTGCTTTCTGTTGGAGTGAAGCACTATGAAGGTTCACTTCCTCCATCAATGCATTCAGAGGTGCATAGTCTGCAGTCTGAGATAAAGTATTAGACTGGATAGATTTGACAAGCATCTGTTGTTTATATTTTTTCCTTATTGCTTGTGATGCCACAATCATACTTTTCTTGAGAAGTGCGAGTGCCTTATAAAATAGCTTAGAGCTTGAATTTGGGACAATTTTGGGAGCACTCTGGTTTTTGGGTAACTTACCATTGGGTATATTTTTGTTTGTTTGCGGGGGCAAAGATGGTATAAACCTTTTTTTTTTGTTGATGTAGTTGTGGGAGCCACCAGATTGACTTCAGGAACACTCTCAGGGTCGCTAACAGGCAACGAGTTCCCCTTTGTGGTGGTCTCCACAATAATCCCGTCAATAAGCGGAATAGCAAAATCCAGTTTTTGTATTATTGTAGAGGTTTGGGCAGCTACTGACAGCATCGTTTTCATGTTATGTTTAGGTATACTTGGCATGTGCAATTCAGCGCTAATTGCCATCCCAGTGGTATTTTGCCAAATATACATATGTTCCAACATCACAGCTTGCATCGTTAATTTAGTGTCAAGTGTCTCAAATAATTTCCCTAATGTTTGTATGGCAAAATTCATGGCTTGCAAAGTGGCTTCTAACATCCGTTCATTTTGCGAACCTGATTGAGCCATACTCTTTTTAGTTAGGGGAGATGTAGGTCTTCTTGCAGTGGGTCGCATAAAGGTGACACTTATAGGGGAGCTTGTATAATTGGGTTCCGGTGTTTCAAACAGAACTGGTGACGCCGACAAATTATCAGGTAATGTGTGCCCAGAGAACCCAGACCCCTCATCCTCAATGTCAATTACCTGTGCATCCTGTAAGCTTTTCCCCTCCAAATGCTTTGTATTATTTAATTTTGCAGTAGGAGGAAGGGCTTTTAACATAACGCTATTGCTTACAGACAGAATGTTAGATAGCAATTTGACGTCATTAGATACATTAGAGTCACTCATATCATTCAACTCAGAAATGGAAGAAGCCGGCAACTTACACCTCTCAGCCTCATCTAGAGGGTCACGTTTTGTGTCCATATGCGCCTTGGCAGCCACTGTAATTGCAATTGCAGTCTTGGGAATGTTCACCATTAACTTGGCAGATTCTCTTGGTGCCAAATGTTTAGTGGTTGCACGAGACCTTCCCGTGATGTCCTTATAGAAAGCATGAATGCCCGCGTCCCTTAATACTTTGTCACTGGAATGCAAGGTTTTATTGTTAGTACACGCGACTAGCTTGGAAGACAGAGGAGCGGTTACAGGCGAGCGCCCATTCGGCATCAACATGCCTCCCCCTCTAGTTGAATGGAGACCTATACCGGGCTGCAATAAATTATGTTTTGACGATCGCTGCATCACACGATTCAATCACGGAACGCCAGCACTGGAAGCACCTCCGCGCCGCACCGCCACAACTCAGCGGCGAAGAGGCAAAGCGGTACTTCCGGTACTTCGCCTGGTGCGCGCGGACATCTGATTTTACCGCTTCCTGCCAAAAGGGGCAGAGCCACTGCAAATAAAGCCTTATAACGGCAATTTGGGCACTAAAATGAGTAAAGGAAAATGCTATAAGCAATTATAGATATTGGAAGGTCCAAACAAACGTCTTCAGTGTTGTAGCGATGATATATACCAGTAATTGCAACAAAGTCAAACACGGCTTCCAAGACGTCCAGAGCAGCGTGGGAGGCAAAGAGGTACTTCCGATACTTCGCTTGGTGCGCGCGGGCGCTGGTACACGCGGACAGCTGATTTTATCCGCTTCCTGCCAAAAGGGGTGGGGCCACTGCAAATAAAGCCATATAACAGCTATTTGGGCACTAAAATGAGAAAAGGAAAATGCTATAAGCAATTATAGATATTAGAAGGTCCAAACAAATGTCTTCAGTGTTGTTGTGATGATATATACCAGTAATTGCAACAAAGTCAAACACGGCTTCAAAGACGTCCAGAGCAGCGTGGGAGGCAGAGGTACTTCTGGTACTGCGCCTGGTGCGCGCGTACAGCTGATTTTATCTGCTTCCTGCCAAAAGGGGCGGGGCAACTGCAAATAAAGTCGTATAACGGCTATTTGGGCACAGTAATTGCAACAAAGTCAAACACGGCTTCCAAGACGTCCAGAGCAGCGTGGGAGGCAAAGAGGTACATCCGGTACTTCGCCTGATGTGATTCACATCCAATCTAATTTTTAGTTCTGCCTGATCATTCCAAGAGAGGTTTGCCTCCTCTTTTTGCCACATAGTGCCTATGGCTTTCCTTCCTTTGAACTGCAATTCTCCTTCAAAGTTTCCTATGCTGTCTATTGGCACTTCACCATATGCATTAGCCTTTACTCCATCTTCCTATAATGTACAGCATTGAAATGTTTTCCTCCACACCTGCACACTAATCAAAGTATAGTCTGCTCCACTATCAATCAGCATGGATACAGGCACACCACGAATCATCACCACTGCGTACGGCTTAGGCTTCTTCACTTTCCTACTAACAGCATTCACAGAATTCACCACCTCTCTCCCCACATCATGATAATACTCATCATCGCAATGCATAGTAACTTCATGAGCTTGGCCACTTGCAAAATTGAAATTTCTACATCGAGCGAGATGTCATTTTCTACCACTCACGACATAGTAAGTGAACCGCCAAACAATCTTTGTCAAATGCTAGGTGTGACAGGCTACCACATCTATAACATCTCTTTCCAGGTGCTCCTCTGACATCTCTAGAAGACCCTAAATCTCTTGAAGGAACCCTCACATCTTTCAAGGTAGTCCACTGTTTACCCATGACAGCCTGAAAAAAGGCAAAAGGAAACTAGAAAACAATGGCAAAAAAAAAACAATCTGAAGAAAATAAAAAGAAATGGAAGGACATGGACACCCAGTACAAAAACAAGCTTATAGGGGCTAAAAAAGACATCTATAATAAACAAATATCTGGGGCTGCTAACTCAGCAGGAAAACTTTTCAAAATTTTAATATCAGTGGAAAAACCCACATCCCTTTCCCCCTCCTTTTCAACCCACTCAAGTTGAATGTGACAGGGTTCAACTCGCCTTTTTCGAGAAAATACAAAAAGCTTGCAAGCCCATCGACCTCTGGCAGGTATCTAATGAAGCTAAACTAGCTGTGAACAACCTTGAAACCTCCACTTCACGAGAGGACAAATTTAAATGTACTCCCCTCACCATAGAAGAAATGAAGAAACGTCTTTCCTCTTTGAGACAGACATTCTGTTCGGCGAACATTCTACCCCCGAAAATCGTGCTAGAAAATATTGACATTTTCGCTCCATTGTTCTGCAGAATCACAAATGCCTCATTCAGAGATAAAATAGTCCCTAAAGCTATTAAAGTAGTGACGGTCACCCCACTGGTCAAAAAACCACGGCGAGACAAAAAAGATGCCTCCTATCTCCACCCAATTACTAACTGTAACCTCCTACTAAAAACTCTCGATAAAGTAGCAACCAAACAGCTACAAATCCATGTGGGCAATCAAAATCTACTTAACCTCCAAACCAGAATGTTAAACATCTTGGAAAAGGGAAAGAATGGCATGCTGATGCGGTTGGATCTGTCAGCAGTGTTTGACCTGCTGTACCAATGCAAACTCCAAGAAGCCCTGGGATCATCAGGAAACTGTTCCCAGGAAGCCATAGATTGGATTTATTGCTTCCTAACAGACCGTAGTTCCAAAATACACTGGGGTGACAAACTCTCAAAACCCATAGACATAAACTGAGGTGTTCCACAGGGGGCCAGCTTATCGCCTCTTCTTTTCAACTTATATCGTTGCCGCCTGTGCGCCCTCCTAACCAACTAGGGCGTGCAATTTACCAACTTTGCTGATGACACTCAGTTCATAATAGAATTGAATGGGTGTCACAACAAAAACAGCTCCGAAATCACAAATATTTCCAACATAATCGAAGCTTGGATAAAAACAGACTGGCTCTGTTTAAACAGCAGTAAAAATGAGCTCATGATCTTCGAATCTCCCTAGGCCAGGGCTAAACCTAGCCCAGATTATGCCAAATGTAACATAAAAAACTCCAGTATCCCAAGTTCTGATAAAGTAAAAACATTAGGAGTGTACTTGGAATCTACACTAGGAACAAAAGCACACGTAGCCTACCTAAAGAAAAACTGCAGATACTACCAAAGACTCCTTAGGCACTTAAGACCGGTCCTAAATGAGAATAATTGCACAACCATAGCCAGAGCCATTATTCTGTCAAGACTCGACTATGGAAACGCCTACTTCTGGGAGCCAACAAAAGCAGCATATCCAAATGTCAAGTCATACAAAATGATTCAGTGAGCATCATTAAGAACAAAACTAGAAAGGATCATGTCACAGAGGACAGAAAATCCATACACTGGCTGGCCATCGAAGATCGTATCACCTTTAAGTAAGTTTCAATAGTTCACCACTGATTCTAAGGCACTGCCCCAGCATACCTAAAAGAACAAATATCATTGTACCAACCAAGACGATCCCTATGTTCAATGAACCAAGGCTTAGTGAATACCCCTCGTACCAAAAAAAAAACAATGGCCTAGGAAGACCCTTTCCAGTTAAGAGATGCTACTAGCTGGAATAATCTTTCTGCCATGCTCAGACTTGAACCAAACTTCACGGCATTTAAAAAGTAACTCAAAACACTTCTTTTCAAGTAGTTACTTAGAACATTACCAAATGTTGGCCATGCCCTGTCCTGTCTGTACCCACTATTATATGTTCGTGCCCTGATGCCTGCGGGCTACGGTGCGCTACAAATAAATAAAATAAAATGACCTTGTTGCCAGAAACTCTGCTCCCATTATGTTCATCTGCCCTCCTATCATACTTCTCGTATTTTTTCACAGGACCACTTGTAGATTGTTTTTGCACAGATCTGGAAACTTTATGTATAGCCCCATCCTCCACTTTTAATTTGTCTGAACTATGTTCACTGCTCCTATCCAGTTGAAGCGTTTTAATGCATTTTTCTGTATGTTCCACAGTCTTTGCTATTTCTATTGCCCTATCCAAAGTGGGGTTTTGTTCCTTCCACAATTTATTCCTAATGTTGTCATTAGAACATTTAATCATTAGCTGGTCTCTTAAATGTTCATCATGACAATGTGTAAATCTGCACTTCACAGCTAATCCCCTGAGCGCAGTTATTAATTCCTATATGCTTTTCCCAGGCTTCTGCTCTCTGGTGGCAAATTTGTATCTTTCCAGAATTACATTTTCTTCTACCTGGTAGTGTTTATCTAGTGTCGCTCATGTTCTCTCATATGGACCAGCCTCATCCATGTCACTCGGTTCTGGCAGCTTTCTCAAAACATACGGCCAGCTGGCCCCAAACAATGGAATAACAGTGCTTCCTTTCTCGCATTTGAATAATTGGCACCAAACATAGCCAGCGCATATTTTACAAACCCATCCTTCCAGTCAGACCAGTGTACTCTAGGTTCCCCTGCACTTGACACGAAGAACACTGGAGCCGGAATGTTGGCCATGTTCCTGGTTAACACAAACAACCTGCTTGCAGTAGGAAGTAACAAATCCTTGATATCCGTCACTGTAGAACACACTGTGGTGGTTCTGCACTCCCAAAAGGAGAAGGTAACCACTGCTCTGTAATACGCCCCAATAAGACAGTCACTCACCAAATGCTTGGATGAATTGTTTCTGATGGGCACTCCACGGATCAAGTATGGGTAACCCTGATGAAGGATCTACCCCTTCATATGTGTCATAGATTCACATGCTCCAACAAAGCACTCACCATTTGTGTCAGTGTTCGCTTTAGTTAATCATCGCTCCCTGCATGTCGGTATCCGTCCAGGTGATCACTGCTTTCAAGTTGTTGCAACAAACATGTAGCGTACAGAGTGACGCGCTTTTCCTATGTCCCGTAATATCGGTCACCAGTACGACCAATGTCAAAGATGGCCGACACGTAAGGCACGTTGCCAGGTGCTTTCCTTTAGTATATTTGAGAGGCTCCAGCGTTGTCTTGGAAAAGCGATGCGAAGCAATGTGTCCACTTCCACAAGCCGTGCATTCGCCACCTCTGTTGCCTGGGACACCGGTGCTTCCAAGGTAAACAAAGTGACATGTTCACTTCCGCGAGCCTTGTGTTCACCGCCTCTGTTGCCTGGGACACCAGCGCTCTCAAAGTAAAAAATAAATGACCTGGTCTCACCGGCTGTTCCGTAGCCTTCCTTTAATCGTCTAAATGCCCAATCGTCCACTTGTTGGCCTGCTTTTCCACCAGCTTCCGCGGTCACCTGTATTCAGGTCCACTGACAGGGACCTTCCGCTTGTTGGGAACAGCAATTGCTCTCAATCCAAGGCCGACCCCAAGGGCACACTTCCCGCAGATTCTACTCCACTCTCAGCTCCACACAGAGCACGCTGGGGGTCGTTAGAGAGGCTGCTTCTTTGTCGCCAATTTGTTATGTTGGGAGTAATACTCACAGACTTGGGTATATGTTTAAATGAGTCCCATCATTAAGCTCAAAAGGACAACGATCCCTAGCCGGAGGAATACAGCCTTCAACTGATCCAACATGGAATGTCAAACACGTAAATGGTTCTCACTCTTTTGTCTGAACATTGGAATGACTGTATATGGCAACAGTAATTATAATAACACTGAACATTCTTAGATTCAGATAACTACGCACACATAATTTTACTCATGTCACACATGAGATTAACTGCACACTACTAACAGCAGAGCACCTGGACAAGTTGCTGGCTCAAGAAAAATGGGCAACAGATCTCGACAGGCACTTCTGGGATGAGCTATGGTCTATGATATGCAGGAGCGTGTCCCACTCAACAGTTCACTTCAATACTGGTTGCAAGCGCTGAAACCTATTCACAGGTGGCAATACCCGCCCGCTGAAGTGGCAAGAATGTTCCCAGGGGTGGATTCACATTGCTTTGTTGGTAGGTAGATAGGACTACTATCACGTGTGGTGGGGATGCAAGTAAGCCCAGAAATACTGGAAAGGGGTTTGATCATGGATAAAGGGACAGATGGGATCCAAAGGTCAATCTCCCTGCGTTGATACTGTTTATCATAGAGGAGAGGGTAGAAGAAGAAGGGAAAAATATAGGGCACATGGTGAGGACCCTTTTGGTGGCCCCTATATGCTTCCTGGCACAGTTCTGGAAGAGAAAGAGAAGTAATGGGTGCAAAAGGTGCAAACAATTTATAACATGGAATTCTTGACGCACCTATTGCATGAATCAAGATCAAGTACTGAGGGGGCATGGCTTCCATTCTTTGATAAGTACAGCGATAACTCCTTCTACAGGCGAGACCACAATGTAAGCTTAGGTTTGTTGTAGACATTTGTATATGGTTTGATGAAATAGAAAATGTGTTGGGTGGGGTGGGGTGGGGACAGATGAGTGGACTTTGTGGGTTACAAACGGAGGCGTGAAAAGGGTTTCAGGAGGGAAGATTGGAAATGTAAATCTGTTATGTTGATGTTGACATGAAATAATGTGCAATGGGTGTTCTTATGATTACAAAAATGACAGTAAACATTGATTCTGAAAATAAGAAATTCTGGAATTACTATAACCATAGCCGCATACACTGCTACACTGAAGGAACCCTTTTCTTTCCATAACCTTCCCCCTAAAAAATCATCACATCTGTATAGTCTACAAGGCAATTTACACAGTATTCTTGGAAATGTACCATAATCTCCCAACTAACCATCGTCGCAGGTATAAGGAAATCTTTAAACAAACCAACCACTAACTTGTGCCTGAAGAAAAGCAAATGGTAAACATCACACCTCCCATCTCTCCCTACCATATCACCCTCTCTATCCGATCCTCAACAACTACAGGGTGAAAACACAGTGATAAGATACCTAGAAACTATGAAGAAAGCAGAATCAGAAAAGAAGAAAGAACAAGGAGAGACCCCTAAAGGCATCTCACCTCCTCAACTCAAAGGACCATTGATGGTTTTTATCTCCAGATACCTCCTGAAGCACCCCCCTGCACCCCATTACTTTGGCCTAACATTGCTCCAGGAAAAAGGAATCATCAACGACTGAACATCCTTGCCTGCATTTACCCCGACAGCCATTCAACCAACCACGTGACGGGCCTGCAAGAAACAATACCTGATACTACATTCACCACTAGACACTGGGCACCATCAACCTCAACCATGCAGCAGGCACTGAGAGATATGCCAGACTCCCAGAAGAGCCTGCTAAGCGTCATTGAATCTGACAGTCTTAACCTGGAGCCCCGGAAAACTAATGAAAGCAACTTTGAACAATTCAGCAGCACTGATCAAAGGAGCCAAACTTTTCCACTTCCACTTTTCAGCACATACAACCCTGTGAGGTCCTACATTCATGTTCCATATGTAAGCATGCTTATGACATTATCCCATCACTCTAGGCCTGTATTATCTGTACTATTATGTCTGTGTCATGTCTCAGCCCCACTTCATGCCGCTTTGGTCTTTGTCCACATCATCCAGTCACTCTAATTGAAACATACTCCAGTCTTTATTTGTAAACACATCCTACTCTGGGGATGGCTGTGCCTTCTACTGCTCCCTATGTCATAATTTATGGTCGAAATGACACACCAATATTTCAATAAAATGAATAAATGAGAGAACTTTGGTGACAGAGTAACTCAGAGTAATATGTTGTTAGACTATAAGATAGCTCTGTTATTACTTTTCAGGGCAAAATAAACTATTTGTACCACTTCTGCAACCCATTAGATTGAAAGAAATAATTGCAATGTATGATATCAGAAGTTAAACAGCCAACAGCTGCCTTCCTCATCTACTGATAACATGAAACTTTGTTTAACTCTCTCTCTCTCTCTATCTATCTCTCTCTCTTATTGTGCAGAGGATAGTTTGAATGCTACCCCTCTACTCTTCATAACAGTAGTTTTGCATACACCACACTCTTTAAACGCCTGTGTGGTGAGTGCGTGGAATTTCCCTTCCAGTGTATGGGGTAGTTAATGGATTGGTTTGAAATGTATCCCAATTACTAGAGTTGGGTTGGTAGCGAGGTACACACCCAAAGTGTAAAACGTCTGGGTGGGATTTCCCTTCCGATCTATGGGGTAGTTAATGGCATAGAGCAACAGCGCACTCTTTAAACACCTTGTAAATGGTGAGAGTATGGGACTGATACTTCCGGTGTGTGGCATAGTCATTGGTAGAGTAACACTGTGCTCTTAAAACATCTGTGTGATGAGAGTGTGGGACTACCACCTTCGTTGTGTGGGGTAGTTGATGGATTGGTGGGAAATGTATCCCAATAACTAGCGTTGTATTGGTAGAGGGGTACACACCCAAAGCGTTTCCAGAGCAGCATCACTCTCAAAACAGATGCACTGGATGAGCATGTATGTGTGTGTAGGTGAAATTGTGTCAGGAGCATGTTTGTGTGTGTGACATATATGTTGCAATGTTGGGCAGTATGTGGTGTGGACTGTAAAGTAGAGGATATGTGTTGTATAGTGTTGGATGGTATGTGGGGTGGCCTGGAAAGGTAGGGATATGTGTTCCATAGTGCTTGGATAGTTTGTGTGGAACCTATGATGCAAGATGGAATGTTAATTCTGGAGTGAGTGTTAGAGGTGGACGTTCTATACTGAAGCAGTTAGAGGTAGACAAGCCTGGGTGATGGGAGCCGGTGAGCTCCTGAGCTATAACTTAATGTAACCTAACTAGAAGCAATAAAGAACTTACCTGTGTGTTGCCTTAGGTGTGTACCGACCTGCTTCATTTCACTAGGTTACACTGAGGCAGCACCTATGAACCACAACTAACAAGGATATCAGAACAAAATCATACAGACCTGTACATTGATAGAGATAAACCAGGAAGAACCAACACACATCATACAATACATGTAAGTCTTCATCAGAGGAGTATAATGCCAGAGCTGGTAACTGAGAAAATATGACATAATGAGGAACATGGCTAGATTTATCTGTTGAAGACTATTTGTCATGGACTCAATGATGATATTGAGTGGAACCAACGGATTATGTAAGTGGAGACATTAATTAAACCATGAGCTGTGAAGTTATCAGCATATGATGTTACACAGGGATGTTATTTCCATGCAAGTGAACCTATAAATTGTACACACTAACATTCTCCTATACCAAACTAAGCACTGTGTTTCCTGAATGAATCCAATCACGAGTGACTCAGAGTGGAAAATGACACAAATGGGGTGATGAATAGAACCCTGAGTATGTCAGCAGCGTATGTGTTCCAAGAGTGGCAGTCGAACTTGTGAGCTAAAGTATGAATGTCCGGTGGAATTGTGATGTAAGAAATAATGAGCTACCAGCTGGTTGCAACTGCCCGACATCTTCATTATTTTGCATATGGTCTAAGCTTGTGGAACAAACACTTTGGGCTACAAATGCAAATAAATAGCATTGATGATGTAACATAAAATGTTGCCTCATCAAAATTCCACCTACAAAGATGAGGATGGACGCAAAGATAAATACATTTTGCAGTGGCTGGTATGCTAGACACAGGAAAACCACATTCATTGGAGATGTTATTGTGTGGGATATTTGAACAAAGATTAAAACAACAGATCAGTGGGCTACCTTTCCAAACAGGACTTTCATAATTTAAACCACAGTCATACATATCTCCATTAAGGTTCCTGGTGTAGCTCAATTTACCATGAACAGCCTGGTTGTTTACCATGAGTAATGTGCCAGTGGTGACCTAAAAATGATCTTGCTTGACCACCATCTATGAATACTTTGCACTATTCGTAGAATCGTCTGAGAAGCGATGTGGAGGAGGAAGGGTAGGCAAATATTAGTTTCATTTAGACAGGTTGTGAATTTGTATTTGCATTTATTGGAGAAAGCTGTGAAATATGTATTATTTTAGAAATATGCATTACATAGGTCAATAAATGATGGTAGCAACCCCAGCTTTACAATTTGAAGACATGTTGGGGGTGAGAGGAAACAAATGGTGGGGAGCAGGTGGGTGAACAAGACTTATCAATTTAAAGAATCAGGGAGAGACCGAATGGGGACACACATGACCAGCCAGTGGTTTGGGGGTGGGGTTGGTGGTGACAACCAGAACCAGCCAGATGGTATTGACTCTGCCACTTACCAGAGGAGGCAGCTCAATGTTTTCTTGTTCATCTGGGTTTAGTTCAACTTAGACGCAATGTTTGCAGGCAGACGTGAGAAATCAATTTTGACAATGTAGTACCAATCTTTAATTGTTTCACATAGTTTTCAGAGCTTTTTATGGGATAAGTAATAATACATTTTTGTTCTTGTGTTTTATATACAATTTATAACCTGTCCTTCAGATGAAATGCATCATAATATCTAAAAGAGTTTATAGTGATTTTTTCGAATGCCATATTTTCGAATGCCATTTTCTCGAAGCAATTTTACCGACATTTGTTTTTTAATGTTTATTTTTTTTAATTTTCTTTTTGAAATGGGGAGTTCCCCCCAAACTCCTTGTTTTTTTTAACACTTTTTTTTACTTATGAAACAAAAAAAAACGTTTAAAATAAAAAAAATAGAACATTCGAAGAAAAACAAATTCGGCAAAATGTTTTCGACAAAATGGTGCTTCAAAAATAAGTTTTCGAAAAAATGACCGGACACCATCTAAAAGTAATGTAACTGCAATGAAAACACTGCTGGACAGTTTTGATTGAGTATGCGATCAGTCTGCACTCAAACTCATTTTCTATGTACTGCTTAATATCTCGTGCAGAAGGGATGTGACCAAGCAGCTCGGGCTAGACTGCCCCTTTTGGGGTGGGACCAACCCTGATTTGCATATGGTCTTTCCCCTTTTGTAATAGCTTGGCAGGTGACGAACGATGGTCTGGAGGGTCGCCCAGAGCAATGACAGAGGTTAGGATTCATTCCAAACCTTCCAGCCATCACCTCTTTTGTTTTGTGTAAGTCACCCCGAGTGGGACAGGTATGCCCAGAAGTGGGTATCGTGCCTGCTGGGTCTAGAGACCCAAGCTACTCCTCACTGATGAGGCCCAACAATGCCAGAACGTGGCTGGAGATGCTTGTGGTCTCGTGCAGAAGGGATGGGACCAAGGACTTTGGGCTGAACGGCCCCTTTTGGGTTGGAACCAAGCCTGATTTGCATATGGTCTTTCCCTTTTAGTAATAGCTTGGCAGGCAAAAAACGATGGTCTGGAGGGTGGCCAAGAGCAAAGTCAGAGGTTAGGATTCATTACAAACCTTACAGCCATCACCTAGTTTGTTCTGCTTAATATGACATAATAATGTTTTAAAAGAGAAAAGAAATAAACATAATGATAATTAAATAAGATGTTGCCAGATTTGTGAACCTTTTGTAATTCACTTTAAAGATTATATTATGTTAACAAGAAGCAAAGATATATATTTGTTTGAAAGGGTTTTCTGTTTGACGCTGCCGCTGGCATTTTCAGTTTTTGCAAAACATGGTGCAAGAGAAGTATGTATGAAAAATTATAGGAAGAAGAAAACGGTGGCTTTGATGGTGTAACTTCAGTAGAAGCACTGGTGCCAGGTTGTTGGAGAGAGTAAAACAGTGCATGTTGCTTGGTGTGTCACTTCTCCCCTGGGGGAAGCCACCCTGTGAGGCTAGCTAGGTGAGCGCACTGCGCAATATCCTCCCTATGAGTAGAGGCAAGCAGGAACTCACTGAGATAGACACCCCACATGGGTCTGAGTCACATCCCACTAAACCTTCTCCCAGAACATCTTGTGAAGAAAGTGAAGAGGAATTCCTCAAAATGTGTTATTGTTATCCAAAAACTATGATGGTACCTATAAAGGAAATCTTGAAACATACTGAGACAAAGAAAAACAATGGACAAGTAATGATCATGAGTCAAAAACAAAGGAAGGACTTCAACCCTACGCTGGGGAAGACCAACTGTAGCATAATAAGAGGAGGCGGTGAAATACACAGAGAGATCTCCTGCGATCGGCTCGAAATGAGAAGCAGAATGAAGATCCAGCATGCATCATCCAATGCATACCAAAGCCCAGGTACATCAGTAGAAGCCTGGCCACGAAGAGGAGAAGAGAAGCAAATTATTGATAGAGATAGGAGGCATCCCTACCTAGAACGAGGAACAAGTTATGGCATGACCAAAAAACACGCTGTGTTGGAATAGTCAGTCCATTACCTACGTCTACACCACTTTCGCCGAGAGAGAGTGAAGCAAACTGAGGGAAGAAGTGGCAGAGAGCCTGCACAAGAAACTGCAGAGAAACCGAAGAGCTGACCTGAGAGCTGACGACAAGGTTGTACCACCCGGTGACTTTATTCCTGAAGAGCTCAGGTAAAGGGGAACAAGGGAGACCCGGGAAGGTGACCAAAGAAGATATTGAATGGAACATTCCTACTCGTCCAAGTCCACATAGGTTTTAGAGAATGTATGAAAAGAAAGAGAGTTATTATTGGGATGCTCATACTCGTCCAGTTGAGATATCGTATCAGGAGTCTGTGAAGAGCGTAAGGAGCATTACTTGAATGCTCATACTCATCCCAGTTAAGATAAAGTATCACAAATCCACAAAGAGAATGAGAATCACCACTGGAATGCTCATACTCGTCCCAGTCAAGACGAAAGATTAGGAACATATGAAGAGAGGATAATCATTATTTGAACGCTCATACTTGTCCTAGTCAGGACAGAGTATCAAGAATAAGTAAAGAGAGTGACAAACATTACTGCAGTATTCCCATTCCAGAGAGTCAATGTAATGGGTGGACATTGAGTAAAACAAAGCCTTTATGTCAGAAAGAAGAGAAGAAAAGAGAATAAAGAACCACGAAATAAGACAGGATAAATGTGTAAAGGAGAAAAGGAATAGTCAAAGAGGAAGGATACGTGAAACTTTCATAGATCCATTGTCAGAACTATGGGATTTGATAAAACCTATAACTACTTAAAGATCCGGCACTGAACTGAACATGGTGAAGAACCAGCTCACAGGAGAAGAGTCATTCTCCTGTGCTTTATGTTGTGCTGTTCTAGTAGTGATAGGGTCAGAGTAGGGTAGATTTTGGACAAAGGACTGATATTGATTTTGGACCGACGACTGACGAGGACCTTAGTTAGTGGGAATGTTAGGAGTTTTTTTCATTTTTATCTAATAAACCTATACTGAAATAGCAGACCAGCGTCCCTGTCCATCTTCTGACCCGCCACAGCACTTTGATTTTAAAATGAAATATTTTGCCATAGAAAGGTTCAAGAGTAGGCAGGTTAAGGATACCAGGATGGCACTACAACATTTTGATCTAGAATATGGTGGCTATGCTAAGCCACCATTGGTAAATGATTCAGATAAAGACTGCCCTGGTATGTGCATGGGGGATAAGGTTGACTGCTATTCGTACAACTAACATAAAAACACATGGAGAATTATTCTTGGCATCCCCATGAACCTCATCACCTCAGTGCACTTGATTTGGAGGGAGATAGGACTTGGTTCTAGGCAGGTGGCAGATAGCAAAGGCTTTCTTCTATTCCATTAGGCAATCACAGGGGAAACATATTTGATATTACAATGATGTATTTATGGAGAGTATGGTGGTTAATATGAACTCTACAAAGATTGATGGAACAAACATGCCTTTTCAGATAAATTCCACATATAAAAGTTCAATACTTTAATTGAGAAGAGATAACCTAACTAGTTGGATGCAAACTTGTGAACTATTACCAGGTTTGTTCAAGGCGTTAACTAAATCAAAATGAACACGATAGGCCATAGTCGGGGAAAACCAAGGATTTACACATTACCCCCAGTTAAAATTTGTCGAAAAAATGGAAGTTGATGATAGGTGCTGTCTGTAACTCCCATTTGCTAGGTATTCTTTTTTTATTACGTTTTTCTTTAATCAGACATGCACCCCAGAAGTAGAAGCTAAGTGGCAAGAGAGTGCTAGACACGGGACATACAAGGCGAGAGAACATATTTCCCCTACTTTGTGAATGTGAAAATAGCGTTCGTTCATGCAGCGAAAGATCTGGTGTTCGAAAGAACAGATTGCATAGTAAACTATACACTCCCAGCAAAAACAACTGTTTATCCTATCTGCACATCCAGCAAAATACTACTTCCACATCCAGCAAAACACAACTCAATGTATATATCCTACCTGCACATCCAGCAAAAAATAACTCACTATGTCTATCCTACCTGCACACCCAGCAGAAAACAACTCAATGGGCCTCATTATGACTCTGGCGGTAGGCATGGTGGTAAAAATGGCACGGATGCCGTCGGAGTAATTTTTTTGCCGGCGCCTGGCAATGGGGACTTACCGGCAATGGGGACAATGGGCCTCATTACACGGAAGGCGGTAATCCAGGGTGCTATTAGCACCCTGGACCATGCCGGTAAATTACCGGCACCGCCTTGGCGGAAAGGGGATTTACCGCCCCATTCCAAGGTTGGAGGGGCGGTAAATCCCCTTTCCGCCATTGCCCTTCCCCATTCCCATTTCTGCCCCATAGGGCTCTATGGGAATGGGGAAGGCGCTAATTACGGCACCGCAATTTTGCGGTGCCGTAATTAGCTCCGAGGTCCCTTAGCGGGTTGGTACTTAACGCCTGCAAGAAGCAGGCGTTAATTCCTCCAACCCGCAAAGGGACCTCGTAGTACGGCGGTAAGGGTTAACGGTCACCGTTGCCATTAACGGTGACCGTTAACCCTTACCGCCGTCCGTGTAATGAGGCCCAATGTGTCTATCCTACCTGCACATCCAGCAAAAAACAATATCCTACCTGCAAGTGGGGAATGATTTTATGATAAGACATGTGATGCACTGCACTCTGCATGGACATAAATCTCACCTGTAATGTCAGAGTGACATTGTAAACTGGTTTGCAAACATGTCGAGCTATTGTTAAGAATCTGTAGCTCTCACTAACTAACACTGCTTTACTGTTAAGTAAGAATTAATATTGTGTTTATTTACATATGGTTATGCCTTGTAAAATCCTTGCACATGGTGGAAAAACATGTTATTTATGGAAGGAGGATAATTGTGGGTTAGGGAAATGAAGAGGTGACTAAAATGGACAAAGGACATTTTATCTATCAAATCCTATAAAAAATGTTATTCATCAAACCATGTGCGCTGAATTTGACAATAGTGTCAAATTGAACAATCTGGAAATATTGTACTTATTTATTGGGCTTATGTACAGTAAATATGTGAAAAGTACATATTCATGTGATAATAACATGATAATGTATTTGGTTCATAATACAAGCGTTATAAATGAATTACACATTTATTATTTTATTTTAGTAAATTGAAAAATCAACTTGCATACTATTGTGGCTTTCATAAGTTGCTATGCAAATGTCTGGGCCTTCTTATAAACACAACATGGCTTGCCACATTGCTAAATTGGAAGGTAACCTTTCACTAAACATGGCAACAACACCTGAGTGGAAACGTCACGATCAGCAGCGCAAACCCAATGTAAGATTAAAATACACATTCTAAACTCTCAAATCAGTCACACGGACCACACCATTCTTTAATGATCCAATGTATGTCTGAGCCCACCTCTCATGTTTTATGTGGACAGACTTTAATAACGTGAAGACAGATGGCCAAGAAGTATATGAAGCGCCTTCTGCATGTAGGGGTAAAGAAATGGCAGTAAGGCGCATACATATCGGGCATCCTTCGCCCAGTCATGGCAAAGCAACCTTTGCAACGGTAAGACATGGAACACAGAGATGTGTACACTGACCTGACCAGCCTGACACTCACCCAAGGTCATACACAGACACCCACACCACCCACGATCTCAGGATACAAGACATCTTCCCATTTTATATGGAAAAGAAAAGAAGCTGGCACAAGAGGTGGAAGCAGGAACCGAAGTGGCAGGGCTCATGAGCAAGGTCCAGCAAAATAAAAATCAAGCAGAAGAAATCAAAACCTGTCTTCATGGACTAGCAAAGAGGAAAGGTAAAAAGAAGCATAGGGAGAAGGAAACCCATTGAAGACGGAGGGTCCATGACACTTCAACACAACGAGGGAAAGCAACTAACACAGTAGTAGCGTGGTGCTTGCATTGAATATAGCAATGCAAGCTTTGGAATGTACAGCAGTTGTGGAACCCTGGGCTCCCTCAGGTTTCGGGAATGTCAGTTAGGTATTCAGGGTGGAAGTCACAGCTAAAAGGATGACATTACCTGATCTCTCTACCTCCTTCATATCCTGTAACTCAATAAAGCTCTTCTACTTTTGTGCTCACTGGCTTTAGCATCTTCACTGCACCTTACCTGTGTATCCTGTGACCTCAGACACTATAAATTGGCGATGAGGATGAGAGAGACACCAGGAGCCCCAGGAGCACTTGCCAGGTAATGCTGCCTGTGATGCTTAAGTTGCGTGACCCCGTGCATAAATTGGAGCATGGCCGAAACTCCTTCTGCTATTTCTACATACTTTCTCCAACCTTCCCCTTCCCCTCCCTCTCTAAAATGTACTGGCACGAGGAAGAAGATGGCCTGCCCTCATGAAGATTACCTTCTAAGTACTGAAGATGACCTTGTAAGTACTGGCCTGAGGGAGAAATACAGAGGAATGAAGATTACCTCCAGGAAACATGCTGAGCATTCTAGCGGTTTCCAGTTTCCTATTGGTTCCTCCCAGTAGGGTGTCTTTATCGGAAGACACTCCCAGTACAGCAGAAGGAGGTAAGCAGAAGGCAGGTATAGACTGACGTACAGGCCCCATACACCTGCCACACTCCCATTCTGCCATACACGCAGGCAGGCAAGGCATGCTACACCACAGACGCTAGCTAACACTGTTTCGATTATACATACGTGTAGGTTTTGCTTTTTCAAACGTTTTGATTTGACATTTTAATTACATACAATGCGGACGTTCTCGTTATGGAATGTGTGGTCCCTCCTTCTGTTTGCATGGCAGATGCCCCCTGCGATACAACTCCAAAATCAACATTTCTCTAGTGAAGTAATGCTTAATAAAGACTTTATGTCCAGTGCCATAGAGCCTGCAAGTGTGCAAGCACTTTCTGCAATCAATAAACATAAACACAGAAATCAAAGAAACTATTTATATGATTATATCAGTTGGAAGAACGCATGCCTGAATACAGTGGCAATGCTCAGGGCCTTCTTCTAAGCGTGTCCTAAATGCACCGAAAAAACTGTCGAAAATAACACGAGCATGTGAATCCACGCCAGGCCCCATGCTGGAGAATTAGGTAAAATCCTTCCTTATAAAAATGAAATGCATTCATTTTCAAGTCAATGGTTCTATTTTGGCAGTGATTGTTGATCAGCTCTGAGCAATCCACACAATTAGAACTCGTACTAGGCCTGCCTTTTATGGTAAATGGCCTCAATTTTGTCCCTCAGTGTTTGTTCCCAGTCCTCCCCTCTTTCCAGCGAGATTGACCTGGTTTCCATGTTTTCCAGTGCCTGGATCTCCGGGGGGATTTCTGGAATCAGCTGGGCTCTCCGCACCACATGCTGGAACTTTGCTGCCGAAGCAGGCGCCAAGCAGCACCTGGGGCTGAACGAGAAGAAAAGAGCATTGAAAAACGAGTAAGCAAATGACCTTTCATGCAAGATAAAGGAATGGTTACTGATGGATCTTGGGCACAGCAGGCGCAGGAATCGCTCAGGTAAGAGTCGGGACCCAAATAAGTAGAAATAGAACGGCTTCTTTAATGTTGCAGGTTACAGTTAGAAAGATAAAACAGGAGCAACAGGTAGGTGCATTTCATGGTCAGTGCTCCCATTCTGTAGTCCCCAATCGATATCCCTGGAACCCTCAGGGCCCTGCAAATTCCCCATTCCATTCATTCTATCACTCACGCACACACACGCTACAAGATAGGGTCCAAGTCACAACGGCTACCCAAGTAATTGCAGCGCTTCTAGCGCCCAATTCATAAAGAACAGTTGGAAGTAGGAACATGTGCTAATATTGCAGAGCCAAGTATTTAGAATTGCCCTGACTGGCTGCAGATCAGCTTAGGGATGGATGGGGAATGCCAAGGCACAGGATGAGTAAAGACTCAGGCCATGAGCATCCAGTCTAAAACATCCAGTCTAACAAGTGGACGTATTCTCTACTCAGATCTACCACAGCGATCCGATGCTCGGTTTGCAGCCTGGGCTGCAAGGATCAGACAGGCATAAGACTCAGGCCATGAACATCCAGTCTACCAAGTGGACGTATTCTCTACCCACACCGATCTGATGGTCGATATGCAGCCTGGGCTGCAAGGATCAGACAGGCATAACTAAAGACTCAGGCCATGAACATCCAGTCTACCAAATGGATGTATTCTCTACCCACACCATCCGATGCTCGGCATGCAGCCTTGGCTGCAAGGATCAGACAGGCATAAGTAAAGACTCAGGCCATGAACATCCAGTCTACCGAGTGGACATATTCTCTAGCCACACCGATCCGATGCTCGGTATGCAGCCTTGGCTGCAAGGAACAGACAAGCATGAGTAAAGACTGAGGCCATGAACATCCAGTCTACCGAGTGGATGTATTCTCCAGCCACACCGATCCGATGCTTGGTATGCAGCCTTAACTGCAAGGATCAGACAGGCATGAGTAAAGACTGAGGCGATGAACATCCAGTCTACCAAGTGGATGTATTCGCTAGCCATACCGATCCGATGCTCGGTATGCAGCCTTGGCTGCAAGGATCAGACAGGCATAAGACTCAGGTCATGAACATCCAGTCTACCAAGTGGACGTATTGTCTAGACACACCGATCCGAAGCTCGGTATGGAGCCTTGGCTGCAAGGAACAAACAAGCCGGAGTAAAGACTGAGGCCATCAACATCCAGTCTATCAAGTGGACATATTCTCTAGCCACACCGATCCGATGCTTGGTATGCAGCCTTGGCTGCAAGGAACAGACAAGCATGAGTAAAGACTGAGGCCATGAACATCCAGTCTACCAAGTGGATGTATTCTCTAGCCACACCGATCCGATGCTTGGCATGAAGCCTTGGCTGCAAGGAACAGACAGGCATGAGTAAAGACGCAGGCCATGAACATCCAGTTTACCAAGTGGACGTATTCTCTAGCCACACCGATCCGAAGCTCGGTATGCAGCCTTGGCTGCAAGGATCAGACAGGCATAAGTAAAGACTCAGGCCATGAACGCCCAGTCTACCACGTGGACGTATTCTCTAGCCACTCTGATCCGATGCTCGGTATGCAGCCTTGGCTGCAAGGATCAGACAGGAATAAGTAAACACTCAGGCCATGAATATCCAGTCTACCAAGTGGACGTATTCTCTACCCACTGTTAGGAAAGATTATCTTTACTGCACCTTTCCTTCCATCTTTATGGAACCCCCAAACCTTTTGCTTTTATTTTTCAATATGACCTGTACATTTTGCAGTGCAGTGGAGCCTTAAGCTTCACTGTACTGGCATTTGCTCACATGATATGGGGAAACTGATATGTCCTTAAGGCTATCAGTACTGGGAAACAGTGTTTCCCTTAGTCTTGTGACTATGTTGCTACTTGTGGTTACTTTTGTATCACCTGTGGTAACTTTTTATCATTGCACACAGCAGCGTACACTGCAGTGCAATGGGGTTCATTTTTGTTTTGCCCTAGACTAACACTCAAAGGATTTTTTGGTTACTCTAGAGGTGCTTAAAAGATGGGCTGTTGGCAGCAGTGACTTTCCCCCCCCTTTTCAGGGAATTTTATTTTAGCTTAGCCACATTTACCACGTTTGGCTACTTACTGTGGCTACTAGTCAAACATGGCTGTGCCACGAGGATTTTCGCCCATTCTTTTTGCATCTTGTTCTTTAGCCTTCTTCCTGGCATCATAGGCCAGAAAGATCCTTATAAGGACTTCCAGTGCCCGGGACAGCAGCAGCGTTTGGAGGGCAACTGGAGGGCTTTGTGTGTTTGCAGGCAGGATGTGGACTGGGTCAGTCTGACCCTTATACACATCCTGGTTTCTGTGTGTCTGAGTGGTATGCATGAGTGTTCCCGCCAGTGGTCCTGATTGGACCACTGTGGTCCTGATTGGACCACTGTGGGGTGTGTGTGTGGGCTAGTTCTGCCGTTGGCTAGTGGGAGTTTCGACTCCTACCTGGCTTTTAGGATAAGAAGAGGGCCCCAGCATGCATTTCTCAGAGATCCTGGAAGAACCTGAAGGAGCCAAGAATCCGTCCAACTGAGAAGACCTGCAAAGAAACCTGTAAGGAGGCCTGGCAACCAACTTCTGCTGCAGTCCTGCTGGAGCCCTGTCTGTCTCGTGATCTCCAGAAGGCCTGCGAAGGTGCTACCACCCCAGGGGTGGAGAGACCATCCATTCCCGAAGCCTACTCGGTGCCCAGCACAAAAACCGTCTTCGGAAGTGCCCCGGAATCATCCTATGGCTGACCAGCTTCGTTTTTGGCCTACCAAGTTATCTTTGTTTCCGGAAAGTCCAACCGCGGCTACTGAGCCATGCTGCATCGCTGTGCGTTGTGGGATGTATTTACCCATGCATCCGGGCCCTACCTCAAAACTGTGCAGTACTGGCATTGAAAACATCATAATGGCCAGAGCTTCCCAGAAAATGCACAGGGAAATGCATGAAGAATAGGCTGCCATTCATTTTTGCCGATGTTATGGGCACAGAAGGAAACTGCCTAAAACCACCATTGGACTACCCACACAGTAGTCTGAAACCATTGGGAATGGCAATGCTGATTGCCAAATGCAACCTAGAATTGTTGGGAATTCATTTTCTTAAATCCCAAAAATGGGTGCAGTACCAGTACTCACCACTATCCAAAAGCCGGCAATTTAAAACCACACCAGATTTTACTTTTTTGTGTAAAACTGAATGAACCCAAAGCAGGCTAAAGAAAGACTTACTGAGAGGTGGATCCAATGTAAAGTTATATTCTGAAGTGACTTGAAGGTTTATAACAAGACTGGCTGCGCTGTGGATTTCAGCAGTTTAAGTAAATTGGGACTGAAAGACACTAAAAAAAAATCTAAATGTTTAAATTGACTGAGTGACCTACTTTGGAGTGTCACATAGGTTGCAATTGTTTAAATGTCATAGTTTTAAACTTAGAATCAGCCTTCTAGCTGCATATGTGAAAATGTTTAGTTTTATTTGAATGCAGAAACTGGGGAACAGAAATGACAGCTTAAAGAGATTCCAATTTGCCTGGCAACTACCCCCATCAGGAGTGAAACTTGAGTCACAGCTGTGTTCCCAGGCCTAGCTGCCCTTTTGCTGCTCACACTAAGGATATGCCATCTATCTGATAATTGAATTACCTGTGCTCTGCAGGAGAGTGAACAATGCAACTCCCTTCACCCAGGCAGAGGGTTTATTGAGAGGATCATAAATGGCTTCCTCTTGAACAATGAGCCTCTCCTGACTCAGGCAAAGGTTTTATTACAGCAGTCGTAAAATGTAGCTTCCTCTTGGCAGAAGCTGGGAGGAGCACTGCCTGTGAGAGCAAGCTGGCTTGGCAGAACTGGATAAACCAGTATTTCTACCTTGTGCTGAGAGGAAACCACACCCCTTTGGAGCCAGAACATAACTTTAAAAAGATGGATCATTCATAGAGCGGACATGTGAAAATTTTATAAATGATACCATAATTCTTGTGATTTTTCTGCCCACAGTTTAAGAGGTTTTTAGAACCGGTGGTATGTTCAGGGGGGTTTTAGCGGAAAAGTGGATATTACTCTAAATGTATGCATGTTAAAAATCTGAAACTTCATCAGTTAATGTCCATACTCCCTGCACACATGTATGTAAAGTTGGGTCAATGTCAGAAAGTGAAAAATCAGTTAAAAAGTCAATTATGTGCCATTTCTGAATGCAAGCTCTTAGAAACAGCAGATTTGGACAGAGACATGGCTAAATTCAGCCACACCATGTATATGTAATTTCAAGCAACTGTGTAACTGTGAAATATGTCTTTTATTATCAAATATAGAATGTGTGCAATCTGACAGAGGAGTGTCCTATCTGCAAGCCATAAAATGACATCCCTCTGACTCACAGTTCATTCCCCAATCAAATGATAAATGGAAGTTTGACCAATTAGAAGCTGAGAGAGAGGTAGGGTCAGTGATGCTAGAACACACCCACATTCTAAACACATAAAAGCAGACAGACAGGACAGATAGGGACCTTCAAATCCATCTGCCGCTGGAAGCTCTGCCGGAAAAATCCATACTTTACCTCCATCAAACCTCCAGAGAGCCAAACTAGAGACTTCAATCTATCCAGAACTAGAGACCCAGACCAGAGAACCAGAGAGAGCTGACCCAGATCACTGTGAAGTGCAGAGACCAGAGGCGAATTTAAACCCTGACCAGATCCGTGATGAGGCCCATTTCACTCAAGAATATAGTGTGAGTACCTAGAAAACTGTGCAGAACCAATCTCCTAGTTAAAATAATATAATTCAATCTATTTAATCTAAGTAGAACTGCCTCCTAACTGTCACCTGTCATTTGTAAAGCTGTCACTTGTCATTTCCTAGTTGCAAGCTGCACTTGTCTTTTTGAACTTTAAAATTTCAAATCTGAAAAATGACCTTCACAAAATCGCTCATATCTCCGCAACCGTTTGTGCTAGAGACTTGCAATAACTTTCATCTGAAAGGTTAGAATCGTGGCTTTCCTAGGAACCTAGAACCGCATTCCTACCCCTTATAGTTTTACCGCAATCGCGGAACACGCATTCGCGAATTTTACCGCGATTTGCAAATTTCTTCACATGTAAAAACTGCTGCTGCTTGCCTTCCATTTGCCAGAAATTCGTTTAACCTGCTAACTATCCCTGCATCATTGCTAGTGTGAGCCTGGACTAATATTAACTAGATACCACTCACCCTGAACCTCTGAAAGGGAATTAAAAGCATTTCCAGCATATTTCTCATCCATTGCTAGCACATATCAAAGCATTTTGCCTGTGTTTTCAAAACTCCTATCTGTTTTCTGTAGTGTAAGCTTGCTGGGGTGAACTGATTTACATTGATTGCATTTCTGAGAACTGTGTGTTTTCCTTCCATTTCCTTGCCTTGCATCAAGGGGGGGAGGGGATTGCCAGAGAAAAGTGATTACATTGTTTGGTTGAAATCATATTGAGTATTTTCTGTACTGCATTCATTGAATATTGCATCCACCTGAGCTTACATAAAGCATCCTCTACCACATTATACTTTTGTTCCTATTTACCAGTGTGCTATCTTATCCATTTCATCTCAACTCATTAGTGATTATAAAGAAGCGTGCTAGTGCCAGATTCTCCGTTGTTGATCTTTATCATATCAGATTAAGTGTGCTATTCAATTATTAATTTATTATAAAGTGTGATATATATATATTTTAAATTATCAAATAAACCTTTTCAACTTGCAAAACAGAACTACTTCTTGGCTCAGTGGGGTCAGGGGGATTCCAAGAGAGGGGTGTTATATAGGGGTAGTCATCCAGAACGCATGAACTGGACATAAAGATATATCAATAAGGGTTTTCATTCAGTATTCTAGACTAGGCGTTAACTTAGCTGTAGTGCTGAATTGAATCCTCTTACAAATTGGGGGCTCGAGCCGGACGTTTGGGTTAGAATACCACTTGTGCAGCTTAATACAGTGTGCTAACTGACGGGATACATACATCCAGTCGGATCACCACGCTGCATTACGCTGTGAAGCATTCCTTAAAAGGGACGCTCTAGGAAACGGTCTGTTTTGCAAGAATAAAATACAAACTTCTGTAAGTCAGGACAGAGACCAATCTCTAGAATGACGACCCTAGTAGACATGAAAATAGCCAGAGAGCACTTCTTACATAAGTTATTTGTGAGAGGTGAGTGGACTCACCAGGACCAAACAGTCTGGTTGCAGGCCATCACGCGACAGGTCACTGAAACAGGGTCAGACTGATGGAGAGATCAGGGTCCATTACATGTGGCCCTGAGTGAACTATATATGGCTCCTAAGGCCAAAGATGAACACGACAAGATTGTTAGGATAGCGGCATACCTGTACCTATATATGGGAGACATGCAGGATAGATGTGCTGAAAGCCAAAATCTGGCAAATAGGCAACAGATGGCGTTAGAGAAGGTCCAATCTGACCTGGTCTCTTCTGAGCAGAGGCTGCAGAGGAGCCAGGAGTCAGAAGATGATAGTAGGCAGCACATCATTAAAATAAAGAAGGATATGGATGTGCTGCAACAGGAAAAGGTAGAACGGGATACCAGATTTCTGGCCTTGCAGAAGGAATACCAAGAAGGTTTGGACTCCCTACTGCAAAACCAGAAAAAGCTGGAGCAACAACTGGACTTCAACAGGGTATGTGCTGAGCAGGTAGTCACCCTGCAAGGCCACCTAGATAGAGTGAAGGCAGAGAGCAACAAACTAATTCTGAAAGACCTGGATTCCCAGGCAGAGTTTGATCAGGAGCGCCAGAATGCTGGTGCCTTCCAAAGGCAAAGGGACGACCTGGCGGCACAGATGCAGGCTCTTAGTCAGGAAAGGGATACCTTAGGCCAGGAAGTCTGCCATTTAAAAAGAAAAATGGAAGAAAATCACCTGGCCCTCCAGGGGCTGGGTGACCTCCAAAAAGAAAACCAGAACTTGTTAGAGCACACCAGGAGGGTGGAAGAGGCTCTGGCAAGAAAGGAGCAGGCCAATAGGGACACAGCTCAGGAGGTAAACCTCCTGCAGCAAAGACTGGCCCAGTTCTCCAGGACCAACCAGGAAGCACAGAGGGAAAATGAGGCCCTCTGTCAACACAATGATAGGCTCCAACAACAGGTAGCGATGCAGGAGAGACTGATAGAGTCTAGTAAGGCCTTGACTGAGGAACTGAAAGCACAAATGCAGGCTCTTGCATTGCAACAGGGAGCAGGGGCGGATAGAGATGAGGTCCGCTGGGAAAGAGAGACTCCTGACCATAACCGCAGGAGCCCTAACATCAGGGGCCTTCATCTCCCCCAGTCCCTGGACTCTACCACCCCCATGTCCCCTGGCGCACATGAGCACAGGGCCACAGGGATGGCAGATTACTATCCAGCTAAGAGTATGGGGCTCATAGGCCAGTACCACTCAGGAATGGAGGGGTGGGCATCCGGGTATGGGCACCCAAGTACAGTACAGTTCAATGGGGAACCCCAGGAGAGTAGGCCCATTAAGGGCATCCTGAAAACCTCTGCCCAGTTAGGTCAGTGGAGGGGGTACCCATCAAATCCTGGCAGCAAGGAGGAATCTGAAGACTCCTCTGAACTGCGCAGGACACAGGAGACCAGGTCCCCACATTCTGCCAGCCATTCCCAGGCTCGCAGAATCCGGGAAAACCTGGAAGAACAGACGGGAACCTCTGGGAGCAGTGCCTCTGAGTCCGAGGAAGAATGGACAAGGGTTACCCGAACCAAAAAGGCCAATAAGGCAAAAAGGGCCTTGCTTAAGGACCCCTTAAAGCAGATTAAGGCGATCAGGAGCGTCATCACGCCTTACCATAAGAACGCTAAGTATTCTGTTTGGGAGCACTTAGAGTTGTTTGAACAAATGATGGAGACGTTCCATTTGAAGGACAGCCAAAGCTGTATTCAATATGTAAAGTGGACCTTCTCCCCGGAATACTCCAGTTTCTTTGCGGGGCTGGAGGACCAAAATCATTTAAGATGGTCCACCTATAAGGCGGCCATCTTGAAACATTTTTCTGTTCACAGAAATCCTCAAGAGGCTCGCAAGGCAGCCTACAATTTGCAATGTGGGGAGGATCAGGCCCCACAAGAATTTGTGCAGGAGTTAAAGCGGGCTTTTGCACAGACCACAAGAAGGGTGCGCACGGATAGCAGGGAATTTATTAATACGTTTTTCCATGCCTTGCCCAAATATATCATGACCCAGCTCGTGAGGGATTTTCACGAGAAAAGATCTTTAGACTGGGTCATTGAACAGGCTACCCGGATCTATGAGGTGCAGAAACCGATAGATAGCAAAAGTAATGCCCAGAAAAACCCCAAAGCCAACAGCACCCCTGCTGCTGCCAAGGTGGCAGAGGTAAAGGTCACCCCCGTTTTGGATTTGGAGATGGGGGGGCCTAAAAACCTACCTGCACCTAATAATGCTAGGCCCAGAAGGTCTTCGGGCCAGTCACAGACAGGGAGCCAAGGAGGCAGCCCCACAAATGGGGTCCCTCGCTCTCCTGATTATGTAAGTCCCCGTTACAAGGGAAATCGACCCATCCTGGGTTATGTGTGGACTCCTCCAGCCCAAGGGGGGGGATCCAGCCAAGCACCTAACCCAGGGAACTTCCCTCCAAACTTCCCACAGGAGGGCAGAAATTTACCAAACCCTGGGCAGAACTTTTTCCCCAGATATCCACCCGACTTTCAGCCCCAAAACCATCCATCCTTCTTTCCCCAATTCCCTGAGCCCAGACCACTGAATCCGGGAGAGGGGAGGCCAAGGGTGGAGGGGTACCCAAATCTTCCCAACCAGGGGTACTACCAGAGGAGGGACAGCTACCCTTCCCGGGATCAGCCCAGGGGAGAAAACAGGGCCCCGTATCAGCCTGAGCGGGTTTCCCAGTTAGAGCGCCAGGTTCAAAACATGGCGCGGGATCTGGGTCACATACTGAGGGCTCAGCAGAACCCTCAGATCGGCGTGCCGGCGCAGAACGCACCCAACTCTGGACCTGGTGCTCCAGAACAATGACGGGGGCAGCACCCCGATAACTCACCGGTTCCCCGGGAGGAGGCACAAAGGGAAGGGGGGTGTAAAGCCTTGGAGGAAGCTTCCTTCCTCACTTGTAAACAGCCCCTGGAAACCCGTCGAGGGGACGGCAGATTTGGACATTAAAATTGGGCGACATAAGTTGAAACACCCGGTCATAGTTGTGACCCCAGAGGGCACCCCTTGTTTACTAGGGAATGACCTCCTGAGAAGGTTGTCACCCCTAATAGATTGTGTAAACAAGGTCCTCTGGACCCAGACTAGCAGACCAATAAAATTAAAACAGAGTGTCAACCATGTTAGTTTAAACGGCACCTGCCACATGGTTGAACAAAAATCTGACCAAGTAGAATTTCACTTCCAGAATAACCAAATTCCAGACGTGACAGTAATAGCAGTAGGACAACAGACTGGTGATGGGGGGTCCTCTCTATTTCTGAAAATTAACCTTCCTTCCAGTCTAAAGTGGTATTCCACGCTGGAAGGAAACACTCTGAAATTCTATACTAATCCACAATCAGAAACTCCCACTCCTATAGTCCAGAAAGATGTGAAATCAGCTCAGAGCCTGGCTGATATTCAGCAAATTGGAGAGCAGTTGTTCATCCCTGTTCAGTTAAATGATGGGAAGGACTCTGTTCTCGCTCGAGTGTGTGTGAACAACGGTAAGAGCTTCATCAGCGAAGCCATGTTTCGCCAACTCCCAAAAGATCCAGCCATTCCCACATTCAAACTGATAGACAAATGGGAAATGGACCTGGAAGCACCTAATTCCAAACATCTCCTGCCAAGCAGGTGTATGCTCAAAATCTCCATTGGCAACAAGAGCATAGTCCATAATTGTTGGGTCGGGCGAGACGTCACTGCCGCCTTTTACTTAGGCAGTGACATTCTCAATCGCTTTGCCATTAGTTTGGACCTAATAAACTTCAAAGCTTGGTCCCGATTAGTGGATAATCCCATGAGCTTTGATGATCCAGAAAAAGCATTTAGGTCAGCTCAATTGCTACCTTATGCAGTTAAAATTCAGGTTAAAGAGGAAGTCACCATCCCAGAAAGGACCCGACAATTCTCCCTGGAAGTGAAAGTTAAAAGGGGACAAGAGTTGAAAAACCCTGATGCTTACATACATCTAAATGCTTCTCTCCAACAGCAAGGGTTGGGGGTAAACCCAACACCATTAGTCAACATAGAACATGACACCATTCCAATAGAGGTGGATAACAGCGACTTAAAGAGTATTACTCTAGCCGCAGGCACCATTATTGGAATGGCGGTTGATGACCGACATTTCTCCATTGATCTTAGAAATGAACTGTTAGGACCAATCCCCAAGGACTGTTTTGACAGTGACAGTGATGACAATACAACACCAGACAGGATTTTTACCCGGCATGGGGGGAACTTCCTGGTGTACACTTCCTGCCCCTATGGTAAGGAAGATGTGACGTGTGACTTCAGGAGGGATGAGGTGATTTTCCAGGTACATGAGGGCTGCCTTTCCCACCTGAAGCCTCCGGTCCAAATCAACACTCTGACCAGGGACTTCTCCACCCAGCTGGAGGAGGCCGCTGAAATAGCCAAACCAGAAGTCTTTCCAGGCTTCAGGCAGATGGTGGAAGAGAGAGTCAACCTAGCTGATGCCTGTGTGACTCTGGAACAAAAGCAAAAGTTGAAACAAGTTTTCTTGGATTTCCAAGATCTCTTTGCGGTAGACTCATATGACTGTGGTCGCACTGACATCCACACAACAACAATCCCCACGGACCCTGGCATGACTCCTGTGTTTGTGAAGCAATATCGCTTGCCTCTCGCATCAATGGAGTCCCTTACTGAAATAATTAAGAACCTTGAGTCCCGGGGAATAATCCGTCCAGTCCACAGCACCTTCAATAATCCGGTGCTGGGGATATTGAAGCCAAACGGCCAGTGGAGACTCTGCGCCGACCTCAGGGAGCTCAACAAACGGGTCCATACTTCCCGATGGCCTCTGCCCTACATTGACCAAGGGCTGGCCCAGATCCAGGGGTCACAGGTATTCACTGCAATAGACCTGACCAATGGATACTGGACTGTGCCTGTCAGTAGGGAGGACCAATACAAGCTGGCTTTTACCTTTGGGGGCCAGCAGTACACATGGACCCGGACTCCCTTCGGATACCTCAACTCCGGCAATGAATTCAACATTTTTCTACACAAGGCCATGCCCGACTTGGGTGCAAGGGGTAACCTGGCTTATGTAGATGATGTCCTCATCAAAAGCTCAACTGTTGAGGAACACATAGCGGAGATCCGTTATGTTCTGACACAGTTGAGGGCCGGAGCAAAACTTTCCTTTCAGAAAGCACAGTGGTGTAAAACCCGTGTTAACTTCTTGTGGCATGAGATTACTCCTCAGGGTCTTTGTCCCCAGGAAAAGAAAGTGGAAGCACTTCAGAAACTGAAAGACCCCACAACGCTGCGGGAACTAAGGAGCCTCCTTGGACTGACTAATTACAGCAGAAAGTTCATTGAGGGCTACACAGAGATCACCAGACCCCTGATTCATCTCCTGAAGGGGGGGTCAAGTGGGAATGTGGTCCAGAACAAGCCGAGGCAGTAAAACAACTCAAAAGAAGCCTCTCACAAGCGCCTTGCCTAGCTTACCCGGTCAGAAACAAGGAGTTCTTCCTGGAGACGGGGTTCTCTAATACGTGCTTGACGGCAGTATTATACCAAAAGCATGACAAGGTCAATAAAGTAATCTCCTATGCGAGCAAAACTTTATCCTCTGTGGAGGAAAAATTCAACGATTGTGAGAAGGCACTCCTGGCAACGGTGTGGGCATTGAAGAATTACCGCCCGTTTATCCAGGGGGAACACATCATAGTGGAGACTCCACACCAGCCTCTGCAATATCTCCAAAGTGACAGAATCCGGGCCGGAAATGTGAGTAATTCCCGAATTACTTCCTGGATTCTGTCAATGCAAGGCTTTCCTGTGGAGGTCCGATATGGCCAAAACAAGAAGAGTCCCCTCGCGCAAGGTCTGGCTGACTTGCATGATTGTGCCAGAGAAAACTGTCTCGAGGACGAAAGTCTAAAAATCAAGGACAACATGGAGGCATACCTTAATTCCCCCCACAAAGTCTTTGAAGAAGACAAGTGTGAGGGAATGCCCACTGTGTATGTGGATGGATGCTCTTACCATGTTGACAACAACGGGGAGAAAGAACTGGTGGCTGGCGTAGGGAATGCATGGGGGAATGAGTCCCCAGAACCCTCCGCTGGATACAAAATTGGTCCCCGAAGTAGTCAGGTGGCAGAATTGATGGCTGTGCATCAGGCCATCCTCACTGCTGTCCAGCATCAACTCCACGAACTGGTCATAATCACAGATTCGGATTATGTACGGAACGGGTTCGTGGAGCACCTGGTTAATTGGAAAACCAGAGGCATGTTATGTGCTAACAACAAACCCTTGAAACATGGGAAGTTAATCCAAAACATTGATGATCTGGTCACCTCGAATGGGATGACCATCTATTGGAAAAAGATTAAGGGTCATTCCAAAGTAGAGGGACCAGACAAAACTGGAAATGACTTAGCTGATCAGCTGGCCAAAACCGGGGCCATCCAAGGGGGTCTAATTGAGATTGAGTCCCTGTTGGGGGAAATCCAGGTCACTGCTATCACTAGGTCCCAGACAAATGCTCACAACGACCTTTCAATTGCACAATGGAGTAAGGAGACCCCTGATGCTGATTTGATTACAGCTCAGAAGGGGGATCCAATAATTGGTAAATTTTACCAGCACCTTGAGGACCCTGAGAACTTTCCCCTGACGGATACCGATTACATTGGGAAAGAGGACCTAAGAGTGTTGATGAAATGTCCAAAAATGTTCCGAATCCAAGACGGTTTGCTGGTAAGGAATTCCAAAGCTGGCCACGATCAGTGGGTGGTTCCTACCTCATTCCGAAGCCTGATGTTAAGTCACGCCCATGATGCGGCCACTGCCGGTCATAGGGGGTTTCACACAACATTGGAAATCTTAAGAGAGGTTGCATACTGGCCACACATGGGGCAGGACCTCGACCAATACTTGAAGGGGTGTCTTGTGTGTGCACAATTTCAGCCATCATCCCTCACGCATCGTGCACCTCTCCAAAAGAGGGGGATGACACTGAAAATGGTCAGATTTACAAATCGACTTTGTAGGCCCCGTGATTCGCTCTGCTAGGGGGAATAAGTACATGTTGACCGTCACATGCTTGTTTACCAAGTGGGTGGAATGTCTCCCAGCCCCAAATTGCAAGGCAGAAACGGCAGCTGCCTTGATGATTAACCACATCTTTTCCCGTTTTGGTCTACCTCAAAGGATTGAGTCAGACAGAGGTAGCCACTTCACCAGTGAAGTAATGACAAAGATGTGGGAGATACTGGGGGTCAAGAGAAAGCTGCATATTGCTTATAGACCAGCTTCTTCTGGGGCAGTAGAGAGATATAACCGGACAATTGTGAGCATATTAAAGAAGTTTGTGGCAGATTCTGGGCCAAGTTGGGATATCCGATTACCTCTGGTCCTAATGGCCATCAGATCTACCGCTTCATCTGCAACCAAAATGTCACCATTTGAGTTGATGACTGGGCGCAAGATGGTGCTTCCTCATCATTTGCTCTATAGGACCCAAGAGCAGACACTGATAAATGCCTCCACTACTCATGAGTATGTGGAGAATTTAAGGAAACACCTCCAACATGCTTTTGCTTATGCTCAGCGGAATCTAGAAAGATCAGCTGATAGCATGAAGACCCATTATGACCTGAAAACTTCCAGGAAGGAATATCAGGTGGGAGACCGGGTCTATCTATACAACTTCCAAAGGAACCAGGCCAAGCAGCGCAAATTTTTGCCTACATGGAAGGGACCCTTTGAGATCGTCGATAAGATCTCCCCTGTGGCCTACAAGATCCGCATCCCCAAAGGCGGTTCGGCGGAGGGGGAAGACAAGTGGGTCCACATAAACCAGTTGAAATGTTGCCATCCCAGGCACACTCTGCAACAACTGGAGGAATCCTCTGGAATCCTAGCGGGTACTGTATCAGACTAATTCAGTTCCAATCATAAAACATACCACATCTAGTCTCTAACATACTGTGATTTGTATGAAACTGTCTCTTAGTCATACTGTTTTTATTAAAATAAGAATGTAATGTTTCGTTATGATAAAATGCATATGCTGCCCCACTATCTCAACAGTGGTGGGAAAAAAAAAAAAAAATCGTCTATGAGTAGATATTGCCGCTTTTGCTTTATCATCCTAGGAGAGATGAAACCATGAAGAATGACCAAGAAGGACGATCCGGAGACCGGGAACGAAGATCCAATGGGCCCAGTGGACCGCCCAATACTCCCATCAGGACCGGCGAGGAGAACCGATCGATCCGACCGGATGGAGGAAAAGATACTGAACTGTGCCATTTATCGGAAGAAGAGGAGAACTACATCCCAGATCTTGCGGGTCCCATTAGTGAAGGATCAGATGGCCACCGCAAGAAGGGGGGCTTGTGGGATGTATTTACCCATGCATCCGGGCCCTACCTCAAAACTGTGCAGTACTGGCATTGAAAACATCATAATGGCCAGAGCTTCCCAGAAAATGCACAGGGAAATGCATGAAGAATAGGCTGCCATTCATTTTTGCCGATGTTATGGGCACAGAAGGAAACTGCCTAAAACCACCATTGGACTACCCACACAGTAGTCTGAACCATTGGGAATGGCAATGCTGATTGCCAAATGCAACCTAGAATTGTTGGGAATTAATTTTCTTAAATCCCAAAAATGGGTGCAGTACCAGTTCTCACCACTATCCAAAAGCCGGCAATTTAAAACCACACCAGATTTTACTTTTTTGTGTAAAACTGAATGAACCCAAAGCAGGCTAAAGAAAGACTTACTGAGAGGTGGATCCAATGTAAAGTTATATTCTGAAGTGACTTGAAGGTTTATAACAAGACTGGCTGCGCTGTGGATTTCAGCAGTTTAAGTAAATTGGGACTGAAAGACACTAAAAAAAATCTAAATGTTTAAATTGACTGAGTGACCTACTTTGGAGTGTCACATAGGTTGCAATTGTTTAAATGTCATAGTTTTAAACTTAGAATCAGCCTTCTAGCTGCATATGTGAAAATGTTTAGTTTTATTTGAATGCAGAAACTGGGGAACAGAAATGACAGCTTAAAGAGATTCCAATTTGCCTGGCAACTACCCCCATCAGGAGTGAAACTTGAGTCACAGCTGTGTTCCCAGGCCTAGCTGCCCTTTTGCTGCTCACACTAAGGATATGCCATCTATCTGATAATTGAATTACCTGTGCTCTGCAGGAGAGTGAACAATGCAACTCCCTTCACCCAGGCAGAGGGTTTATTGAGAGGATCATAAATGGCTTCCTCTTGAACAATGAGCCTCTCCTGACTCAGGCAAAGGTTTTATTACAGCAGTCGTAAAATGTAGCTTCCTCTTGGCAGAAGCTGGGAGGAGCACTGCCTGTGAGAGCAAGCTGGCTTGGCAGAACTGGATAAACCAGTATTTCTACCTTGTGCTGAGAGGAAACCACACCCCTTTGGAGCCAGAACATAACTTTAAAAAGATGGATCATTCATAGAGCGGACATGTGAAAATTTTATAAATGATATAAATGATACCATAATTCTTGTGATTTTTCTGCCCACAGTTTAAGAGGTTTTTAGAACCGGTGGTATGTTCAGGGGGGTTTTAGCGGAAAAGTGGATATTACTCTAAATGTATGCATGTTAAAAATCTGAAACTTCATCAGTTAATGTCCATACTCCCTGCACACATGTATGTAAAGTTGGGTCAATGTCAGAAAGTGAAAAATCAGTTAAAAAGTCAATTATGTGCCATTTCTGAATGCAAGCTCTTAGAAACAGCAGATTTGGACAGAGACATGGCTAAATTCAGCCACACCATGTATATGTAATTTCAAGCAACTGTGTAACTGTGAAATATGTCTTTTATTATCAAATATAGAATGTGTGCAATATGACAGAGGAGTGTCCTATCTGCAAGCCATAAAATGACATCCCTCTGACTCACAGTTCATTCCCCAATCAAATGATAAATGGAAGTTTGACCAATTAGAAGCTGAGAGAGAGGTAGGGTCAGTGATGCTAGAACACACCCACATTCTAAACACATAAAAGCAGACAGACAGGACAGATAGGGACCTTCAAATCCATCTGCCGCTGGAAGCTCTGCCGGAAAAATCCATACTTTACCTCCATCAAACCTCCAGAGAGCCAAACTAGAGACTTCAATCTATCCAGAACTAGAGACCCAGACCAGAGAACCAGAGAGAGCTGACCCAGATCACTGTGAAGTGCAGAGACCAGAGGCGAATTTAAACCCTGACCAGATCCGTGATGAGGCCCATTTCACTCAAGAATATAGTGTGAGTACCTAGAAAACTGTGCAGAACCAATCTCCTAGTTAAAATAATATAATTCAATCTATTTAATCTAAGTAGAACTGCCTCCTAACTGTCACCTGTCATTTGTAAAGCTGTCACTTGTCATTTCCTAGTTGCAAGCTGCACTTGTCTTTTTGAACTTTAAAATTTCAAATCTGAAAAACGACCTTCACAAAATCGCTCATATCTCCGCAACCGTTTGTGCTAGAGACTTGCAATAACTTTCATCTGAAAGGTTAGAATCGTGGCTTTCCTAGGAACCTACCCCTTATAGTTTTACCGCAATCGCGGAACACGCATTCGCGAATTTTACCGCGATTTGCAAATTTCTTCACATATAAAAACTGCTGCTGCTTGCCTTCCATTTGCCAGAAATTCGTTTAACCTGCTAACTATCCCTGCATCATTGCTAGTGTGAGCCTGGACTAATATTAACTAGATACCACTCACCCTGAACCTCTGAAAGGGAATTAAAAGCATTTCCAGCATATTTCTCATCCATTGCTAGCACATATCAAAGCATTTTGCCTGTGTTTTCAAAACTCCTATCTGTTTTCTGTAGTGTAAGCTTGCTGGGGTGAACTGATTTACATTGATTGCATTTCTGAGAACTGTGTGTTTTCCTTCCATTTCCTTGCCTTGCATCAAGGGGGGGGAGGGGATTGCCAGAGAAAAGTGATTACATTGTTTGGTTGAAATCATATTGAGTATTTTCTGTACTGCATTCATTGAATATTGCATCCACCTGAGCTTACATAAAGCATCCTCTACCACATTATACTTTTGTTCCTATTTACCAGTGTGCTATCTTATCCATTTCATCTCAACTCATTAGTGATTATAAAGAAGCGTGCTAGTGCCAGATTCTCCGTTGTTGATCTTTATCATATCAGATTAAGTGTGCTATTCAATTATTAATGTATTATAAAGTGTGATATATATATATTTTAAATTATCAAATAAACCTTTTCAACTTGCAAAACAGAACTACTTCTTGGCTCAGTGGGGTCAGGGGGATTCCAAGAGAGGGGTGTTATATAGGGGTAGTCATCCAGAACGCATGAACTGGACATAAAGATATATCAATTAGGGTTTTCATTCAGTATTCTAGACTAGGCGTTAACTTAGCTGTAGTGCTGAATTGAATCCTCTTACAGCGTGGCATGCATGGTCCGAAACCTGCTTTTCTGACTCGCCTCCAGTTCCGAGAAAGGGTGCTCCATCATTTGTTTCTGCATTTCTTCATCAAGAGTCCTTGCACCAGCAAAAGATCCTAACTGGAGAATCACTCGAACCTGCAACCTGTGAAAATCGAGGACTATGGAATTCGGCGGAAAAAGCAATCCAGGACACCCTTCCTTTGTTCTGGAAAGTCTTGGGAGGATTCGGAGTGAGGGGGGTAAGTTACTGAGCTTTTAACATACCCCTACACCCCCATTATAAGTCAATGGACTTATAATATCCCTTATCCTAAACATATTGGCTTTGCCAAAACTTGCCTTGGCAAGACTTCTAACTGTTGGGGGGTAATTCTGAACACTTGTCTATCTTGAACCCTGGCTCTAAGAATCCATCACTGGACCCCAGAGACCCTACCTACATTTTCTCCTGCCTCCTGAGTGCTGTGTCTTTGTATCCTGAACAATAGGGCACAAGGCCCCAAGCAACTTAGGGTTGGACAATATTAGTTAGGGACCATATCTGTGGACCTTTTTGTGTGTGATACTCACCTATTCATTCCTTTACAGGAGTATTTTGATTTGTATTATGCACTTGAACCTGCGACTGCATATATGTATTTTAGTTTCATGGTATTGCTTGATAAGTCTACCTGCTTGTATTCATTTTTCTTATAGCGTGTTTGGCCATAATTAAATAACTGTAGTTTTATACATCCTGTCTAAGTGTAATTTGTGACTCCCATTGTGTGACCTCATTGTGGACCCTTTACACTCTCACCCCTCTGAAGAACTTAGCCTATACCGCCTGACACTGCTACCATAAACTAGTTTGGCTACAGCTTTCCAGAGTTGTCCCTGTCACAATATAGGTTGGCCTTCTATACATCTGTCCACCAGGCCGGAGTATAGGAAATCAGTCTTAACAATTTGGTGTGCAGCGGTGGGATGACCCTCTCCACATAACATCTGGGTGTTTTGTGAACAGGATCAGTATTGGGTACCACAGTGTAGATCACTGGTGGTGTGTCCAGATTATACTTACACAAGACACTATAATAGTTGATTGCCTTGTGGATATAAGTCACCTACTAAACTAAGTATCATGGAAGCAATCACTTTCACCATTTTGAGTGCCTTAAAAGTAGAAGAATTGAGAAAGTTATGTGTTGATAGAGGCTTGACAGTCTCTGGCTTAAAAGCTAAATTAATAGTAGAAATTCTGAATTTTGAAAGAAAAAAAGTTGTGCCCATCTTAACTAATGGTCCTGATAGTGGAGCTTGGGGTAGACCCAGCACCAGTAATGTCCTTACTGTCACTCTAGTGACTGGTGTTGAAGATGAGGAGGGAGACAGTGCTTACTCCGAACTTCTGGTTGAGGCCTACTCTAATGCTGAGGCATTGTTCATTTTGAAGAAAGACACCCTCAGGTTCAAGGAAAAAGAACTTGAGTTTGCCATGGCCAAATTGGAAATGGAGAGGGTTGAGAGGCAGAAAGACAGGCATCACCAGCTGGAGCTTGCCAAGATTCAGGCTTCACAAGGTTCTTCCAGAGGATCTGGAGATGGTTCTGGGTCCTCCTCACATCCTAAGTTTCCTAAAGACCTCCTCAGTATGTATGATGAAAAGAATGATATAACTGACTGGCTTGTAACTTTTGAATATGCTTGTGAGGTACAAGGAGTGAGTGATGCTGACAGAATTGCATGGTTGATGAGCAGATTGCCCCATTCTGGCTGTGGTGCCAATATGGAAATGTAAAAGGCTGATAGGGTAGACTTTGTAAATCTTAGGAAATCTCATGTCCTCATTTTTGGGAAGACTCCTGCCCAAACTTGAGGAGGTCTAGAGAATATAGAAAGAAAGAATGTATGACCTATGTAAGTTTTGTTGCAGATTCTCTGAAAAACTTGAGTGGCTGGAAAAAAGGCTATCAGGTAACCACCTTTGAGGGCATGATTCATTTGGTCATGCTTGAACATATTGTTGCCTCTTGTTCCCCAGAGCTTAAGCAGCATTTGGCTGACTCAAATGAGTTAAATCCAAAGAGGCTAGCCATTGCTGCTGAATTATGGGTTTCACATAGAGTGTCTCATAAGGACAAGCCTGCTTCAGGTAAGCAGGAGGAGAGAAAGAAGCAGAAAGAGAAAGAGGGTGGGGATACTGATAAAACTATGTCCAAGAAGACCCACAAAAAGGTTAATAAGGGGAAGTCATCAGAATCAGGTTACGGTAGTGGGACTAACCCTCCCAAGCAAGTAAGTGCCTACTCTAAGCATCCCTATGTGTCAAGTGCCAGTGGGGCTTGTTACACCTGTGGAGCAAGTGACCACAGGAAGGGGACCCCAAATGTAAGGGTAAGACCTTAGGGGTCCACTCTGCCAGTCTGGCCTTCTCTCAGTAGGAGGAAGTAGAGATGGTAGGGGCGTCCTTCCCTTTAGACTCCATTCCCTCAGAGGAAGAGTCTGAAGTTTGTCTAGATTCCTTGGAAACTAGCAGTGCTGGATCCCTGGCTCCCATTCCTGTCGTATTGCATATTGTCAATTCTGTTAAGGATAGTGTTCAGGTAGTAGGTGTAAGTACCTCTACTGTTAGGAACACTGGGCCCAGTGCAACTGAAGTAGCTTCCTTCATGGCAAACCCACAGGTTCTTGCCAGAGTTCCTGTGGGTGATACTCAGTTGCCCAGTGGGCCCTCTCTTAATTTTCCAGTAGCACCTGTCATTCAAGCTGTGAATAGAGAAATGGTCAGGGCATCTGTCAATGTCAGGAGAGTGATTCCTAGAAGAGTGCTGGGTGAGTTGAGCCTTCAAGACTTAGGTCCTGATAGGCCCTCGCCAGACCCTTCAAGCACTATGTCTCAAAATCAGGCTGTTTTAGCCAAGCCTAAGAGAAAGCCTAGGCCTAAGGGGAAACCTATGGCCAGTGGAGTCAGAAAAACAGGCAGAGGAAAGGAGAATATTCCCCCTGCCTTACCTCCAACCGATGTTGAGGTAGTTGAAAGTGTCCCCAGTCCTAGTTTGGAAGAGGGACCCCAGAAAACCTTGCATCCTATGGGCCTCCTCAGCTGCCTAGTATACAGGTAGAGGAGAGTCCTAGGAGAACAAGAAGTATGGGCCAACAGAAAAGGAAACCATTATGGTTAGGCCTATGGAGAAAGGCCTGCTTCCAATTGGAGGATTCTCTTCCAGTGAAACAAAGAATTCACCAGGAAGGTGGGTTACTGCAAAGTAAGCCCACAGAGCCCACCACAGAAACCATGAGAGGTTGGTGGTTACTCAGGTTATGAGGCCCTTCCTCCTACAGTTGGTGTGTGACATTCCCCTTGTGATGCATCCTAGTGTCAGGATATCAACTGTGTGGTCTAACACACATTCCTGCTGGCCCATGATGGGGGTCCCAGAGGAAAACCAATGTAGGGGTCTCACTCTCTATAACCAGATTGACAGAAATTAGACAGGAATTCAATTACTCGAGAGTTCACTTTTAGGAGTGAACGCATTGTTACCAGAAACAAGGGATAATTGTATTAGCCCGTTGACTCTGGAGACCTCAGGCAATAGTTTCTAATCAGGGATTACTGATCATAGTCCCATATGCCCTTATGCCAACCCACAGGGAATGACTGCCAAGTCAGTCATTGACACCAAGTTGAATGACAGCTACAGAGGTAGCTCCTCTGCTGTCATCAGAAGTGGTCAGACCCAGTGGAGAGATGGTGAAGTGACCTGTCAAGTGTCACTGAGCTGTCATCCACAGGATGGTCTGACAGAGAGATCTGTCAGATCTCTAAGGAGTTTGATTGGAGCTCTCTGTGAGCCCCAGAGAAGGAGGTGGGACCTTCTCCTGTCAAACCTGTTCTACAAATCCCTGACTACCTGTCAGCAGTCTGGGACTTGCCATGTTTCACAACTTGGCAAGGTAAACTATTCTCAAGGCTTTGGTGAACCTGGACAGGTTGCCATACAGTTTCCTGTGAATAGTATGGTAGATTATATCTTGAGAGATACAATTGGAGCCCTGCTTATAGCTATAGAGTGGGGGCCAGAGAAATCTGTGGTGTGTCTACCTACCCTGTGTCAAAGCAGCCTTTCAAATGGCTTCAGTGAGGATCGCCTAGTGTCTCCTCACCTGACCCAACATCAGAAAGGCGAGCTGGAGAGTTTGCTGCGGTAATCTCCCCTCGTGTTGTCACTGACACCCTTTATAACAGGATGGTGGGAATCAGACTGTATACTGGAAATAAGTGAACCCACCAAGATTGAGCATTATGGTGGTTCAGAACCAAGAGAAAGTTCTGATAGTTGGTGTGAGAACCATCCTGTGTTGGAACAAAGAGTGTCAGATCATTCTAGCTCTCAAGAGTTCAGTTCGGAGGAACTGGAGGGATATACATCCAGAGCAAGGCCCTTCCTGCTTGCCCCTGTTCGCCTCTGGAGTCACTGAGCTAACACTCCCTCACCGAGGCCCTCCCTGGACTCGAAGGCTACGTGAGTAGAACACTTCACACCAAGACTGCTCTGCATTGCCCCCAGACTCTGAATTGTGTAAATCACAATATGATTCTATCTTGTAAGCCACCCCGTGTACAAGTACCTTTGCCTACGTTTGCACATGTCGCAATGCAATGCTAAAATCTCATATTCATGATTCAAAATGTCTCATTACGTACTTGTAGACAGTGAATGCTTTTTGCACATTTCTGCCATCTGATATCCTCTAGGCAGTTAGCGTTTCGCACGACCAGAACCACCGCTGCTCCATCCCGCCTCCCTGCATGTGCACAACAAAGTACTCCAACATGTTACCAGGGCTGCACCACCAGATTAACACTCTACTACTCATAGGCACACTTCTCGCCACCGCAATACATGGACGACAGTATCTACACTCTTGCTTACCTAGCTCCAGCATCATGACACAGTCCAACACAAACTCCACACCCTCTCACTCTAGTCCCGACACCACGCATCCTCACACCTCTATACCTAATAGTTGCACCAGACTGTGCAGACGGAGGACGCGCACGCTACCCAGGTCCTTCTCCTCGCAACACACTCCAACATCACACAGAAACCACAGACTAGGTTCCTGCACATCCGTCTCTCACAACCTTATGCCCAGCATTCCTCACGTCTTCACACCATGTACTAGCTTCACACCCACTCCTAAATCATCCATCCCATCCAACTTCAAGCAAAAAAAACAAACAAAACAGCAGCCTCCTAACAAAAGTCAGGTAGCGCCAATACTGAAATGTGCATTACTTAACACTCGATCGCTCACTGCCCATGCCTTAGAAATCAATGAGCTCATCTCCAGTCTCGACCTAGACCTGCTAGCCATCACAGAGACCTGGCTACATGAAGCTTCAGGCCCCACCATTACTTTGGCCGTGCCAGAAGGCTACTCCATCCTTAGGCAAGACAGACCAACAAAATCAGGGGGGGGTTGCCTTAATCTATAAAGACATCCATCATATCAGACCCACACCCCGCACATGGGAAGGGAATGCAGACATACTATTGGCCAAACTACCCCTCTCTCACAACAACACCATTAACATCCACATCATCTACCGGCCCCCAGGACTCCCAGCTGAGTTTCACGGGCAAATCACGCACATTCTCAGCAAAAACTTAAAAGAATCCTCCAAAACCTTACTCCTAGGTGATCTTAATCTAGGCTATAACGATCCCAAGGACAAAACAGCAATCTCCTTCCTTAAGGACCTCTCCAACTTAGACTTCACACAAAAAATCGTGTCACCCACCCACACCAAAGGCAGAACTCTAGACTGGCTAGCCGACCATAACTGCAACTCCTCTATCACATCCAATACATTCCTCCCCTGGACAGATCACAGCTGCATACAATTCTCTAGCCCCACGATACCTACCAAAAAAACACTAGTGCATAAATCTGCCACCTTAGCCAGAAGCTCCAAAAAATGAACTGCAGACAACTTACGCCCCCTTCTCAACACCCCATGCCTCGCCCCACCTTTCGCACAAGATCCTAACATTCTAGCAGAGTCCTCAAGGATACGTTCACTAATGCTATAAATTCCATTGCTCCTACAGAAGAAAAAAAAAAAAAGTCTTTCCATTCCAACGCAGGGCTCAAAGAGGACATCCAAGCTCTGCGTAACAACAAGCGCCAAGCACTTAAAAATTGGCAGGCCAACCCATGCGACATCACCAAAGACTTATTCAAAGACATCACAAAAAAATACAAAACTGCCATCTTCAATGCCAAATATGAGTCATACAACTGTCGAATATCAGACTCGAAGTCGCACTCAAGAGAACTCTTCTCCATCTTTAAAGAGCTCACAGTGCCTCCCACTTCCACTGACGAGATCATTAAGGATGAAGGCTGGTGCAACAGTATCCAAGCCGCCATGCTCAACAAAATAGACCTCCTACAAAACAAAATCCGTGACCACTACAATTTCCTGCTGAAACAGAGTCGGCACTAACATTCTCAATCCTCTAGCAAAACCATTAACATCCCCAAATTTGCCTTTAACGAAGTTTCAGAACTGGAAGTCCTGGACATTCTGAAACATTTGAAACCATCGACCTGCAAAGGTGATACATGCCCACCAAAGTAAATCAAGGACTGCGCTGAACCACTTGCCCAACTCATTACCGCATTCATTAATGCTTCATTCAAGACCTGATCCGTCACAGACAGTCTTAAAGAAGCTTGGGGGCGCCCACTTCTAAAAAAGCCCACTCTCGACCCCAAGGTGCCCAACAACTACAGACCTATAACGACAGTCCCTTTCCTTCTCAAGATTTTAGATAAAGTGGCACACAGCCAAATCCAACTATACCTTGAAATTAACTCCATCCTAGGTACCAGACAGTCAGGCTTCCGCAAAGGTCATGGAACAGAGACTGCTCTGCTGGACCTTAAAAACCAAATAACTAAGATACTGGACACAGGTAAACCCGCCCTTCTACTTCTCCTTGACCTCTCAGAGGCATTCGACATAGTGGACCGCAAGACCCTCACTTCACACCTCTCCCATTCTGCACACTTCTCTGACCAAGCCACCTCCTGGATAACATCATTTCTTGAAGGGAGGGCCATGAAAGTCTTTTCTAACACTTCTAACGCAACACCATCCATAATACACTGCAGTGTCCCACAAGGCTCTTGTACAACACCTACGCTGTACAACCTATTCACTAAGCCCCTTTTCGATAAACTGGATGCACTTGGGATTGCCTACACCAACTACGCAGATGACACCCAAGTGCTCCTCCCACTAACTGGCTCATACCACACAGACGCCCTGGCTCTAAAACATATATACGCCACCATTCAAGCCTAGATGGCCACTAAGGCCTATGTCTTAACGGGGATAAGACTGAAATCCTTATCCTCGGCCAAAAATCCACACTGGCCAGGCTAGATAGTCGCTATGCCAATTTCAACATTGACAACTGCACTATCCCAGTCCTATCTTTTGTGAAAACGCTAGGGGTCTACATTGATGAAACCTTGTCTATGGACAAACAAGTTAGTGCCATTGTCTCCGCATCTGCACTAAGCACCAAATTCATCAACGCCATCAAACCATTCCTCTCCAAAGAAAACTGTCTATCAATAGCAAGAGCTACCATAGGCGCTAAACTTGACTATTGTAACGCACTCCTAGCTGGCACTTCTGAAAAAAACCTAAACAAACTTCAGGTCACTCAAGATAATGATCTAAGAGCAGCCTTAAGCATCTCCAAAAGGGACCACATCTCACTTGCAAGACAATCTGTTCACTGGCTCCCTGTCAAAGAACGCATCACCTTCAAGGTACTGACTACTACCCACAAATGCATCCACCACACTGCACCATCATATCTCTTAGACACTATTCTCAGACCGACCTCATCCAGACCTACTAGACTTTGCTACACTAACCAACTCACGGTACCACACATCAACAAGATTACAGTGGGAGGTCGGGGTTTCCCCTACATAGCACCTAGACTCTGGAACAATCTCCCTCACGCTCTACAAGCAGACTGCTCCCCTACCTACAGCCAAACAGGCACACATTACTAATATTGTTATTGTCTAAACCTGTATGCTTGTATGCCTCTATGTTGTAACTAAGTCGCGCTATTTCTGTAACCAGCGCTATTTCTGTAACCAGCGCCACGATGCCTCAGGGCTGACTCTGTGCGCTTAACAAATACGAACAAATAAATAAATAATAAATAATACATGTAAAGCCAGTTTTGGATTATGTATGGACACTAGAGATCAGGGTTCTGTCCCCAAGACAGAAGCACACTCTTCACTAAAGGGTAACACCTTAGTGGGTCAGCTCTGTATTGAGAAGCAGAGAGGCTGTGATGATCTCTCTGCAGGGTATGGCAACATATCCCTGTCAGTCTGTGCTGAGGAGGCGACAGCAGTTTTGGCCTTTTCAGAGCCCTACTTCAGTGTAAGGTCTTCTGGATTGGTGGCTGCAACTGACACCTGTCAACCGAGTTTAGCCCCTGTTCTGAATAGTAAAATGGATCCCAGCAATACATGTCTGGATGACATGGCAGATTCAACCCCCACTTGGAAGGAACTGGGTCTGACTCAAGAGACTGTGTGTCAGGACCTTCATCAGGCCAACTTGTTCAGGAAGACAGCCAAGTGTCAAAATGAACAGGAGCCATTGGCCTTCCTCATGCATGAAGTTGGTGTATGTGGGGACAAGATGCAACATCTTGTCAGTCAAGTGCTTCATGTACACAACTGGGCAACCTCCACTACCAAAGCCCAAGTGAGGACTTTCCTGGGCCTCACTGGAAAATACAGGAGTAAAGTGGCTGCATATAGAAATATGGCTGTCCCTCCGACTGCCCTCACTGCTCATAGGGGACCTAAAGAGTCTTATGGACTCCTGAGTGTGAGAAGGCCTTCACTGGCCTGAAAGAATCTCTAGGTTAGGCCCCTGGTCTAAGGGCACCTGATTAGAGAGACCTTTCATAGTGCAGACAGATACCTATGACACTGGGTTAGTTGGAACACTTTCACAGCTTAATGACAAAGGTGAGGTACACTCTATATGTCTAGTCAACTACCAGTTTAGGAGTGGGCTTTTCCATTGTATGGTGCCTTAGGAAGTTGAGGTCCTACCTCTATGGGACTCACTTCATTGTGTATGCTCCCCCTCAAACCTTGAAGTGGTTGATAGATGTTAAGGGAGAGAATCCAAAGAAGCTCAGGTGGTTCATGAGTCTTCAGGCCTTGAACTACACTACTGGGCATAGGCCAGATCCCAAATTTAGCAATGTTGATGGGCTGTCCAACAGGGTTAACCGACTGGAACAGAGGACCCATCCAGGGGTGGATTAGTTTCCCCTGTCCCTTAGTCTAGGGGGGCGGGGGTCGTGTGCTAGGAAAGATTCTCTTTACTGCACCTTTCCTTCCATCTTTATGGAACCCCCAAACGTTTTGCTTTTATTTTTCAATCCAACCTGTACTTTTTGCAGCGCTTAAGCTTCACTTTACTGGCCTTTGCTCACATGTTATGGGGAAACTGATATGTCCTTAAGGCTATCAGTACTGGGAAACAGTGTTTCCCTTAGTCTTGTGACTATGTTGCTACTTGGCGTTACTTTTGTATCACCTGTGGTAACTTTTTATCATTGCACACAGCAGCTTACACTGCAGTGCAATGGGGTTCATTTTTGTTTTGCCCTAGACTAACACTCAAAGGATTTTTGGTCACTCTAGAGGTGCTTAAAAGATGGGCTGGTGGCAGCAGTGACTTTTCCCCACTTGTTGGGGAATTTCGATTTAGCTTAACTGTGTTTACCGCGTTTGGCTACTTACTGTGGTTACTAGTCAAACATGGCTGCGCCACAAGGTTTTTTGCCCATTCTTTTTGCATCTTGTTGTTTAGCCTTCTTCCTGGCCTCAGAGGCCAGAAAGATCCTTATAAGGACTTCCAGTGCCCGGGAAAGCAGGAGGTTTCGGCTGGCTACTGGAGGGCTTTGTGTGTTTGCGGGCAGGATGTGGACTGGGTCATTCTGACCCTAATACACATCCTGGTTTCTGTGTGTCTGAGTGGTATGCATGAGTGTTCCCGCCAGTGGTCCTGATTGCACCACTGTGGGGTGTGTGTGTGGGCTAGTTCTGCCATTGGCTAGTGGGAGTTTCGACTCCTACCTGGCTTTTAGGATAAGAAGAGGGCCCCTGCATGCATTTCTCAGAGATCCTGGAAGAACCTGAAGGAGCCAAGAATCTGTCCAGCTGAGAAGACCCGCAAAGAAACCTGTAACCTGTCTGAAGGAGGCCTGGCAACCAACTTCTGCTGCAGTCCTGGTGGAGCCCTGTCTGTCTCATGATCTCCAGTTGGCCTGCGAAGGTGCTATGACCCCAGGAGTGGAGGGACCATCCATTCCCGAAGCCTACTCGGTGCCCAGCACAAAAACCGCCTTCGGAAAAGCCAGAGAATCGTCCTGTGGCTGACCAGCTTTGTTTTTGGGCTACCGGGTTATCTTCATTGCCGTTCCGAGTTTCAGCCTGGCACACTCTCAGCTGCCATTGCAACGACACCCTCTGCGAAATTTTGGCGTTCTCTGCAGAAACAGTAAACCAGGACACCCTTCCTTTGTTCTGGAAAGTCTTGAGAAGATTTGAAGTGAGGAGGGTAAGTTACTGAGCTTTTAACACACCCCTACACTCCCATTATAAGTCAATGGACTTATAATATCCTTTATCCTAAACCTATTGGCTTTGCCAATACTTGCCTTGGCAAGACTTCTAACTGTTGGGGGGTAATTTTGGACACTTGTCTATCTTGAACCTTGGCTCTAAGAATCCATCACTGAACCCCAGAGACCCTACCTACATTTTCTCCTGCCTCCTGAGTGCTGTGTCTTTGTATCCTGAACAATAGGGCCCAAGGCCCCAGGCAATTTAGGGTTGGACAATATTAGTTAGGGACCATCTCTGTGGACCTTTTTGTGTGTGATACTCACCTATTCATTCCTTTACAGGAGTATTTTGATTTTTATTATGCACTTGAACCTGTGACTCTACATATGTATTTTAGTTTGATGGTATTGGTTTATAAGTCTACCTGCTTGTATTCATTTTTCTTATGGTGTGTTTGGCCATAATTAAATAACTGTATTTTTATACATCCTGTCTAAGTGTAATTTGTGACACACATTGTGTGACCTCATTGTGGACCCTTTACACTCTCACGCCTCTGAAGAACTTAGCCTAGACCGACTGTCAATGCTACCATAAACCGGTTTGGCTACAGCTTCCCAGAGTTGTCCCTGTCACAATATAGGTTGGCCTTCTATACGTCTGTCCACCAGGGCAGAGTATAGGAAATCAGTCTTAACACCCACACCGATCTGATGCTCGGTATGCAGCCTTGGCTGCAAGGATCAGACAGGCATAAGTAAAGACTCAGTCCATGAACATCCAGTCTACCAAGTGGACGTATTCTCTAGCCCCACTGATCTGATGCTCGATATGCAGCCTTGGCTGCAAGGATCATACAGGCATAAGTAAAGACTCAGGCCATGAACATCCAGTCTACCAAGTGGATGTTTTCTCTAGCCACACCGATCCGATGCTCAGTATGCAGTCTTGGCTGCAAGGATCAGACCGGCATAAGTAAAGACTCAGGTCATGAACATCCAGTCGACCAAGTGGACGTATTCTATAACCACACTGATCCAATGCTCGGTATGCAGCCTTGGCTGCAAGGATGAGATAGGCATAAGACTCTGGCCATGAACATCCAGTCTACTAAAAGGATGTATTCTCTAGCCACACCGATCCGATGCTGGGTATGCAGCCTTGGCTGCAAGGATCTTCTATTGCTAGTGAATTTCCCAGATGGCCAATCTAAGTAATTCTGGAGAGCCCACTCGGAAGGGAATTTGAAATTAAGTATCTGGACTAGAATATCAACTTCTGCTCTTATTCCTTTGTTGTTCCCCAGCATTTACCTTTTGGTCCTTTGCTTTTCCATTTATAAACAATCCCTCTGACAGACATGATAGCTTCTTTCGCTTTTCTTTCACTTTCTCATTCGGATAACTCTTAAAAGGATCACCGTTGCTTAAATTACTCCCGAATTAACTGCTCTGGGCATATGTTTTTACTAGAATGTGCATCAATATCACTGAAAACTAAGTTGTTTGAGCTTCTGCCTTATTTTCCTCGTGCTTCTGGAGAATTTTGTACAGTGCCTCGACGACTATTATTCATGATTGTACCATTTTGTGTAAATCCTGCTCAGCGTTTGGATGGGAGCACTACATAAAAAAAATAAAGAATAACATACAGTGATAGGGATAGGATCAGATAGGGATAAGTAAAGACTCAGAACATGAACATCCAGTCAACCAAGTGGACGTATTCTCTAGCCACACCGATCTGATGCTCGGTATGCAGGCTTGGCTGCAAGGATCAGACATGCATAAGTAAAGACTGAGGCCATGAACATCCAGTCTACCGAGTGAACCTATTCTCTAGCTACACTGATCCAATGCTCGGTATGCAGCCTTGGCTGCAAGAATCAGACAGGCATAAGTAAAGACTCAGTCCATGAACATCCAGTCTACCAAGTGGACGTATTCTCTAGCCCCACCGATCTGATGCTCGATATGCAGCCTTGGCTGCAAGGATCAGACAGGCATAAGTAAAGACTCAGGCCATGAACATCCAGTCTACCAAGTGGATGTTTTCTCTAGCCACACCGATCCGATGCTCAGTATGCAGCCTTGGCTGCAAGGATCAGACCGGCATAAGTAAAGACTCAGGTCATGAACATCCAGTCGACCAAGTGGACGTATTCTATAGCCACACTGATCCGATGCTCGGTATGCAGCCTTGGCTGCAAGGATGAGATAGGTATAAGACTCTGGCCATGAACATCCAGTCCACTAAGAGGATGTATTCTCTAGCCATACCGATCCGATGCTGGGTATGCAGCCTTGGCTGCAAGGATCTTCTATTGCTAGTGAATTTCCCAGATGGCCAATCTAAGTAATTCTGGAGAGTCCACTCGGAAGGGAATTTGAAAATAAGTATCTGGACTAGAATATCAACTTCTGCTTTTATTCCTTTGTTGTTCCCCAGCATTTACCTTTTGGTCCTTTGCTTTTCCATTTATAAACAATCCCTCTGACAGACATGATCGCTTCTTTTGCTTTTCTTTCACTTTCTCATTCGGATAACTCTTAAAAGGGTCACCGTTGCTTAAATTACTCCCGAATTACCTGCTCTGGGCATATGTTTTTACTAGAATGTGCATCAATATCACTGAAATCTAAGTTGTTTGAGCTTTTGCCTTATTCTCCTCATGCTTCTGGAGAATTTTGTACAGTGCCTCGACGACTATTATTCATGATTGTACCATTTTGTGTAAATCCTGCTCAGCGTTTGGATGGGAGCACTACATAAAAAAAATAAAGAATATCATACAGTGAGCCCAGGCTGCACACCTTCTGAATGGAAACTAGGGCTTGCTTCTTTGATTTATAGAGAAAGAAATGGAGTCTCAGGACGTCTTGCCTGTGTTTTCCTCATGACGGTAGAATATCAAGAATGCACACTAGGGGCAGTGCACCAATATGCTGAGAGCTTTCTAAGACATTTTCAAATAGCTGCCTTCTTTATTAAAAGAGTTGGTAATCCTGGCCTGGGTATTGGCGGGTTTTCTATCCCTTTCTGTTATTTAATACACAATACAATGCACCATATACATAAAATGAACCTCACCTGGTCTTAATTGACCAGCTAAACAATACTGAACATGTGGCACTTTTCAAATACACATTAACCTTGGCTTCTTGGTTACCAATAATAAGGATTTCAATCAGGCGACACACACCTTGGTCTCGGCCTAGTATGCAGCACACGACAGAAATGCGTATCTCTTTATATTATATAGATTTAATACTGAGATGGTACACAACTCGGATCACACCCCCTTTTCAAATACCCAGGGTCACTATGGACCATGAACCAAGCTAGTTGGCAAAATGCAATATTTATTTATTTTAAAATTCAAAAGAAATCATACATTTTTTTATATGGGGCAGCAATCACTGATGGGGTGATAATTACAATGAGAATGTGTGCAATGCACGGGGTTTAACCTTTTAGAGGAACATATACACAGCAGAGCGGAATAGGAGAACTTTTTGATTTAGGAAATATAGCACCCAAGTTATAATTTCCCCCTGCAATGTTCCCTCAACCCACAAATAATCAATTATGAGTGAATAAAAAGAAGCAGGTAATCAGGAATAATAAAAAGGAAACGGAATCCAAATCTGACCTCCCCTCCCCAAATAAGAGAGAACCCCTTGCAATGTTATGAAATGACACTCGCAAATGGACAAATAAATAATGAATGGGTGTTAAAAACGTTGAAGCAAATATAATTCCTTACTAAAGCAACAATGCAAAGACACTAACAATCACAAAGAATGGATTACCAAAAGCATACATTTCGAAAATGAGTGGAAAGTTTAAAACAGATTGCAGCAAAATGACACGTTGGAAACTATGCAATTTTTTCAATTCCAGCCTGGAATTACCCAAACGTTTTTTAATAAAATCGGGTGAAATACACTGATTTGGAGTGCGTTTTTTGGGCTGGGGAATAGGGGTATATCCCAGGGATATTCTAGAAGTGAACGTAGGCCTCTAGCTATGAAACTGGATGAGTTATGCAAGATCTAAAAAGGTGCGCTTTGAGTAAAATGAAGCTGTGAAATAGGAAAGGAAATCAATTGTGACAACAACAGTTTTACTTTAAACTAGAGTATTCATGCTAGGCCATCAAAGAAGGACACAGTAGGATCCAGGGCTGATTCGTGATTTCAACCCTGTCACTCCAGCGCCTAACCCTGGCGGAAACTAGTCCGATCACTCGAAATGGATAACACAAGACAAAATTACTAAAGAGATGGCGCTAGCACTAGAAATCAAGGGCATGGTTGCAAGAACGAGTCTGACAGTTTCAACAAGTTACCAGGATAAGGATAGGATGACTTAGAGAGTGCAATACTATGGATTTCTATGGGGTGGTGATCTATACTCACAGTCCACCTTTTAGTTTTGGGATTTTTGGATCATCAACAGGTTCTGGTAGTCACCACACGGCGGCGCGCCTGGCAAACAGCTGGGCAGTTCTGGTCACTGGATGGCACTTCTGGACTGGCAATTCTGGTCACTGGATACTAAAGGTCAGCTGGATGGCACGATTGCAGTGGGCATGCAGTTAGAGGGCAGCAAGCCAGGCTAGTTCAGGATGCAAAAAGGACCACAGCTCTCCCCTTTTTCATGGGAGATTAGTGGGTTTTCAGAATTGAGGCCTTGCTGGGATAGGATCAGCACTGCTTGGGTTTTGCAGTGGGCCCTGGAGTAGGGTTGGCCTTGTTGTTGGGGTGGATGGAACAGGAATGCAGCGCAGGAACATCAGGAAGAGTGTGTGTCTAGAGTCTTGTCAGGGACTTTTATTTATAATGCATAGTGACATCATCAAAGAATATGGCTGGGGAAGGCTTAACTAAACACGCCTCTAACAACGGGATTGGACAAGGGTGATAATCTCCGCCTCGCTCTCAGCCGGTTGGATTTCAGGAAAATGATGTCAGATTTATGATGTGAGTTTTACAATGTCCAAAACCTCCCACAATTACTTGACTTAAAATCAATTTTTGCCCTAAATGGCACCTTCATACAGTGGAAACATCTAAACACTTACATAAGCAGGTTACATATTTTATGCAGCACATAGCAGTTCAATCCTCCAGTTTGTGAGACCTTGGTTTGCCCTTCTACCAGTTTTTCACGTTTTTCAATGGGATTTATATTACTTAAAATTCTATAACTTTATACATGGGTGTGGATGAACATAAGGGATGTATGTACAAAACTTTGCATTTGCAACATGGATGCTTTTATTGTAATCCGCAACACTTTACCATTTCTGTCCCCAAAGTGTCAGTGTATTCTACCATGACTTAAAATAAATCCCATACAATCACTTTTAAACTACGAAATTGTTACATTTTTACAAAGTCTTGCTGCAGAGATAAAAGTCCTTGGAAGCAAATGGCAATCCTTTGTCACTGGACCATTTTTGTTTGTCTTTAGTAGCCACCAACTGTCGCTTCAGCCCTGTGTGGGGAGGAGGGTCCCAGTTTGATTGAAGGTTTTATGGCCCCCTCTCCTTTACAGGTTAGTGTCCCAGAACTTCTATTGTCCCAGCCTGGAGCACAGACGAATGTCTGTCGAGCGTGTGAACATTCTTTGTCTTGGTCCATTCAAAGTTTCTCAAGCTAGCAATTATCACTTTTGTGTCCTGAAAGTTTATGATGGCTCCCTTCCTAGGGGGAAGCTTTAACTCTGCCAACCAGAATAACCTATTTTTGACAGCTTGCAAATCCAGCCAAGGCGGTTTAAAACCTTTATTTTCTGATATTTGGTTGTGATTTAAAACTAGCCTGTGGAATAAAATAGCCCATGTGTGTATTATTACCAGCAACAATCCCTTTACCTTTGTAGATAAGGCAGGCTTTCATTCAACAGTTTACATTTTAAACAGGCATTTTTAGACAAGCCCATTTTTACACATGTGGTGCAAGCTGCTAGCATTTCTCTTTAAATTCAGTTCTGCATCTCCATCAGATTCCTCCTCTGTCCTACAGCTATGATTTTTTCTTGTATGCAGGAGTTTGGTTTGAAGTACAGATGCATTGAAACTGACATGGCTCAGATAGCTGGAGTCTCTTTTGAATTACTGAGCTTTGATACATTTGTAAAGAAATGAACGCGTTTTCCCATGCGGAAAAAGTGAAGCGCCTTGTTGATTTTTCTCAAAGGGCCTGTCATTCAGAAATCATGCCCGGTTTTGCTGAAGCACAATGCGATATCCTGGGCATGGCAGGTCCTTATTGATCACAGTGGTTTAAGAAAGCATAGATGGAATTAGTGTCAAAGCAGCATTTCTTTTAAAGGTGAAAAAGTTTCTTTTTCAATGGGGATTTTGGGGTTTTCAGTAAAGCAGTGCTGCCTTTTCACTTTCTTCCTTTTGTATATGTCAGAACACACTGGCACGGTCTTTCACTGTGTCCCCATGTTCCATCCTGCCCAATGAATGCTTGGCAAGAAGGTGCAGCCATCTTTTTATTGCTTCAAAATGCAGTTTTCAGGCTATGGCGCTCACAGGATCCAGCACAGCCATTTTGCTGTTTCTGCGCAAATGCAGCTTGGTGGTGTGGGGAAATACTGTTGAGTGGGTCAATATATCCCACACCAACCTGGAAAAGATAAGACAATAGACGGAAGGGATACGGCTTTTTCCACTTGAATGTGGAAAAATAGTGCTCAGGATCTTGCATTTGGCATATTTACTTAGAGCAGATGTGGTCTAGAGGGCAACTTGATGCTTGATATCAACACCTGGAATCCTGGATTCGAATTCCAGTTTAGGAAATCGACCAAAAATAGTGTAATTATAGGAAAATCATTGAATCTCTCTTTGCCTCAATTGCAGCCATGTCTGCTGTAAATACTGAAAACTACCTTACACCATTCTGTCCCACCCTCCTCTTCCCACTGCATTCTGGTTGGAAATTGTGAGTAGAATATCTATGCTGAAGACTTCCAAAAGTTTGAGACTGACGTCTGATATTAGTTAATGCAACAAGTGAAACTTAATACTGCCTTAAATGGTGGGAGGAAGAAAATCACCCTCCCACATATAATTGCGTAGATATGTGCACTTCGGAATTCAGCATTTTTGAGTTTGGCATTTTTTGCTACAAAAGTATAAGGCGATAGCTAGTGATACCTAATCCGCCTTGTGGTCTTTCTTTTGGACCTTGTTTGGCTAGTTTAACATAAGGTGAAAAGATGTTATTATACAATGGGACACAGCCAAGTTTCCTGTAAAAGAATGATGCCATAGTCAGAGAGGTTAACAAGAACCTTCAATGTTGCTTAACCAATGACTATGGCCTTAGATGTTCCACAAAAAAAAAATGATGTTCCTTAAACTAAAAGCTGGCCTCTTGGGTGGGCATGGGCTTAGTTAAGGTTAGAATTGTAGGTAACGACGGCCGATCGTCTAAATTGGAGACAGCACTGGTTACATCTTTAACCATAGAGAATCGTCTACACCCACTTTTCCACTGCTCACATGTGGTTGGTGTAAGTGAGATTGTGGTCTACTTTCAATGTCTTGGTTTAGAGTTCTTTTATAATGATGAATCATATCAGATTTAGAGTATAGGTCAATACCCATAGCACTAAAACAATTAATTTTCTCCCAAATCATATGGGCTACGATTTTTGAGTGGAAGTAAGCAACTATTTTAGAAAATTAATGAATTCATCTTTTGTAGCGCACTAATTACCGAAGACCAGCCTCTAAGCGCGGGACCAGGAGATTCGAACCTGTGATGTTCTGCATTGTCTTGCTTCCAAAACAAATGCATTGCACCTGAGCTACCCACATGGCACAATAACAACTCTCATTCTGAAATTTAGCCACATCGATTTCCAAAGAGTTAATCAATCGGTAAGGCAGAATAAGTCAGCACATTTGTAGTAGTTTAGTGCAGCTTAGAGGATAGTAGTCCCTATCTTGCAGAATCTCCTCTCCCTTTCCTTAACTCTGCTACTCAGCCTTCTAGAGTGCCTCTGGTAGAGATAACCAATGTTAATTTCGATTTCTCTGATATAACTATGACTTCTGTATTAAGCATTGCTTGCTCTCTCTTCTTCAGTACTTATAGCTGTTTTATTCATGATTTCAGAAGCGCAATTGGGTCAAAAAACGTTCATTCTGTTTGGTATTCCTCTGGGGGAGTTCTTTTTTAATTTTGGTTATTAGGTGGCACTAGAACACCACTTATCAGACAACAGTAATGTATTAGAGTACAAATAGGGAGCAATGGTATAAGGAGGGACAGAAAACGTGTATGTGCTGTTTGATTATTTACCCATCCATTGACTGCACATGGCTATGCTAATCCCTATAGCCATTCCCATCCACTTACCGGCCCTTCCCACCCAAAACATATCCTCCTAGGATCTGTTTGAACAAGCTTTATCAAGCTTTAAAATCAAACCTTGTGCTCAAATTGCCTGCCAGTGTTTTTTCAAAGCAGTCTTCTGAGTGTTAAATGCACTACTGGTGAGATAGAAATGTCTCCACTAGGTCTGCCTTCAGCCTGTCAATTTATAAGCACTATGCATGTCCTTCACTTAACACCTGTTAAAAACAAGCATTGGCAAAACCAACAATTCTGGCTCGCGTACAAGTATTAGGCATTTGCCAGGAACTGCTATTATATGCCCAGGTACTCACACCATTTTGCAGCTGCTACCATAAACGGCCAGATAATACCACTAAGCCTGGCAAATGCCTTTCCTAGGCCTACACAAAAGCCAAAACTGTTGTCATTGCCAATGCTTCTTATTTTTAATTTTCCTGTGTGGCTTCCAGTGATGTTGGCACTATGTGAGTTGTTGGGTGTCCTGACCCACGTTTAAGCTATCATGCCACAACATTTGGTGCTGTGGGCTTAGAAAATTCAAGATGGCGGAAAACCCACATGTGCGCCGAAATCCAGGAAAGCTGCGCAGTTTGTGCGCCCACCAAAATGGTTGCCTCACTTGCCACCCACCAGTGCGAGAATGAAAGGCCGGGTTGCCATGAGGGAAATGGGTTGCCAAAGGAAAAACAGTAGCGCCGGTTAGCTTCAAAGCGCTTTAAAACCACCATTGGACTACCCGCACAGTAGTCTGAAACCATTGGGAATGGCAATGCTGATTGCCAAATGCAACCTAGAATGGTGGGGAATTCATTTCTTAAATCCCAAAAATGGGTGCAGTACCAGTACTCACCACTATCCAAAAGCCGGCAGTTTAAAACCACCCTGTGTTTCTCTGAAGGCAGGCTCAAACTGTCTATTTTCAAACATTGCAATATGTGCAAAATATTCACTGAACACCAGCAGACATTTGGCAGAATGGAGTTTTGTGTGCTTACAAAATCGGGGAAATGAAGAGCCCAAAACAATGCTTATGACAAAACTGCTATGGAGTCAGCAGTTTAAGTTGCACTGGATTTAAAGACACTAAAATCGAAAATGTTTAGATTAAATGAGTGACCTATGTTTGGTGTCACATGCCTTTGTAACTGTTGAAATGTCATAGTTTTGCACTTAGAATCAGCATTCTAGCTGCATGTGTAAAATTGCAAGTTAATTTAAAAAGCAACAAAAAACATGACAGTTAGCTGAAAGTCTGGCTTAAGGAACTTGATTCTGCCTGGCAACTACCCCCATCAGGAGTGAAACTTGAGTCACAGCTGTGTTCCCAGGCCTATCTGCCGTTTTGCTGGCCACACTAAGAATATACCATCTATCTGATAATTGAATTACCTGTGCTCTGCAGGAGAGTGAACAATGCAACTCCCTTCACCCAGGCAGAGGGTTTATTGAGAGGATCATAAATGGCTTCCTCTTGAACAATGAGCCTTTCAGGACCCAAGCAAATCTTATATTGCAGGGGTCGTAAAAGTGGCTTACTCTTGGCAGAAACTGGGAGGGGGAGAAACTGGAGACAGAAGTTGGCTTGGCAGAACTGGATAAACCAGTATTTCTACCTTGTGCTGAGAGGAAACCACACCCCTTTGGAGCCAGAACATAACTTTAAAAAGATGGATCATTCATAGAGCGGACATGTGAAAATTTTATAAATGATACCATAATTCTTGTGATTTTTCTGCCCACAGTTTAAGAGGTTTTTAGAACCGGTGGTATGTTCAGGGGGGTTTTAGCGGAAAAGTGGATATTACTCTAAATGTAGGCATGTTAAAAATCTGAAACTTCATCAGCTAATGTCCATACTCCCTGCGCACATGTATATAAAGTTGGGTCAATGTCAGAAATTGAAAAATCAGTTAAAAAGTCAATTATGTGCCAGTTCTGAATGCAAGCTCTTAGAAACAGCAGATTTGGACAGAGACATGGCTAAATTCAGCCACACCATGTATATGTAATTTCAAACAACTGTGTAACTCTGAAATATGTATTTTGATCATATATAGATTTGGGTGCACAGATGACAGGGGAGGTTTTTCAAGAGATCATAAATGGCTGACATCACTCTGACACAACTTAGTTCCCCAATCAAGTGAGGAATGGAAATTTGACCAATGACAAGGGAGAGGGGCAAGTTTAGTTATGACCAACACACACACCCACTTGCAGAACATATAAATGGACCACTGAAACTTAGGTAGAGACCTTCAAATCCATTTGCAGCTGGAAGCTCTGCCGGGAAAATCCATACTTTACCTCCATCAATCTCCAGAGAAAGCTGTGCAGAAAGATCCAGACTTTAAATCCCTCAATCTTCAGAATCCAGAGAGAGAGCAGACCCAGATCACTGTGAAGTGCAGAGACCAGAGTCCCGTCTAAAACCTGACCAGATCCATGGCGAGGCCCATTTCACTCAAGAATATAGTGTGAGTACCTAGAAAACTGTGCAGAACCAATCTCCTAGTTAAAATAATATAATTCAATCTAGCTTAATCTAAGTAGAACTGTCTCCTAACTGTCACCTGTCATTTGCAAAGCTGTCACTTGTCATTTTCTAGTTGCAAGCTGCACTTGTCTTTTTGAACTTTAAAATTTCAAATCTGAAAAACGACCTTTATTTAATCGCTCATATCTCCGTGACCGTTTGTGATAGAGACTTGCAGTAACTTTCCCCTGAAAGCTGAGAATCGTGGCTTTTCTACGAATCTAGAACCGCATTCCTACCCCCTATAGTTTTGCCGCAATCGTGAAAAACGCACCCGCGAATTTACCGCGATTTGCAAATTTCTCAACGTGTGAAAACAGCAGTTTTCTTGCTTCCATTTGCCAGAAATTCGTTTAACCTGCTAATCATTCCTGAATCATTGCAAGAGTGAGCCTGGACTAATATTAACTAGATACCACTCACCCTGAACCTCTGAAAGGGAATTAAAAGCATTTCCAGCATATTTCTCATCCATTGCTAGCACATATAAAAGCATTTGGGCCTGTGTTTTCAAAACTCCTATCTGTTTTCTTTAAGCGTGCTTGGGGGGGATTGAACTGAATTACATTGATTGCATTTCTGAGAACTGTGTGCTTTCCTTCCATTTCCTTGCATTGCATAAAAGGGGTGGTGAATTGTCCAAGAAAGTGATTACATTGTTTGGCTGAAATCCTATCAAGTGATTTTCTGTACTGCATTTCATTCAACATTGCATCCATTTGAACTCTATGAAGCATTCTCTATCACATTATTCTTCTGTCCCTATTTACCAGTGTGCTACCTTATCCATTTCATGTCAACTCCTTAGTGATTATAAAGAAGTGTGCTAGTGCCAGAGTCTCCGTTGTTAATCTTTATCATATCAGATTAAGTGTGATATTCAATTATTAATTTATTATAAAGTCTGATATATATATCTATTGTTTAAATTATCAAATAAACCTTTTAACTTGCAAAACAGAACTACTTCTTGGCTCAGTGGGGTCAGGAGGATTCCAAGAGAGGGGTGTTATATAGGGGTAGTCATCCAGAACGCATGAACTGGACATAAAGGTATATCAATAAGGGTTTTCATTCAGTATTCTAGACTAGGCGTTGACTTAGCTGTAGTGTTGAATTGAATCCTCTCACAAAGTGGGGGCTCGTATCCGGGATTCTGGGTTAGAATACCACTTGTGCAGATTAATACAGTGTGCCAGCTGACCAGATACACATATCTGGTCTGATCACCACGCTGTGTTACGCTGTAAAGCATTCCTCAAAGGGGACACTCCAAGAAAAGTTCTGTTCTGCAAAAATAAAATACTAACTTCTGTAAGTCAGGACAGAGACCAATCTCTAGAATGACGACCTTGGTAGATATGAAAATAGCCAGAGAGCACCTCTTGCATAAGCTATTTGTGAGAGGTGAATGGACCGAACAGGGCCAGGATGCCTGGTTGCAGGCCATCACGCGACAGGTCACTGAAACAGGGTCAGACTTATGGAGAGATCAGGGTCCATTACATGTGGCCCTGAGTGAACTATATATGGCTCCTAAGGCCAAAGATGAACACGACAAGATTGTTAGGATAGCGGCATACCTGTGCCTATATATGGGAGACATGCAGGATAGATGTGCTGAAAGCCAAAATCTGGCAAATAGGCAACAGATGGCGTTAGAGAAGGTCCAATCTGACCTGGTCTCTTCTGAGCAGAGGCTGCAGAGGAGCCAGGAGTCAGAAGATGATAGTAGGCAGCACATCATTAAAATAAAGAAGGATATGGATGTGCTGCAACAGGAAAAGGTAGAACAGGATACCAGATTTCTGGCCTTGCAGAAGGAATACCGAGAAGGTTTGGACTCCCTACTGCAAAACCAGAAAAAGCTGGAGCAACAACTGGACTTCAACAGGGTATGTGCTGAGCAGGTAGTCACCCTGCAAGGCCACCTAGATAGAGTGAAGGCAGAGAGCAACAAACTAATTCTGAAAGACCTGGATACCCAGGCAGAGTTTGATCAGGAGCGCCAGAATGCTGGTGCCTTCCAAAGGCAAAGGGACGACCTGGTGGCACAGATGCAGGCTCTTAGTCAGGAAAGGGATACCTTAGGCCAGGAAGTCTGCCATTTAAAAAGAAAAATGGAAGAAAATCACCTGGCCCACCAGGGACTGGGTGACCTCCAAAAAGAACACCAGAACTTGCTAGAGCACACCAGGAGGGTGGAGGATGCTCTAGCAAGAAAGGAGCAGGCCAATAGGGACACAGCTCAGGAGGTAACCCTCCTGCAGCAAAGACTGGCCCAGTTCTCCAGGACCAACCAGGAAGTACAGAGGGAAAATGAGGCTCTCTGCCAGCACAATGAGAGGCTCCAGCAACAGGTAGCGATGCAGGAGAAACTGATAGAGTCGAGTAAGGCCTTAACAGAGGAACTGAAAGCACAAATTCAGGCTCTTGCATTGCAACAGGGAGCAGGGGCGGATAGAGATGAGGTCCGCTGGGAAAGAGAGATTCCTGACCATAACCGCAGGAGCCCTACCACCAGGAGCCTTCATCTCCCCCAGTCCCTGGACTCTACCAACCCCATGTCCCCTGGCGCACATGAGCACAGGGCCACAGGGATGGCAGATTACTATCCAGCTAAGAGTATGGGGCTCATAGGCCAGTACCACTCAGGAATGGAGGGGTGGGCATCCGGGTATGGGCACCCAAGTACAGTACAGTTCAGTGGGGAACCCCAGGAGAGTAGGCCCATTAAGGGCATCCTGAAAACCTCTGCCCAGTTAGGTCAGTGGAGGGGGTACCCATCAAATCCTGGCAGCAAGGAGGAATCTGAAGACTCCTCTGAACTGCGCAGGACACAGGAGACCAGGTCCCCACATTCTGCCAGCCATTCCCAGGCTCGCAGAATCCGGGAAAACCTGGAAGAACAGACGGGAACCTCTGGGAGCAGTGCCTCTGAGTCCGAGGACGAATGGACAAGGGTTACCCGAACCAAAAAGGCCAATAAGGCAAAAAGGGCCTTGCTTAAGGACCCCTTAAAGCAGATTAAGGCGATCAGGAGCGTCATCACGCCTTACCATAAGAACGCTAAGTATTCTGTTTGGGAGCACTTAGAGGTATTTGAACAAATGATGGAGACTTTCCATTTGAAGGACAGCCAAAGCTGTATTCAATATGTAAAGTGGACCTTCTCCCCGGAATACTACAGTTTCTTTGCGGGGCTGGAGGACCAAAATCATTTAAGATGGTCCACCTATAAGGCGGCCATCTTGAAACATTTTTCTGTTCACAGAAATCCTCAAGAGGCTGGCAAGGCAGCCTACAATTTGCAATGTGGGGAGGATCAGGCCCCACAAGAATTTGTGCAGGAGTTAAAGCGGGCTTTTGCACAGACCACAAGAAGGGTGCGCACGGATAGCAGGGAATTTATTAATACGTTTTTCCATGCCTTGCCCAAATATATCATGACCCAGCTCGTGAGGGATTTTCACGAGAAAAGATCTTTAGACTGGGTCATTGAACAGGCTACCCGGATCTATGAGGTGCAGAAACCGATAGATAGCAAAAGTAATGCCCAGAAAAACCCCAAAGCCAACAGCACCCCTGCTGCTGCCAAGGTGGCAGAGGTAAAGGTCACCCCCGTTTTGGATTTGGAGATGGGGGGGCCTAAAAACCTACCTGCACCTAATCATGCTAGGCCCAGGAGGTCCTCGGGTCAGTCACAGACAGGGAGCCAAGGAGGCAGCCCCACAAATGGGGTCCCTCGCTCTCCTGATTATGTAAGTCCCCGTTATAAGGGAAATCGACCCATCCTGGGTTATGTGTGGACTCCTCCAGCCCAAGGGGGGGATCCAGCCAAGCACCTAACCCAGGGAACTTCCCTCCAAACTTCCCACAGGAGGGCAGAAATTTACCAAACCCTGGGCAGAACTTTTTCCCCAGATATCCACCCGACTTTCAGCCCCAAAACCATCCATCCTTCTTTCCCCAATTCCCTGAGCCCAGACCACTGAATCCGGGAGAGGGGAGGCCAAGGGTGGAGGGGTATCCAAATCTTCCCAACCCGGGGTATTACCAGAGGAGGGACAGCTACCCTTCCCGGGATCAGCCCAGGGGAGAAAACAGGGCCCCGTACCAGCCTGAGCGGGTTTCCCAGTTAGAGCGCCAGGTTCAAAACATGGCGCGGGATCTGGGTCACATACTGAGGGCTCAGCAGCAGAACCCTCAGATGGGCGTGCCGGCGCAGAACGCACCCAACTCTGGACCTGGTGCTCCAGAACAATGACGGGGGCAGCACCCCGATAACTCACCGGTTCCCAGGGAGGAGGCACAAAGGGAAGGGGGGTGTAAAGCCTTGGAGGAAGCTTCCTTCCTCACTTGTAAACAGCCCTTGGAAACCCAGGAACCGGAAACAAAATCTCTTGCCCCTGAAAGTCTGCCTCCTAAGGAGCAGAGGGGGGGTAGGAGAAACAAAAGACCCAAACAGACTCAGTTTGAGGAGGAGGTACAGATCTTCCAATTTGAGGGAGAGGGATCCTCAGAGGATCCTGGGAAAAGGATCTTCTCCTTCAGAGAAGGGGGAACTCCTCCCAAAGAAAAATGGGTCCCTAGGGATGCAAATCCAGACTGGGGAGATGTGGAGACTGAGCTACCGCCGCCCACCATCTCATCCCAGAACCAACAGCAAGAAAATCCCCGGGTTCAAACCCATACTGGGGACTGCCTCCAAAAAGGGGGGGGCGGCCCAGAACTGGAACCAGGGGAACCCACAATGGCTCTGATCTCCAGTTGCCAAATTTTTCTTTCAGATTCCCAAGGCTCTCCACAGAATTCTGCCCAAATCTCTTCGCTAGCGATGTCCAAAACCAGAAAATTAGCCCATCAGTTGTCCAAAAATGTACATTATCTGTGCCCCCTTGAGGAGAAGGAGGGAAGATATTATGCCCCGGTACAAGTACAGGGGCAGGGTACAATCTTGGCACTGGTGGACACTGGATCTCAAGCTACCCTTCTGTCCAGAAGGGCTTTTGACGAACTGAATGCAGGAAGGGGAGAGAATTACCAAATTCCTCTCACCTCTCTTCCTGGACAACTACAGAACTTTGACGGGAAGGAAATTCCCGTTGAGGAGACTGCAGACTTGGACATTAAGATCGGGCGACACAAGTTGAAACACCCGGTCATAGTTGTGACCCCAGAGGGCACCCCTCGTTTACTAGGGAATGACCTCCTAAGAAGGTTGTCACCCCTAATAGATTGCGTAAACAAGGTCCTCTGGACCCAGACTAGCCGACCAATAAAATTAAAACAGAGTGTCAACCATGTTAGTTCAAACGGCACATGCCACATGGTTGAACAAAAATCTGACCAAGTAGAATTTCACTTCCAGAACAACCAGATTCCAGATGTGACAGTAATAGCAGTAGGACAACAGACTGGTGATGGGGGGTCCTCTCTATTTCTGAAAATCAACCTTCCTTCCAGTTTAAGGTGGTATTCCACACTGGAAGGAAACACTCTGAAATTCTATACTAATCCACAATCAGAAACTCCCACTCCTATAGTCCAGAAAGATGTGAAATCAGCTCAGAGCCTGGCTGATATTCAGCAAATTGGAGAGCAGTTGTTCATCCCTGTTCAGTTAAATGATGGGAAGGACTCTGTTCTCGCTCGAGTGTGCGTGAACAATGGTAAGAGCTTCATCAGCGAAGCCATGTTTCGCCAACTCCCAAAAGATCCAGCCATTCCCACATTCAAACTGATAGACAAATGGGAAATGGACCTGGAAGCACCCAATTCCAAACATCTCCTGCCAAGCAGGTGTATGCTCAAAATCTCCATTGGCAACAAGAGCATAGTCCACAATTGTTGGGTCGTGCGAGACGTCCCTGCCGCCTTTTACTTAGGCAGTGACATTCTCAATCGCTTTGCCATTAGTTTGGACCTAATAAACTTCAAAGCTTGGTCCCGATTAGCGGATAATCCAATGGGCTTTGATGATCCAGAAAAAGCATTTAGGTCAGCTCAATTGCTACCTTATGCAGTTGAAATTCAGGTTAAAGAGGAAGTCACCATCCCAGAAAGGACCCGACAATTCTCCCTGGAAGTGAAAGTTAAAAGGGGACAAGAGTTGAAAAACCCTGATGCTTACATACATCTAAATGCTTCTCTCCAACAGCAAGGGTTAGGGGTAAACCCAACTCCATTAGTCAACATAGAACATGACACCATTCCAATAGAGGTGGATAACAGCGACTTAAAGAGTATTACTCTAGCCGCAGGCACCATTATTGGAATGGCGGTTGATGACCGACATTTCTCCATTGATCTTGGAAATGAACTGTTAGGGCCAATCCCCAAGGACTGCGTTGACAGTGACAGTGAGGACAAAACAACACCAGACAGGATTTTTACCCGGCATGGGGGGAACTTCCTGGTGTACACTTCTTGCCCTTATGGTAAGGAAGATGTGACTTGTGACTTCAGGAGGGATGAGGTGATTTTCCAGGTCCATGAGGGCTGCCTTTCCCATCTGAAGCCTCCCGTCCAAATCAGCACTCTGACCAGGGACTTCTCCACCCGGCTGGAGGAGGCCGCTGAGATAGCCAAACCAGAAGTCTTTCCAGGCTTCAGGCAGATGGTGGAAGAGAGAGTCAACCTAGCTGATGCCTGTGTGACTCTGGAACAAAAGCAAAAGTTGAAACAAGTTTTCTTGGATTTCCAAGATCTCTTTGCGGTAGACTCATATGACTGTGGTTGCACCGACATCCACACAACCACAATCCCCACGGACCCTGGCATGACTCCTGTGTTTGTGAAGCAATATCGCTTGCCTCTCGCATCAATGGAGTCCCTTACTGAAATAATTAAGAACCTTGAGTCCAGGGGAATAATCCGTCCAGTCCACAGCACCTTCAATAATCCGGTGCTGGGAATATTGAAGCCAAACGGCCAGTGGAGACTCTGCGCCGACCTCAGCGAGCTCAACAAACGGGTCCATACTTCCCGATGGCCTCTGCCCTACATTGACCAAGGGCTGGCCCAGATTCAGGGTTCACAGGTATTCACTGCAATAGACCTGACCAATGGATACTGGACCGTGCCTGTCAGCAGGGAGGACCAATACAAACTGGCTTTTACCTTTGGGGGCCAGCAGTACACATGGACCCGGACTCCCTTCGGATACCTCAACTCCGGCAATGAATTCAACATTTTCCTACATAAGGCCATGCCCGACCTGGGTGCGAGGGGTAACCTGGCTTATGTAGATGATGTCCTCATCAAAAGTTCATCTGTGGAGGAACACATAGCGGAGATCCGTTATGTTCTGACACAGTTGAGGGCCGCCGGAGCAAAACTTTCCTTTCAGAAAGCACAGTGGTGTAGAACCCGTGTTAATTTCTTGGGGCATGAGATTACTCCTCAGGGTCTCTGTCCCCAGGAAAAGAAAGTGGAAGCACTTCAGAAACTGAAAGACCCCACAACTCTGCGGGAACTAAGGAGCCTCCTTGGACTGACTAATTACAGCAGAAAGTTCATTGAGGGCTACGCAGAGATCACCAGACCCCTGATTCATCTCCTGAAGGGGGGGGTCAAGTGGGAATGGGGTCCAGAACAAGCCGAGGCAGTAAAACAACTCAAAAGAAGCCTCTCACAAGCGCCTTGCCTAGCTTACCCTGTCAGAAACAAGGAGTTCTTCCTGGAGACGGGGTTCTCTAATACGTGCTTGACGGCAGTATTATACCAAAAGCGTGACAAGGTCAATAAAGTAATCTCCTATGCGAGCAAAACTTTATCCTCTGTGGAGGAAAAATTCAACGATTGTGAGAAGGCACTCCTGGCAACGGTGTGGGCATTGAAGAATTACCGCCCGTTTATCCAGGGGGAACACATCATAGTGGAGACTCCTCACCAGCCTCTGCAATATCTCCAAAGTGACCGAATCCGGGCCGGAAATGTGAGTAATTCCCGAATTACTTCCTGGATTCTGTCAATGCAAGGCTTTCCTGTGGAGGTCAGATATGGCCAAAACAAGAAGAGTCCCCTCGCGCAAGGTCTGGCTGACTTGCATGATTGTGCCAGAGAAAACTGTCTCGAGGACGAAAGTCTAAAAATAAAGGACAACATGGAGGCATACCTTAATTCCCCCCACAAAGTCTTTGAAGAAGACAAGTGTGAGGGAATGCCCACTGTGTATGTGGATGGATGCTCTTACCATGTTGACAACAACGGGGCGAAAGAACTGGTGGCTGGCGTAGGGAATGCATGGGTGAATGAGTCCCCAGAACCCTCTGCTGGATACAAAATTGGTCCCCGAAGTAGTCAAGTGGCAGAATTGATGGCTGTGCATCAGGCCATCCTCACTGCTGTCCAGCATCAACTCCACGAACTGGTCATAATCACAGATTCGGATTATGTACGGAACGGGTACGTGGAGCACCTGGTTAATTGGAAAACCAGAGGCATGTTATGTGCTAACAACAAACCCTTGAAACATGGAAAGTTGATCCAAAACATTGATGATCTGGTCACCTCGAATGAGATGACCATCTATTGGAAAAAGATCAAGGGTCATTCCAAAGTAGAGGGACCAGACAAAACTGGAAACGACTTAGCTGATCAGCTGGCCAAAACCGGGGCCATCCAAGGGGATCTAATTGAGATTGAGTCCCTGTTGGGGGAAATCCAGGTCACTGCTATCACTAGGTCCCAGACAAATGCTCACAACGACCTTTCAATTGCACAATGGAGTAAGGAGACCCCTGATGCTGATTTGATTACCGCTCAGAAGGGGGATCCAATTATTGGTAAATTTTACCAGCACCTTGAGGACCCTGAGAACTTTCCCCTGACGGATACCGATTACATTGGGAAAGAGGACCTAAGAGTGTTGATGAAATGTCCAAAAATGTTCCGGATCCAAGACGGTTTGTTGGTAAGGAAATCCAAAGCTGGCCACGATCAGTGGGTGGTTCCTACCTCATTCCGAAGCCTGATGTTAAGTCATGCCCATGATGCGGCCACTGCCGGTCATAGGGGGTTTCACACAACATTGGAAATCTTAAGAGAGGTTGCATACTGGCCACACATGGGGCAGGACCTCGACCAATACTTGAAGGGGTGTCTTGTGTGTGCACAGTTTCAGCCATCATCCCTCACGCACCGTGCGCCTCTCCAAAAGAGGGGGATGACACTGCCATGGTCAGATTTACAAATCGACTTTGTAGGCCCTGTGATTCGCTCGGCTAGGGGGAATAAGTACATGTTGACTGTGACATGCTTGTTTACCAAGTGGGTGGAATGTCTCCCAGCCCCAAATTGCAAGGCAGAAACTGCAGCTGCCTTGATGATTAACCACATCTTTTCCCGTTTTGGTCTACCTCAAAGGATTGAGTCAGATAGAGGTAGCCACTTCACCAGTGAAGTAATGACAAAGATGTGGGAGATACTGGGGGTCAAGAGAAAGCTGCATATTGCTTATAGACCAGCTTCTTCTGGGGCAGTAGAGAGATATAACCGGACAATTGTGAGCATATTAAAGAAGTTTGTGGCAGATTCTGGGCCAAGTTGGGATATCCAATTACCTCTGGTCCTAATGGCCATCAGATCTACCCCTTCATCTGCAACCAAAATGTCACCATTTGAGTTGATGACTGGGCGCAAGATGGTGCTTCCTCAGCATTTGCTCTACAGGACCCAAGAGCAGACACTAATAAATGCCTCCACAACTCATGAGTATGTGGAGAATTTAAGGAAACACCTTCAACATGCTTTTGCTTATGCTCAGCGGAATCTAGAAAGATCGGCTGATAGCATGAAGACCCATTATGACCTGAAAACTTCCAGGAAGGAATATCAGGTGGGAGACCGGGTCTATCTATACAACTTCCAAAGAAACCAGGCAAAGCAGCGCAAATTTTTGCCTACATGGAAAGGACCCTTGGAGATCATCGACAAGATCTCCCCTGTGGCCTACAAAATCCACATCCCCAAAGGTCCTTTGGCAGCGGAGGAAGACAAGTGGGTCCACATAAACCAGTTGAAGTGTTGCCATCCCAGGCACGCTCTGCAACAACTGGAGGAATCCTCTGGAATCCTAGCGGGTACTGTCTCAGACTAATTCTGTCCCAATCATAAAACATACCACATCTAGTCTCTAAAATATTGTGATTTGCATGAAACTGTCTCTTAGTTATACTGTTTTTTTTTTCAAAATAAGAATGTAATGTTTCGTTATGATGAAATGCATATGCTGCCCCACTATCTCACAGTGGTGGAAAAATGTCTATGAATAGGTATTGCCGCTCTTCCTTTGTCGTCCTAGGAGAAAGAAAACCTTGAGACTGGCCAAGGATGACGATCCGGAGACCGGGAACGAAGATCCAATGGGCCCAGTGGACCGCCCAATACTCCCATCAGGACTGGCGAGGAGAACCGATCGATCAGTACCGGATGGAGAAGAAGATGCTGAACTGTGCCATCTACAGAGTAGGAAGAAGATTATGCGGACAGACCGGTGCGTGGGTCAAAACCCTTGGGCACGCGACTCCCCATCGACTCAAATTCAAAGTGCAGTCGCGTGGGGGGGCTTGTTGGGTGTCCTGACCCACGTTTAAGCTATCATGCCACAACATTTGGTGCTGTGGGCTTAGAAAATTCAAGATGGCGGAAAACCCACATGCGCGCCGAAATCCAGGAAAGATGCGCAGTTTGTGCGCCCACCAAAATGGTTGCCTCACTTGCCACCCACCAGTGCGAGAATGAAAGGCCGGGTTGCCATGAGGGAAATGGGTTGCCAAAGGAAAAACAGTAGCGCCGGTTAGCTTCAAAGCGCTTTAAAACCACCATTGGACTACCCGCACAGTAGTCTGAAACCATTGGGAATGGCAATGCTGATTGCCAAATGCAACCTAGAATGGTGGGGAATTCATTTCTTAAATCCCAAAAATGGGTGCAGTACCAGTACTCACCACTATCCAAAAGCCGGCAGTTTAAAACCACCCTGTGTTTTCTCTGAAGGCAGGCTCAAACTGTCTATTTTCAAACATTGCAATATGTGCAAAATATTCACTGAACACCAGCAGACATTTGGCAGAATGGAGTTTTGTGTGCTTACAAAATCGGGGAAATGAAGAGCCCAAAACAATGCTTATAACAAAACTGCTATGGAGTCAGCAGTTTAAGTTGCACTGGATTTAAAGACACTAAAATCGAAAATGTTTAGATTAAATGAGTGACCTATGTTTGGTGTCACATGCCTTTGTAACTGTTGAAATGTCATAGTTTTGCACTTAGAATCAGCATTCTAGCTGCATGTGTAAAATTGCAAGTTAATTTAAAAAGCAACAAAAAACATGACAGCTGAAAGTCTGGCTTAAGGAACTTGATTCTGCCTGGCAACTACCCCCATCAGGAGTGAAACTTGAGTCACAGCTGTGTTCCCAGGCCTATCTGCCTTTTTGCTGGCCACACTAAGAATATACCATCTATCTGATAATTGAATTACCTGTGCTCTGCAGGAGAGTGAACAATGCAACTCCCTTCACCCAGGCAGAGGGTTTATTGAGAGGATCATAAATGGCTTCCTCTTGAACAATGAGCCTTTCAGGACCCAAGCAAATCTTATATTGCAGGGGTCGTAAAAGTGGCTTACTCTTGGCAGAAACTGGGAGGGGGAGAAACTGGAGACAGAAGCTGGCTTGGCAGAACTGGATAAACCAGTATTTCTACCTTGTGCTGAGAGGAAACCACACCCCTTTGGAGCCAGAACATAACTTTAAAAAGGTGGATCATTCATAGAGCGGACATGTGAAAATTTTATAAATGATACCATAATTCTTGTGATTTTTCTGCCCACAGTTTAAGAGGTTTTTAGAACCGGTGGTATGTTCAGGGGGGTGTCAGCGGAAAAGTGGATATTACTCTAAATGTATGCATGTTAAAAATCTGAAACTTCATCAGTTAATGTCCATACTCCCTGCGCACATGTATGTAAAGTTGGGTCAATGTCAGAAATGGAAAAATCAGTTAAAAAGTCAATTATGTGCCATTTCTGAATGCAAGCTCTTAGAAACAACAGATTTAGACAGAGACATGGCTAAATTCAGCCACACCATGTATATGTAATTTCAAGCAACTGTGTAACTGTGAAATATGTCTTTTGTTATCAAATATAGAATGTGTGCAATCTGACAGAGGAGTGTCCTATCTGCAAGCCATAAAATGACATCACTCTGACACAACTTAGCTTCGCCAATCAAGTGAGGAATGGAAATTTGACCAATGACAAGTGAGAGGGGCAAGTTTAGTTATGACCAACATACCCACCCACTCTCAAAACACATAAAAGCAGACAGACAGGACAGATAGAGACCTTCATTTCCATCTGCTGGCGCTGGAAGCTCTGCCGGAAAAATCCATATTTACCTCCATCAAACCTCCAGAGAGCCAACCTAGAGACTTCAATCTATCCAGAACTAAGAGACCAAACCAGAGAGCGAGCAGTTCCAGAGACCAGACGCTGTGCCCAGAGAGAGACCAGAGCCCAGTCTAAAACCCTGACCAGATCCGTGATGAGGCCCATTTAATTCAAGAATATAGTGTGAGTACCCAGCAGAACTGTGTAGAACCAATCTCTTAGTTTAAATTCATCTAATTCAATCTATTAACCTAAGTAGAACTGCCTGATAGCTCCAAATCGGTCACCTGTCATTCTAGCTGCAAAATCTGTCACTTGTCATTTTGAGCTTTTAAAATTTCAAATCTGAAAAACGACCTTTATTCAATCGCTCATATCTCCGCAACCGTTTGTGCTAGAGACTTGCAGTAACTTTCCTCTGAAAGTTGAGAATCTAAGCTTTTAATCGCACTAGGAACCGCATTCCTTCTCCCTATAGTTTTGCCGTAATCGCGGAACACGCATCCGCGAATTTTACCGCGATTTGCAAATTTCTTCACGTGTAAAAAAATCGGCTGCTGCTTGCCTTCCATTTGCCAGAAATTCGTTTAACCTGCTAATCATTCCTGAATCATTGCAAGAGTGAGCCTGAGCTAATATTAACTAGATACCATTCACCCTGAACCTCTGAAAGGGAATTAAAAGCATTTTAGCATATTTTTTAATTCATTGCCAGCACATATCAAAGCAATTTGGGCCTGTGTTTTCAAACTTCTGTAGTCTAAGCTTGCTGGGGTGAACTGAATTACAGTTGATCGCATTTCTGAGAACTGTGTGCTTCCTTCCATTTCCTTGCATTGTATCAAGGGGGGGAGGGGATTGCCAGAGAAAAGTGATTACATTGTTTTGTTGAAATCATATTGAGTATTTTCTATACTGCATTTCATTCATTCAACCTTGCATTTCCTTGAACCCTGTAAAGCATTCTCTACCGCATTATACTTCTGTACCTATTTACCACTGTGCTACCTTATCCATTTCATGTCAACTCCTTATTGATTATAGAGAAGCGTGTTAGTGCCAGATTCTCCGTTGTTAATCTTTATCATATCAGATTAAGTGTGATATTCAATTATTAATTTATTATAAAGCGTGATATAATATATATTGTTTAAATTATCAAATAAACCTTTTAATTTGCAAAACAGAACTACTTCTTGGCTCAGTGGGGTCAGGGGGATTCCAAGAGAGGGGTGTTATATAGGGGTAGTCATCCAGAACGCATGAACTGGACATAAAGATATATCAATAAGGGTTTTCATTCAGTATTATAGACTAGGCGTTGACTTAGCTGTAGTGTTGAATTGAATCCTCTTACAGAGTGTCTTTCTCCTTGTCCTCAGGAAGCAATACAGGAATTAAAAGTTTCCTTGAGGATACTATCCCTTTTAGTTTGGGCAATTAGGTGGCGCTGAAAGCGCTACCTTTAAGCTGAAACTATTGTAATTAAAATAATAGCTCTAGCATATGAGCTTCAAATATGGGCATTGAATGAGGGTCTGTAATAGTTTTCCAATGGAGATGGCATTTGAGGAGGGATACACAGTTTGATTATTGAATCTCTACCATTCCCTACCTCTAGCCAAGCTAATTCCTATGGCTAATCCCACCCATGCCTGTCCATATCGGAATTCTTTGAGCTCGTTGCTCTTCCATGGAGGCAGCTAGCTTGGATGACTCTCTCTAAGGACACTGTCTGGAAACAAGTCAAAACTAGCAGCTACTGAAAGATACCATACATCATCCTGTACTTTTGTTACCTCTAGGTATCACCACCTGATCTGTGTCTTCCACACAGATCAGAGGGGCACGGCCTCCAATTCTTTTTTATCAGAGTTTGCACAACAACTAATTAATTTTCTGATATTGCCGCTGGTCCACGGTAGTAACTAAGCACTTCTAGAGCTTCCTTAGAAACTATTAATTGGGCCGAACAGGGCGATACAGGGACTCCTTCACTTAAATTCTATGGTCCTTCTTTTATAGCCTCGTTCTTCTGCTGTACATGTGACTGTGTGTTGTTGCGTCACTCACAAGTCGCTTTTCACTTTGTGTCCATGGGGAAGATGGTGTCTCTTGGAAAAACAGCTAACCGTCCCCTGCCATCTGTACAGTGGCTCACAGACCTGGGTGTAGAGGAGCACCGCCCAGCGCCGCAGACCCGGCCCCAGGAGGGGAGGAGCAGAGAGAGGCAGAAGCAGGCTGAGTGCACAAGCTTAGACAGAGCTGCCATTTCACAGCAGCCTGACCTTACTGGTGTTGTGGCCTGGGGAGGCCCCGTGGTGGCGTGCGGGCTCCCCAGGGTCTGAGTACCAGCGCGCGCGGGCGGGCGCGCAAGAACGCACGCCGGAGACGTCTGTGTGTTCCGGTGCTCCGGCGCGAACTGCCCGGGCACCGCCTTAATTAACCTAGCGCACATGCGCCGGCCTGGCGGCCGCGCATGCGCACTTCGTGTACCACGTACACAACACCTGGCCTGGTTTTACACAGGCCGTGACTCCTCCATCTATATTTGTGCGCCAGATGGTCTGTTGTCCGTGGGAACAAACCAGGCCAGGTTGGATGTGAGTCGATTGCTTTCCTCTGTTTCCTGTCTCTGTGTCTTGTTGCTTTGTGGTAAAGAAGAGGCAGGTTTGGGTGGCAGGGATGCAGTACCTGGGCTTCTCGCATGCTGCCGCATGCACGGCCATTTCCAGTCTGCACCTGCGACCGCTGTTATCTGTGACCAAGCTGCACTGTGGCGATCGGGAGTCCCCAGTGCCTAGAGCAACCACTGGCCACAGCCATTGCCTGCTTATGATTCACTAATGTGAAGGGTCTACCCTCCAGTGGGCTCGTGCCTTTTTAGGAGGGGTGGGGGCAGGAAGCTCTTTGTGCGTGCTTTTATTACGCAGCGATGGGTTATTAAAAAGTGCTTATGGTGAATGAAGTTACGCAGTCCTGTAATTTCTGCATAGGCTCTGGTATTAGTCGTGTTTCCTGGTGACCCCCCTCACCCGTCGGCCCCTCTCCTAACAGCGCAGCTGACTGTCACATGCATCAGATTCCGAGAGCAGCCAGTGACAGCTCACCTTCTTTTTTCCTGAACAAAGCTCACTGGCTACCCTCTGAGAAACGGACACAGGTCCCTGCCCTTCCAGCTGCACACCTGCACTGCCTCCTGGCAAGCCTGCACTTGGGGCTGTATCTGCAACCCTTCAGTCCTCCTACTTGCACTTATCTTACACTTGTTGTCTGCACCTACCCCTGCACTGCCACCTGCTGGCCGCACTTCTTTTTCTAGGTCTTGATCCTATGTCTCGCATTTCTCCTCCCCTTCCCCTGGCACTTTTTCCCTTCCCTCTACCCTGGACTTGCGCGTTCTCAATGTCACTTGGCCTAGCAAGATCGTTGTCTTGTCCTCCCTTGGCTCGTGCCTTGAAACACGTGTGCATAGGTGTGCCATAAATAAAATAAAATATTTCATATCATGGGTTGCTGTTTGTGCTCGTGTTGTATGTTTTCGTGTAAATGTTGTAAGCTCTTTGTATAACGTTCATGTCAAACTGAGCCAAAGTCTAAGGTCCTGCAAGCCTTTGCAGTGACTTAAGTGCGTCCAAACGTATATAAAAGGGATTTGCGCCTAATCGTGTTTATTTTAGGTGTGTGAAATGGCTGTTTTTTATTTTTATTATTTGATATAAAACCTAAATGGGTTGTGGGGTTTATTAACCGTTCTGCTGTGGAATATGTTATGGCGCAAAATATGCGATTGCCCGTTATGCTTCCACATAAATACTCTTTATTTATGCTTCAGCTGCTAATTTCGAGCTCCATTTGCCCTCTAGGATTGATTCTACAATAATTTACATGAATAAATACCCTGCTGCGTTGTGAGGCCACGTTATTTTTATATGTAATGCCTACATCAAAAATGTGTTCTTTAATTGACAAGACATCTGGTTGGGCGTTTTTCATAACTGCGCAATGATAACATTGCTGAACCTTAACCCAATCAATAAGTGTGATGTGCTGGAGTGGTGATTACACACACGGCCAGCTTGCCGGAGACTCTGTTGGGCTTTCTTGAGACTACTGAAGCAACATTAGGTGGAATGAACTCTCATCACCCCCAACATCCCCAATGGAACATGCGTTATAGTACCCTATCTTAAAGATTTCGAAGCAGTGTAATCTTGTGTGAATTCTGCTAATAGGCGTTTTATTTTGTGGCTGCTTGTGATTGACTAAACTTTAACCTATAAAAACGGCAACGTGTGTGTCTGATCGCCACTCTGTCAATATAAAATTCATGGAAATATTGCGATACTTGTTTGACAAAAACCTTAGGAAAATATCATTATTCCAGGTCGGTTGGCAGGAATTTCTGCATTTTGGACGTTAGAACTCCAGTGCATAACCTGATTTGTATACGTCTGAGCTGTTCCCGCTAACGGATGCTGTGGACAGACCTCCTGACTTGTTCGGGTTGTCTTGGGCGCCATCTGAAATACGGTATTTGGAGATCACTATAGCAGGCCGCCTCACAGCACCACTAGGGAGCAACTACACAACATATCTTACGTGCCAAGATGGGTCGTGGGGGAAATAGCATTGATTAAAGGGACAGTTTTGCCTGAGATTCTTTACTTCTTTCAGAATATACCACTATGGGGGGGGGGTTCTTTGCAGACTTACAGGCTGCCATCAGTTCTTTCCTGTGGCATTCAGGGGTGGTGTGCCTTAAATGAGATACCCTTCCACTGCCTTATACCCGCAGATGGTGTGCGGCCCCTGACGTCAGGATTTACTGGCTAGCAGCAAAGACACAATATGCTGCCTACTAGTTTGCGCCAGAGGAGGCTCTCCCGCATGTCAAGCTGGAAAGACACTCTGCTGGTAGGCGGGAGGTTAGATCCCTGGTGGTGGCCACCTGTTTGCTGACCCTTGCCCATTTGATCCGGCGAGCACCACTGCCCGGGACTGGTGTATGGTGTGGAAGTTGGGTGGTGTTTCACATCCTTATCAGGAGAATTACCTGTTGTGGAATTGTACTCTGACTTTTCCCATTGTTGATGTGATGTCAGAGCGACACTGGGTGCTTGAGCGAAATGACACGTTGGGGAGCATGTTTCGCGGCGGGAATTTGTTTCCACAATTAGATGATCCAAATCTTTGCACTGGTTGCATTTTTTGGGGGTACTTAAAGTCTTTAAGAGACGATGGGTGTGTTTCCCGACTAAGCCGGAGAATGATTCTTAGTTGGGGTACATTGTGGAGGTTCACGAAGCATGGTCCCTTCTTTGTATAGACTAATCTAGTATTGTGCATTGACGTCCTTGTCCAAACTCCTCACGAAATGGGCACATTATTTGGATTGAGACATCACAGATGAGATGTGGGGTGAAATGTGTGCACAGACCCGGGAGGTCTCTTATAATTCCCGGTTTTGTCTCATTCAACTAAAGGTGTTGCTCAGATACTACTATACACCTGCCCGCCTGAGGCGCCTACAAACACCGGCCCGAGATGTGGTGAAGATGATGCAGGATATTACCATATGGTGTGGCGGTGCTCCAAACTGGATGAGTATTGGAGGGATGTATGTAACATGCTTACAGACATGACTGGTTACAGGTTGGAAGCTGCTCCCATGCAATGCCTTTTTCACGTATTTGATGATCACATTGGCATATGAGTAGGCTAGTGGGTGTAAGTTTGGTACTTGTAGTGTGATGTCTGTTATTGCATTGGTCACACCCTTCTGTACCTACTACTGACCAGTGGTGGCGAGCCATGACATGGCCCAGTGATACGGAAGAGATCTGAGCCACTATGCAGCCGGTGGCGGCCCGCCCTAGAGACATATGGCAGCCCTTCAGGGACTATTTTGCACGCGCACTGGTTGATCACACACAGACTAATGATGGGCTACGGAAATGGGACCCTTCAAGGTATCCCACTCCCGGATGTCAGGAGTTTCACCCACAATGCCATGTGCCCCATTGTTCAGTGCGTAGTGCTCTTTGTCGTTTCACTTTTGTATCTTTCTCCGTATGTACATTCCTGTTCACATGTTTATACGTGTGATATGAACAATGCTGATGCTTTCCACACTAATGTGTATAGATTATGTATTGTCTTAACCAAGTGCTTTAATAAAGAAGAACATGTTACTTACCAACTGGGAACGTTCTTTCGACTGGATGTTCCGCCAACGTATTCCAAATCTTTGACATGTAATGTGCACAGCTGTGGACATTACATGTCAAAGATGTGGAAGAGACCCATTTCGGGATTCAAATCATCAATACAAGAACGCATCGACGGCGCTTCACAAAAACAAATTATAGGTCAGGTAGCGCCTAATTGAGCACTGAGCCGCCTCCAGGTGGTACGTCAACAAGACGGTACCTCATATTGAATTATGATAGGTAATGCGTCATGTCAGTTGCTCCAAACGGACTATTAAAACACTTGATTACATCAATGTCTCCTCAAAATTAATTCCAGCTTTGAGGAAGGGGGTGGCAGCTCCTGTGTCATCACAAGGAATTCTAGTGTAACAGATACTGTGCGCGTGGAACAGGGTGTGGAGGGTTGGTGCGTTGCACAAATTCACAACCCACAAACGCACACAAGAGCGGGCCAGCCTTTTAGTGTTATCTATAGCACAGCTTCAATCAGGACAAAGCTAAGGATAAAATGTATTGTACTGACTGGATTGAAACCCGACAATTGTGCTTGCAATATAAAAACATTGACAGCCACAGATTTCCGCCTAAAAGCTGTCGCACTATGGAACAATATCTCCTTAAATCTCCATCTCCAGAGTTTCGATCGCTTTCCTACGCCTAGGTTAGAAGTTCAAGCAATACGGAAACTGATAACTGCCCATCCAAATTTTTGTCGTTTTTGTCAAAATCATGATTCGAAAGAATCTCTTGAACATTTGATTTCGTGTTTCCCAGCTCTAGTTGGAGCCAGATGAACTCATTCCTCGAAGCACTATACTTATGTGAGCTCTATGGATGATAAGCAGAGGTGGGCATACATTTTATGTTCTTCTTAAGTTCCTATTCAAATTGCTACATTCAATTTATTAAAAATGTTGAAACTAGATGTAGATACATGAATGCCATTATGTGAAATATGTTTTAGGATGAATTTTGTCTAGACATAGTTTTGTAAATTTAATTTTATTCTATGTAAAAAGATGATTTAGTAAGTTTTATTTTGTATGCAGTATTGAAAAGTTGATTTAATTCAGCTACATCAATAAAAAATGTTTTAAAAAAATAGCACAGCGTGTAAGATAGAGCAGTGCGTCAATGCACTTATCACAGAGATGTTGAAGCGCTTTGACTTTCACCAGCCGCATCTAAGTAATAAAGTGCAGCGAAGCTTGCACTCCCTGTGTACCGCCTACTCGGTACGTAGCAGCACGCACTAACTATTGTGTTCTAATGTGCCGACTTTGAATGTGCTACACAGCATAAAACTCACAAACAAAACACCAAACCAGTATATTTTCTAGCGCTCTAAGAGCTGAATCGCCTCGAGGACCTATAGATATGATGCAGGCTTAAACATTGTGATCCCTTTAGTTTGTTCCTTAAAAGCGATTGTGCCTGATTGTGCAGTTTCTTTTTCCAATTTATTAATGTGTTAAAATGGCTGCACATGTTTACTGGTCTCTTCGTGCAGCAGCAGGTCCATCCTGCTTGAATTTACAAAACTGAAACGAGCCACGAAGTTGGAAAAAATGTTTTAGGCCCTGTGTCCCGCTGTTTTGGCTGTCAGGAAGTATTCTAATGTACCTTTTGCTACAGATCGGAGTAAAATGGGCCTTCTCCGTTTCTGTTGTTTTCTTTGCTTGGTTAATCTCTTCTCTAATCTCTAACCACTTCTCCTGGTGCTCTGAAAACCTCCTACCTTTTGAGGGCGCTATTGTGGCATCCGATACTTGGACCTTTTCTGCGACGTGTGGAATGGAGTGACGAGTCCTCCTATGGGTGGCAATGTGTCAGCCATCACGAGCTGGTTGTGCCTTCATCTGAAGGCTCTACTTGCCCCCATGCCTATGAATTATTTCAAGGCAACAATAAGCCAGAGGCAGGAAATACAACTGTTCTTTAAACAGCCAGACCTCCTCCCTACACTATACTTTACCTATCCTGATCTCCATCTTAAAAAAAATTGTAACTTCTTTTTTTTGCCACCCCCCTTTTGTACTTGCTTGTTTTCTCTTTTTTGTATTTTTGTTTTGTTTTTGGGCCTGAAACCACTGATTTCATTGTTGAGTGACATAACTGTATAGCAATTGGGGACTCTGCTCTAGAGTGTCCTGGGCCAAATTAAACTCTTCTGGAGTAAAGATCAGTCTGGCTTGGCAATCATCTTCATTGTCAACCTCGACTACTTCCCTCCTTTTAAACGCCCATAACGATGCTGAATTTGGTTGTAAAGGCCATTCATTGATAGTGTTATCTTCCAAATCAAAAATGTATTTCATATCATGAACTTTAATAGGAAGTGTGACACCTTTGTCCTGAACCCGTACAGATAGAATTTAGTAAGCTTGAATTGTGTTGGACTGCTTTAATATTGTCATATAACTGGACAAGAGATTGTAGAACTAGATGGAGAGCAGATATTGACGATGGCCCCAAAATGTCCAAGAGTCGAAGATCAGTAAAACTGTCTCCCTCCTGAGGACTCCTAATGGGGGTTTCTCCATTTGCTTAGAAGACATGGAACAAGTTACTTACCTGTAACTGTTGTTCTCCAGCATGGGTCTGGCATGGATTCACATGCTCATGAATATTCCCCGTCGTCAGGCTGGGAATCCTTGGTAAAGAAAAATCAGTATCAGTTTAGTTTCTGATCTGTCTTTCGTAGTAGTAACCAATCACTGATCTCTGCGTCATACTGACCACAGCCAATGACTGCCCTCTACCTAAGCCCCGCCTCTGGCAGCCATCTTCAGATTTGGTAGCACGTGAAGTGGCAGTATGACCAAGTGAAGAGCCGCAGAGGGGTAGGCAGGAGGGTTCGCATGTGAATCCATGCCAGACCCATGCTGGAGAACAACAGTTACAGGTAAGTAACTTGTTCCTTCTCCAGCATGGGGTCTGGCATGGATTCACATGCTCATGAATAAAAGAATACATAGCAGTACACACATGCACAACCACGGGAGGTGGCAAAGGCTCAACATTAAGCATTATATCCAAACTCAACATTAAGCAATTCTTACCTCCTCACCAGTCTCACCTTAGGCGAACAGGTTGCGCAGCACTGCTTGGCCGACCCTGGACTCCTCCCTGAAATCCCGATCGACACAGTAGAATTTCGTGAAGGTGTGCATCGACCTCCACGTAGCAGCCCTGCAGATGTCCAGCAAGGGCACACAAGATAGGAACGCCGTGGTAGCTGCGATCGCTCTGGTGGAATGGGCTCTCGGACGGCCAGGCAGCGGTCGGTTTGCCAACCGATGACAGTACATGATACAGCCGGAGAGCCATCTGGAAATGGAGGCCTTCAAGAGAGCCTACCCCTGATTGACAGGTCCAAAGTTCACAAAAAGTTGTAACGTCTTCCGAAAACACTTCGCGCGGTCCACGTAGAACTTCAGCGCTCTAGCCACATCCAGCGAGTGCAAAGTCCTTTCAGCCGGCGACGAAGGCGACGGGAAGAAAACAGGCAACACCAAGGGTTTGTTGAGGTGGAAGTCCGACGGCACCTTGGGCATGAAGGAGGGGTGCGTCCTGAGCACTACCCTCATGTCGTGAAAAGTCAAGTACGGGGGCTTGCAGGAAAGGGCCTGGATCTCTCCCACCCGTCGTGCGGAGGTGATGGCCACAAGAAACGCTGTTTTCCACGACAAGAACTTCAATGGAGCCGAGTGCAGAGGCTCGAACGGAGGTCCCATGAGCTTGGTCAGCACCACGTTGAGCTCCCACGCCGGGACCGTAGCCTTCACCGGCGGGAACGATCTGAACAGGCCCTTCATGAATTCTTTCACCAGACGATGAGACCACAAAGACGTCCGTCCCGTGGTTCTGGTGTATTGGGAGATCGCAGCAAGATGAATCTTGATGGACGCGTGCGCCAGTCCAGCCTTGGCCAGCGTCAGTAGGTACGGCAGTACTTGGGGAGCCGTAATCCGTAGAGGGTTAATCTTCTCCGCGTGGCACCAGACAGAGAACCTCTTCCATTTGTGTCCATAGCATTTAAGAGTTGAGGACGCCCTGGCCTTTGCAAGAACCTCTCTGCAGTCGGCCGGTATGTCGTAGCCTTCAAACTCTAACGCTGCAGGAGCCAGGCCTGCAAGTTCAGCGACTTCGGGTCGTGATGGAGGATGGCGCCTCCTTCCCTGAAGAGAAGATCCGCGTCCACTGGCAGCTTGATTGACGGGGACGCTGACAAGTCCAGAAGGTCCGGGAACCATATCTGCCTCGGCCACGCAGGTGCGACGAGGATCATCCTGCACCGCGACCTCTTGAGCTGGTTGATGAGCCGGATCAGCAACGGCAATGGAGGGAACGCGTATAGAAACAGGCCCTCCCAGGGGAACGAGAAAGCATCGCCCATGCTCCTCGGCTGGGGAAACCTGCTGGCGAACCTCCGGCACTTGGAGTTCGTCGCCATCGCGAACAGTTCGATCTGGGGTGTGCCCCACCGTCGGAAGAGGCGGTCCACTAGATCCTGTCGTAGTTCCCACTCGTGGCACGAGCGCAGCTCTCTGCTGAGCGAGTCGGCGATGGTGTTTTTTATTCCTGCCAGATGAAACGGCACCAGAAACATCCCTTGGGCGACGGCCCAATGCCACAGATCCTGCGCCTCCATGGACAGGGCTGGGGATCTGGTACCGCCCTGCTTCCTGATGTAGAACATGGTGGTGGTGTTGTCGGTGAAGATCCTCACCACCTTGCCCTTGAGGGACGGAAGAAAGGACCTGAGGGCCCAAAACACCGCACGGAGCTCCAGGACGTTGATATGGAGGGACTTCTCCGTCGGAAGCCAAAGGCCTCTCGCGTGCAGATTTTCGGTGTGCGCTCCCCACCCTTCCAGGGAGGCATCCGTGGTCACTGTCTTCTAGTGGCTGGGGGTCTGGAAGTCCATGCCCGCCGTCAGATGCGCGCGGGTGCCCCACCACCGGATCGCTCGTCGGAAACTCTCGTCGAGTGTGATCCTCTCCTCGAAGCTGCCCGTCGTCTGGATCCAGCGCGCGTCCAGGAACTCCTGCAACGGGCGCTTCCGGAGCCTGCACAGGCGGATGAGATAAACGCAAGAAGACATCATTCCGAGGAGGGACTTGATGGACCTCACCCTGGCCGCGTCCGCAACCAGCATCCGCTGCACCTTGCCCAAGATGGCCCTCGTCCTTTCCTCCGACGGAGAGGCCAGAAGCGACACTGTGTCGAGCTTCGCTCCCAGAAACAGTGCGTCTTGCGCGGGCACCAGGTGGGACTTGGCGTAGTTTATGGAGAATCCCAGGTCCGTGAGTAGTTGGACGGTCCTTGCCGTGTGCTCCACGGCGAGCTCCTTCGTCTTCGCTCGGATGAGCCAGTCGTCCAGGTAGGGGTAGAAGTGGATCCCCTCTAGGCGCAACCGCGCCGCCACCGGTGCAAGGCACTTGGTGAACACCCTGGGTGCCGACCTCAATCTGAAGGGAATGGTTCTGAACTGGTAGTGACGCCCTTGGACCACGAATCTGAGAAACTTTCGGTGTCCCTTTAGGATGGGGATATGGAAGTAGGCATCCTCCAAATCCAACAACGACAGGAAATCGCCCTCCTCCAGTTGACCCAGGATATGTTGGAGGGTGACCATCCTGAACTTCTGTGCCTTGATGAATTTGTTCAGTCGTCGTAGGTCCAGGATGGGACGCCATCCTCCCGTCTTCTTCTTCACGAGGAAGTATCTTGAGTAAACTCCGGAGCCCCGAAGCCTCTTTGGGACGAGCTCGATGGCGCCCTTCCTGAGCATCGCCCTTACCTCCAGAGAAGTTGAGGGACGTGATGTTTCCTCCTGGCCACAGGGGGGACGCGCGGGCACCTCTTTAGAAACTCGAGCGCGTGACCCTGAGCCAGGGCGTCCAGCACCCAACGGTCGGTGGAGATGGACTCCCACACGCTGACGAAGCTCGCCAGCCGGCCTCCCACCGGGGTGCTTCGGTGGGGGCCCGACCCCACGGCCGGTTCAGTCCTGCTTTGACGAGGCTTTGCCGCCTTGTCCTCCTTGGCGACGACAGCGGGGTCTGCCCGACTTGCCTCGTCCCCTGTAGGCTTCCTGTGACAAACAACGGGCCGCTTGACGATAGGTGGAAAATCCGCCGCTGGAAACTTTGGAGGCACCCTGTTTGCCTCTGCCGGTCCGAAAGGGCGGTCGTCGTTGCTGGAGAACACCAAGAGCCCGGGCCGTCTCCGTGTCCGCCTTGATGGCTTGTAGGGAATCGTCCACTGTTTTCCCAAACAGGTTGCTCCCGTCGAACGGCATGTCCAAGACTCTGGTCTGCACGTCCTTGACGGAAGTCAGTAGCCTTGAGCCATCCACGCCGCCTAAGGCACACGTCGTTGCCCAACTGGCGAAATCCAGTGTCCGCGATGTCCGTCGCTATCGTAATGGCGTGGTCCGACGCCACTTCTCCTTCCTGCAAGATCTCTAGGGCCTCCACCCTCTTGTCGTCTGGTAGGAAGTCCAGCAGGGGGGCGAGTTTGTACCACAACTCCCTGTCGTAGCGGGCTACGATAGCCAAGGCGTTGGCAGCCTTAATCGTCGTCGCTGCCAATGAGATGACTCTGCGTCCCATCGTGTCCAATTTCTTTCCCTCGCCGTCCGGCGGGGAGGTTGACGTAGAGGCCGCGCCCCCCCCGCTTTCTTCCTGGCCGCCGCGGAGACAACCGAGTCCGGGGTCGGCTGTGCTCGAAGGCACAAGGGGGCCGCGTCTCTGGGACCCGGTACTTCTTCTCGTACCGATCCCTTCTAGCCGGCGTTGTGGATGGGTTCTTGAGGAGGGCGAGACCCTCATCCCAGATATCGTCCAGCAGAGGTACAACGAGGACCGTCTTCCTCTTGGTCTCGCGCCGTTGATGAAGGAAACCTTCCTTCTTCTTCTCTTCCAGGCAGAGCTGGAAAAGCTCGGATGCCCTGGCGATCAGCGCGTGAAACGATCTCGTCGGGCGGGGAAGCCCGGGTGGGAGGTGACGATGGGAGATCCTCGTCGTAAACCTCGTCGTCAGTACCCGTCGCGGCCGTGTCAGTCCCCGTATCATCCCCACGTGTGGTGGACGGGGAGGAGGGCTGAGCAGGGCGCGAAGGTTGAAAAGGAGGTGGAGGATGAATCCTTCTTCTCTTAAGAGGAGGGCTCCCAGAAGGGCCTGGCTCCGGGTCCCCCGTCGGGAGCGGTTCCTCCGTTGGTGGTAACGGCAGTCTCGTCCTTATCTCCGAGCATAAGGACTGTATAGCCAACAAAATGGCCGCCGAGTTGTCTTGCGGCACTGGTTGAGGGGGTTCCGACGGGCGATCAGGAGCCCCGTCGGCACCCTCAATGTTCTCGTCGTCTCCCACGTCGGGATCCCTCCCGACAGGATGGTCTTCTTCCATGCCAGTGCCGTGGCCTAAGACTTCGATCAGCTCCTCCTCAGAGGTTGAGGCCGAATCCATGACGACCTCCTGCCCCCCCTTTTTCTTCTCCGTCGGAGGTTTCACGGGGGTCCTGTCGATGGGCATGAAAGAGGACTCCCTCCGCGGTGGCAGGGAGATTCTGGGCCCCGAGGTCGCCACCACTGGTGTAGCCTCCACAGGCTGAGCCAGGGCCGCCGCGACTGTCTCGATAGAGGCCTTGGCCGGATGGATCAAGGCTTTCACCACCTTAGGTGCGCTCACCGCCTTCTCCTTGGGGGGAGGGTCACCACCTCGCTCCCCCTCCGATGGGGCCTTCGAGCACGACCGGGGTCTCTCCAGGAGCTTCGCCGGGTGCTCGGCCTTCCTCTTACCCGAGCCAGAGCGTTGGCTCGTGGTTGATGGCGCCGGGGAGGATGCGCCCTGCCTGGCGCCCGCAGAGCCCGACCGTTCGGCGCGCCCTGTGCCAGCGGACTCGCGGTGCTTGGCCTTCTGTTGGACCCCCGTCGCCGGGGTGCCCTCAAAGGTCTTTGAAGACCGCTCGGACTTAGAAGAATCCGACACGGGTCCCCGTTGATCGGATAAAGAAACGGTGGAGCTTGAGGCTCTTTTGACCGAAAAAGAGAAAAATTTTCCTAAGAAAAAGCGCGAAAAAAGCACTAACGCTCGAGAGCAATAGCACGAGGATCCCAACACTTGAACGTGCGGTAAAAATCTGAAGATGGCTGCCAGAGGTGGGGCTTAGGGAGAGGGCAGTCATTGGCTGTGGTCAGTATGACGCAGAGATCAGTGATTGGTTACTACTACGAAAGACAGATCAGAAACGAAACTGATACTGATTTTTCTTTACCGAGGATTCCCAGCCTGACGACGGGGAATATTCATGAGCATGTGAATCCATGCCAGACCCCATGCTGGAGAATAGCTTTTATACAAAAGCCCCCCATTGGTCATGTTTGGATGTTTTAAGGTATAAAAATGAAGCGTCCAGCGGGTTGGATTGGGTACTTAATTATTCACCGCATGAACGTAAGAGAGTATTTGGAGAGCATGTTTCTTCTGGCAGAGGTGACGGAGATCTATCCCTCTTGTTTTTTTGACTCTCCATGTGTAATCACTTCCACCACTTTTGTCCCGTTGTCCCCACTGCCCCCTCAGATTGATTATGCTTGTTCCCTGGGCAGTGCCAGTACTCACCAGTCTAGGTTTAAGTGGGTGGGGGATCAGCATCAGCAGGGTCCAAAAATTGCTTCCATGCTGCCATGGCTGTAAAGAAGAAAACGGATCAGCCTAAGAAACAGAGATGGCGCTCTAGGTGGATAATATTGAATCGATTGACAGTTGAAAATGAATTCAAGATGCTGCAACTGAGGGATGCCACAGAGGCTGACCTGAGCTCGGAAGACTGAAAAGGGAAAAAGCTCTCCTGTCGCGCTTCTCAAAATAGAATAATGACACTAATGATGAATTACAACAAAACAATTTTTTAATTACAAGTCATTGGATTTAAGCATAGATGGAATGGACAAATCTGGATGTAGAAACAAAATCAAAAAAATTATTTTTTGTACTGGTGCTTGGGCAAAATCCAGTTAGTTTTCAAATTGTGATGTCCTTAGTTGAATGCACTAAGTATTAAATATTGAGGTAAAGATCCTGGTACCAAAAAGTTTCTGGCGTAAAGACTTCGAAAAGAAATGTGCTCATTGGCTGAAACTTGAAGTGTGCTCAGTTATCGTCACTGAGTTCACTGATGCGATGTTGTAGTCCAATTAAATTCCAAATTGTAATATCCTTAGTTGTATTCACTAGGTATTGAAATAAAAGTTCTGGTTTCAGCAGGATGATTTGTAAGAGTGATTGAGGCTCGGAAGGTTGTGGTTTTGGCAGAGCGAAGCTATATGGTTCCTCAATCCAATTAAATTTCCAAGTATTAGTGTCCTTAGTTATATCCACTAAGTGATGTAGTATGAGTCCTGGTTGAAGCAGTGTAGTTCCACTTGAAAGGTTGTGGTTTAACAAAATGGAAACAATATGGTTCCTCTTGGAGGATTGTGGTTTGAAAAAGCGAAAACAATATGATTCCTCGACACGTGTTTCCCCGCCGCTGATGTGCGGCGGTTCTTCAGGAGGATTGTGGTATAGAACAATTGTGTTCAAATCTGAGAGAGAGGAGGAAGAAAAGAGGAAAAAGAAAGGAAACAGATAACGATCGGTGGGAAAGCAGTATGGTATCTTGTTTAAAATATCACATTGTATCTCAATACGATGTCACAAGTAAGGCAGGATGAGTACTTACTTATGTATAAGATCAATGGTGTTGGTATAAAGGTTCTCACTCTGTGGTAGAATACGTTGTTTGGTCTGTAGCACAGGGTCTTATCTGTTGATAAATGGATATATAAGAATACTTGTGTCATGAGATTAGTGTAAAAATATGTGAGGTTATATGGTACAAGTACAGGTTAGACCCAAAAAGGTACTGAGTTGAGAAAAGATTTAGGTGCACTTGTATAGAAAAATAGTGTGGGTGTGCATGAATCAGATGGAGAAGAGGGGAGGTAAAGAGAGTTGTATGAAGGAAGTAATTTAAATAGTGTAACAAGGGTGGAGGTAAATCCAGTCTAGCTTGATTCTTAAGAGAGGTGAAGAAATATAAGCTGCTTACCACTGAGTGAACAATGTCCTGCCCGTTCGGTTTCTGCTGCCGTACTGACAGCATACAGTCTTGGCGAATATATGTGTATTCGCGGGCCACCGCAATGAAAATTTTCCATATCTGTAGTGCAGTAGGATTCCTTGATTAGTTAACGCTGCGAGTTTCTCTCGAATAAGGGTGTATTGTGCTTGTTCATTGCAATTTTTATTTATCCTAATACCCAGGTAGATGGAAGTATCCACTACTTCAAGTTTCTCTTGATCCAGCATCCATATCTGTCGTTTCCCTGCAGGTTTTTTCCCACGACTCGATTTCATGCACAGTATCATTGATTTCTTTACATTGATTTGCATGTCATTTTCTTTCAGGTATTTGTTGAAAGCTTCAATTCTACGTTGCAGACCAATAGGGGTCTGATATGCAAATACTGCATCATCTGCGTATAACATCCACGGGACTTCCATACCGTTCACTTTTGGAGGGAACGCACGGATCCTTTCTTGGGATGTCTTCATATCCGCCATGTAGAGAACAAATAGAAAGGGAGCCAGAGCACATCCTTGTTTGATTCCCCGAGTGGTATAGATTTTTCTAGATAACCCTCCATTAGCAGTAATTTGGACCTGGATTGAGGTATTAGTATACAGCGCTTGGATTGCTGCCAACAGGGCGTTCGGGCATCCCCAGCTTCTCAGTTTCGACCATAGTCGCTCTCTGTTGATACTATCAAAAGCCTGTTGAAGATCAATAAAAGCCAGATAAGTTGTTGCTTTGTCTTTCAAAGCCTTAGCTTTCAAAAGGTTTAACAAGAACAGGTTTAGAGATGTCCCCACCCCGCTTATAAAAGCGGTTTGTCTTTCATCTAGGATGTTGATTCTTATGGCCCATTTTTTTAAGTTCATTAATAGAATGGCCGCAAAGAGTTTCCCAATAGAGTCTAACAAGGCTATTGGCCTATAATTTTTGGGGTTAGATCGATCCCCCTTTTTGAAGATCGGAACTATATACGCCTCCGTCCATGTTGTTGGAATTTGCCTTTTTTTTGCTATTTTTTTGAAAAGGGCATAGATCAAATCAGTCCAATCTCCGCAGTTCTCTTTTAGCTTTTTGTTGGAAATGCCATCCGGACCAGTTGCCCTGGAACTGCTGAGCTTTTTAATAAGCATCCGTATATCTTCTCTGTCGAATTCAAAATCCCATGCTGAAGTCGTATTTCTTTTTTCTGGGGGTGTACCCATGGTTTTCCCCTTAAACAATGCATTATAGTGCCGATACCAGTCCTCCTCTGAGACTTGATTTACACCAATTGCCGACTGATTCAGGTCTCTATTATTAATTAAGTCCCAGGTACTTCTTGAGTTGTTGGTAGATAGTGCCGCCAACATTTTTTCAGCGTCTCTTTGAGTTCTTAAGAAGCGGGTCGAGCGCAGCCAGTTTTTATAGGTTTGCCGGCATTTCCTCAGGAGAATCTCTTTCACCGGGGAATTTTCTTTTTTAATACGTTTAAGTTCCGCTCTATATTGCTTCCTTTTAGTGACCACAGAATCATCGTACGCATGCTTTCTTTCAATTTTATTCACTTTTGCTGGTTCATACTTAACTACAAAGGCTTCCAGGAGCCATTTATATTATACTGTCTCATCGCCTTTGTTACCCGCTTCTTTAAAGTCTTTCACCAGCTTCGGTATAACTTGATTTTTGTGTCTCAGTCGGTTTCTTCCCCAGGATACTTCCGTTTCCTTCCATTTTTTCATCGATGATGTTAATGTGATATTCCATGCTAGTTCAGTTCTCAAGAGGCTGTGATCGCTATTTGCTTGTTTGATTATTGTAAATGTTTTGATCCAGGGTAGCGTGTTGTTTCCGACAAAGCAGTAATCTAAACAGGCTCCTGTTTTACCGCCATGCCATGTATTCGCACCCAATAGATCACCTTGGGTCTGACTATTTAACATCCTCATGTCACGAGTACACATTACCTTCGTCCAGAGACTTTCTTTACCTCGTAGATTTTCTATATCTCTTATTTTTCCTTTCTTGTCAAGGAGTTTGATATTCAGATCCCCATTTAATAAAATTAGCCGTTCTTTGTCTTCAATCATAGATTTATCTATTGCATTCATGATGGTTTTTAGATAATTTTTCTGGTTCGGCATATTTTCACTCCAATAGGTATTGATTAGAGTCATCGTCATCATTTTTTTTTTTTGTTGATTATTTGTCATATTCTCAGATTTCTCCTTAGTGTCTTCTTTAAGGTTGATTGTTAGTATCTGCACATAGGGATTTGGGGTCGTATGTTCCACAACTTGTAGTGGCGAGTCCAATTTCTTTAATACCATGAGGCCTGCATAAGGTCTACCTCTAGGGCCTTTCTTAGCCGGATTAAAGTAGACTTCATAGCCTTCGCACATAGGTGCTTCACGCAGCCACGACTCCTGGATCGAAATTAGGTCGTAGTCAGCCAGGAAGTCACTTTCCTTAGAGAATAAGTGTTGAAAGCCTCGGGTGTTCCATGAGGCACAGAAGACCGATCTTTGCTGGGCCTCCTCACTCTATTGCTTCTTCTTAGTGGTGCTCGTATTCTTTGGTTCAGGCCGCTCATTCGCTTTCAGGCCTTTTTTGTTCAATGTATAATCACCCTTCTTTGGGTTATCCGAGTTGTCCACCGTAAATCTCAGATTTTTCAAATTCTCATCTGAGAACTTCAGCGAGGTGGCATTTGCTTTCTGAGATTTAGCGTCACTCTTTATTTCCACCTCCTTCACTTTGTCACTTAGTTTTCTGGGCCTTTTCCCCAACTCCTCCATATCTCGTCCTTTATTATTATGGTCCTTCACCATATGTTTTTTATTATTGCCGTCCTCCATCCACACTTCCCTGGGTCTCCCTTTGCCCCTTGTTGTTTCTTTTGGATTCTTCAGTTGACTACTCCAATCTACGTCCTCCAGTCGATAGCCCTTTAGTTTAAGGCAGTCTTCAGCCTTTAGGAATTTTTGTTTTACTTCCTTTGAGACGAGATGTAATATTACTTGATCCATCCTACCTTCTTTTGGGAATTCCACAATTCTTATATCGTCAGCTGAAATCGCTCTGAGCGCTGGAGTTTGTTTGCATAGAGACATCACATAGCATCTATTCAAGAGGACCTTCCTCGGCCCCTTCGATGTAGTTCCCAGTTTCACAAAGTGGTCTTTGGAGGAGGGTGTTTGCTTATCAGTTAACGACTTTCTACTGTTCTTACTGCCCATACGATCTTTTTCTCTACTGTGACTTCTTTGTTTTAGACTAGGCTTCCTTGGTTCAAAGTGGACGGTTTTTCCCTTATGAGCCAACTCCCTCCTTTTTTCTTCTAGTGTTTTAAACCTCGAATATTCTATTTCCATGTCATAATCATTCCGAGGAGAAATCGTACTTTTTCCTGTTTCTTTCCTAGGTTTACTAGATCGATCCTTTTTCTCTGTCTGCTTGTCCTTCAGATGGCAATTCAGCTCGTCCCTATCCCAGTTGTCAATTGTTTTCCATTCTGACGGCGTGATGTTTCCCCACCCCTCTTCATCGCTGTTATTTGAGAAAAGTTCGATTAAGTCACTCAAAACGGCTGATTGTTCCAAGTCCTCCATTTTTTCATCTGCTGATGGCACAGATGTTTTAGATACAGTTTCACCCTCGGCTTCTATGCAATCCAAGAAACCCATCACGAGTTCTCTTCTTGGCTTCTTGGTACACTGTGGGTTTTCCCTTCTCGGTGGTGTTCTTAAATTCCTCAGGAATGCTCTTGATCCATTCACCATTCGTTTAAGTGTTTCGTTTTTGGTTTTTTTCCCCTTTTCTTTAAAATTGTTTGCAGGCAAGGTTTCAGGTTGATGTTCCTTGGATTTATTACCCGTACCTGCAAAGATAGCAAAGCTCAATTGCTCTTTTATGGGGGAATTGTCTTGTTTTTGGCCCTCCTTACTGCTCGGGGAGATAAGAATTACATCTCCACATAGCTGTTCTGGTTCGATGGGTTTAGTGACTTTTCCTTGTTTCAATTTCATTGGCCCGTTACCTCGGTTAGGCTGTTCAACAACTTGCAGGTCCAATTTACTTTGTTTGTGCTGGGATCTCATCCATTTACAGTCTTCTAATACTGCTTCCATAAGGAGTGATTTATCACTAGCGTCCCTTCTGGCCAAGTCACCCAGACGATTTTGCCAAGTCTGTGTTTGTTCTGCTTCTTTATCTACTCTTGAATTTAAATTCTGTAGAGAGAGACCCGTTTGCTGATTTGCTTCCTTAATTTGCAGAATCATCGTGGTTACCTCTTGGACTGAATCTTTAATGACTTCATATAGTTTCAAAAAAGGAGCCAGCGAAATATTCAATGAGGTCATCACCACTTTTTGAATATGTTCACTGTCCTTAGCTCGCTCGATTGAACAGGCCTCACTGATCAGTTGTATTATTTGATCTTTTTGAAGGAGAGCTGGCGGTGTCATTACCTCATCTATTATCGAGGTCTGTGTCATTTCAGGTGCCCTATTGTGATCGTTGACCATTGATTGTCCCTTAGGGTCTTGATATCGCTTATCTGAAAAGGAGTTGGTTTTCTCGAAGTTGGTCATTTGCAGTGGATTGATGGGTGATTGGGAGTTCAAAGTAGTCTCCACGTCATCCATCATACAGGGTCTCCCTTTGGTTTGATCCCTGTCCAGAGCGGCCATCCTCTCATTTATTAGGGAAAAGCTTCTCCTTTTTTCCCTTTCAATTTTCCCTGTCAGTATCATGATATCATACTTGATTTTATTTGCCAGGCTTAAGTTAGTCAATTTTATTGGTGATTGCATCAAATTGCTGCTAGTCCCCGGAGTACCTGGGAGGGTCATCCCTTCCGTTTCCATTGGACCTCGCTTATCTAGACAATTCTTTGGAGGGTAGTTCTCATTACAAGCGGGCATTTCAATCGTTAACTTTTCTAAGTGCCCGTATGTACAACCCCTCTCGGTGACTTCTTTTGGTTTTGAGTCTTGTTGTGCTACCTGGTTTCCATCTTGTGTTTTCTGAATACTTTTGGCCTTAGGTAAGGGAACACAGTTTTCTTCTCTATAGGGTTGAAAAATGTCAAAAGTTTCTAAATTTGACCCCCTTGGGTTCAATTGTGATATATTCCCCTCCTTGACAGTTGTAGAATCGACGTGGGCTTTTTCCCATTGGGCCAGTTCATGGTCTTCCCAGGAGTCTCCAAAGTCCTCAAACACTTGAGGATCCTTGCTCATGTAATTGGGTGTTTCCCTCTCCACCTGCAGATTATTTGCTGGTTCTCTTGGTAATTTAGGGGAGGCACTTATACGTGGCTTTTCCCCTACCTCTTGTGAGCCTTCCATACTTACCTCAAGTTCGATGCCTGTTTGATTAGATCTTTGTATCGGGTCATCACCTAGTTCACCCGAAGAGGGGGTTTCTTCGCTAGGAGGTCCCGGTAACGCCTCTCTCACCTCTAGGTTGCTTTCAGGAACCTGTCCTTCGATTATTTCCTCAAGTCCCATATTGTCTAGGTTATCCAAGGTCTCCCCTGGTCGATCTTCCAGTGGGAGATGGGGCTCAGCTGGATTAATAGTATACTCATTAGGAGGAGTGACCCTCTCACACTGGTGGTTTCCTTCTGGCTTCCCACTAAGGTGCGAACATCCATTTACATAATCTAATGACCTTTTGAGTGTTATAGGTTGAGCTTGACTTCCGATTGTCTGGGGTGTTGGCCCACCAAGTGAAGGAACCGTACAGGCCATTGGTTGAGTCGGGGTATTTGGTACTAATAAGAGAATGTCTAATTTTGATCTTATAGGGGGACTAATACTCCCCATGTCTATAATATCCCCCACAGAACCGCTTTTTCGCTTTTTACAGAAAGGTAGACGAGTCTGTTTCAGCATTTGCGATTTTTGGGGATATTCATTGCTCTCAGTCACCCCTGGGAGTGACGCCAGTCTTTGCCTTACCTGCAGCCTTGTTCTCAACCCCGTCTCCGGCTTATTTGAAGCTGCAAGGAATGATTTCATCCCAGCGACTATTTTAAGTAGGGATCAGGTGTAGGGGTATGCGCAATCACCACGCCACCAAACAGCCACACAACAGCCGACGCCCTCTACTCCTATCGGGCTCAAAGCCGCGAGGGTGCGCTGTCTCTGCTTTTGTGGCAGAGGATGTCACGTGAGCGGTCACGTGAGCCACAAAGCTCCGCCTCCTCCAGGAAGCGAGCAGTTGTCTGTGACTGCCTGTGGGTGCGCGAGTGATGACAACTCCGAGCGCTTACTCCAGGCACAGGCGCAGCGTCCTGAAGGTCCCAATGGTCAGGTAATGCGCAGTTGAAGGTCCGTTTTCTAAAATGAGAAATGCGCCGCTCGGCAGCGCTGTCTCTGCTTTTGTGGCAGAGGATGTCACGTGAGCGGTCACGTGAGCCACAAAGCTCCGCCTCCTCCAGGAAGCGAGCAGTTGTCTGTGACTGCCTGTGGGTGCGCGAGTGATGACAACTCCCAGCGCTTACTCCAGGCACAGGCGCAGCGTCCTGAAGGTCCCAATGGTCAGGTAATGCGCAGTTGAAGGTCCGTTTTTCTAGGACTGTTAGGAGGTACGTGTCCTGCCTTCGGAAAAGTATTCTATACAAGTGCACCTAAATCTTTTCTCAACTCAGTACCTTTTTGGGTCTAACCTGTACTTGTACCATATAACCTCACATATTTTTACACTAATCTCATGACACAAGTATTCTTATATATCCATTTATCAACAGATAAGACCCTGTGCTACAGACCAAACAACGTATTCTACCACAGAGTGAGAACCTTTATACCAACACCATTGATCTTATACATAAGTAAGTACTCATCCTGCCTTACTTGTGACATCGTATTGAGATAAAATGTGATATTTTAAACAAGATACCATACTGCTTTCCCACCGATCGTTATCTGTTTCCTTTCATTTTCCTCTCTTTTCTTCCTCCTCTCTCTCAGATTTGAACACCATTGTTCTATACCACAATCCTCCTGAAGAACCGCCGCACATCAGCGGCGGGGAAACACGTGTCGAGGAATCATATTGTTTTCGCTTTTTCAAACCACAATCCTCCAAGAGGAACCATATTGTTTCCATTCTGTTAAACCACAACCTTTCTTGTGGAACTACACTGCTTCAACCAGGACTCATACTACATCACTTAGTGGATATAACTAAGGACACTAAAACTTGGAAATTTAATTGGATTGAGGAACCATATAGCTTCGCTCTGCCAAAACCACAACCTTCCGAGCCTCAATCACTCTTACAAATCATCCTGCTGAAACCAGAACTTTTATTTCAATACCTAGTGAATACAACTAAGGATATTACAATTTGGAATTTAATTGGACTACAACATCGCATCAGTGAACTCAGTGACGATAACTGAGCACACTTCAAGTTTCAGCCAATGAGCACATTTCTTTTCGAAGTCTTTACGCCAGAAACCTTTTGGTACCAGGATCTTTACCTCAATATTTAATACTTAGTGCATTCAACTAAGGACATCACAATTTGAAAACTAACTGGATTTTGCCCAAGCACCAGAACAAAAAAATATTTTTTTGATTTTGTTTCTACATCCAGATTTGTCCATTCCATCTATGCTTAAATCCAATGACTTGTAATTAAAACATTGTTTTGTTGTAATTCATCATTAGTGTCATTATTCTATTTTGAGAAGCGCGACAGGAGGGCTTTTTCCCTTTTCATGCTGCCATGGCTGCCTGCCCCATTTCTATTAATCTCACTTTCTGGCACTCATTCCGAGGTTGGCGGTATCCCGTCGGTAATTCCGGTGAGATGCACCAAAACGGAATTAGCATTCCTGCCGCCTAATATACTGGTATTACCAGGATATTGCGGGCGGCAGGAGTGCAGGTAACTCCCCATTCCATGGAGTCCCAGGGGACTCTATAGACAGGATTTCCGCAATTACCGGCACCAGTAATACAGATTCCTTGATTTGCAGCATTTTTTTGCCGGTGCTGGCCTGATCTACTGGCATGTCAGGCCTGGAGGTAGATCCATGGCCCCCACCGGCAAACTTGTTTTTCCCTGGTCTGGAAAAAATGCTGGTGCCTGCATTTTTCCCCAGACCAGGGATACTGTAATGAGCCTCAGTCCTTCTCTAGTTGTGTAGTTTTTTATTTGACTCACCATTCATGTGTACCTCACTCTTTTTGTCTCGCTCTCCATGACACTCACTGTCTCCCCTTCTATTTGGCTTTTCCACCCCTCACACTTCGTGATAAGTTCATTGTAGAAGGATAAATGACAGCGAAGTGCACGGAATTCATGGATTTGAAAATCAGCAAATCATTTAACAGTCGCACCTCTTCATGCGGGGGAGCTTGTCAGTGGTGTGAGTGGAGTGTCGAATGATGTGCATGTGCCCTGAATGTAGGATGCTGGCTGCTTTGCATAAAAACAAAGTGCATTTTGGGAACATAAGAATGACCACCAATTGATCAAACATGTCTGTGGTAGTAATTCAAACGTCCATTCCTTCTGAGCATGCAGTGCATACTTAATATGGTGTTCATTTCGTCTGTCCGAATAGTCATCCTAAAAGTAAAATATGTGCAATGCATGAGACATATATACAGTTTTGGAGGGTTTCATTATTGGAGTTTGTGCTGTTGAGCATATGATGACTTTCAGATGCAGTGCTGCATATCGCCACTGAGCTGCATGCATACAAACACTGTGCCTGGCACTGTGTCTCTATGCAGTGCAGCTGAGTGTCGATATTTCCTGAATGCTATGCCTCAGACACAGCGTTCAGGAGATTCACGGCAGTCAGGGGCAGAGAGCTTCCTCGACTTGGGGGGTTTGGGCCTCTTGTGTACACGGAATGGTGCTCCAGCAAGACAGTGTTTGCCAGAGCACAGCTCTGTGTTGTTCCAGCCCAATTCCTCCCCTGATCCTGTGGCCCGTCAAAAGAAATCACTTGATCATAATGAATCCAGACTTGCTGTGGTAGTGAGATCAAACCTATTTATTTATTTAGTGGTTCTTTAAAATACGCCCATTAAGAAAGCAATGGGTACGTTTGGAACGAGGCTGCTTCAGGCTACATGATCTTAAAACTGGGCGGCCACCACAGCATTTAAGTTTGCACAGAATATCTCTTAAGAGGGTCTAGAGTGCCGTAAAGAAGTGATGATGAGAAGAACATGAGGCATGGCAGGCGGTATGAGGTGGGGTCCTCCTGTAAACGCTCAGGCTTCCCCTGCCTCTGTTTTAAATTGTGAATGCGATCTGGTAAGAAGACTGTGGTGGTATCCAGCTAGCGGAGAATGGAGAATCCCAAGGTGGGGTGGGAGTGGCCAACGGACGGAAAGTGGATGAGCGGAGGACGGGCGAAGCAGGTGGAGTGTGGAGCGCCTACTAACCATGTAAGGAACAAGTTACTTACCTGTAACTGTTGTTCTCCAGCATGGGTCTGGCATGGATTCACATGATCATGAATATTCCCCGTCGTCAGGCTGGGAATCCTCGGTAAAGAAAAAGCCAGTATCAGTTTCGTTTCTGATCTGTCTTTCATAGTAGTAACCAATCACTGGTCTCTGCGTCATACTGACCACAGCCAATGACTGCCCTCTACCTAAGCCCCGCCTCTGGCAGCCATCTTCAGATTTGGAAGCACGTGAAGTGGCAGTATGACCAAGTGAAGAGCCGCAGAGGGGTAGGCGGGAGGGTTCGCATGTGAATCCATGCCAGACCCATGCTGGAGAACAACAGTTACAGGTAAGTAACTTGTTCCTTCTCCAGCATGGGGTCTGGCATGGATTCACATGCTCATGAATAAAGAATACATAGCAGTACACACATGCACAACCACGGGAGGTGGCAAAGGCTCAACATTAAGCATTACATCAAACTCAACATTAAGCAATCTTACCTCCTCACCAGGCTCACCTCAGGCGAACAGGTTGCGCAGCACTGCTTGGCCGACCCTGGACTCCTCCCTGGAATCCCGATCGACGCAGTAGAATTTCGTGAAGGTGTGCGTCGACCTCCACGTAGCAGCCCTGCATATGTCCAGCAGGGGCACACCAGATAGGAACGCCGTGGTAGCTGCGATCGCTCTGGTGGAATGGGCTCTCGGACGGCCAGGCAGCGGTCGGTTTGCCAACCGATGACAGTACATGATACAGCCGGAGAGCCATCTGGAAATGGAAGCCTTCGAGAGAGCCTTCCCCTGATTGACAGGTCCAAAGTTCACAAAGAGTTGTGACGTCTTCCGAAAACACTTCGTGCGGTCCACGTAGAACTTCAGCGCTCTAGCCACATCAAGCGAGTGCAAAGTCCTCTCAGCCGGCGACGAAGGCGACGGGAAAAACACAGGCAATACCAAGAGTTCGTTGAGGTGGAAGTCCGACGGCACCTTGGGCATGAAGGAGGGGTGCGTCCTGAGCACCACCCTCCTTTCGTGAAAAGTCAAGTATGGTGGCTTGCAAGATAGGGCCTGGATCTCTCCCACTCGTCGTGCGGAGGTGATGGCCACAAGAAACGCTGTTTTCCACGACAGGAACTTCAACGGGGCCGAGTGCAGAGGCTCGAACGGAGGTCCCATGAGCTTGGTCAGCACCACGTTGAGCTCCCACGCCAGGGCCGGAGCCTTCACCGGCGGGAACGATCTGAACAGGCCCTTCATGAACTCTTTCACCAGACGATGAGACCACAAGGACGTCCGCCCCGTGGTTCTGGTGTATCGGGAGATCGCAGCAAGATGAATCTTGATGGACGCGTGTGCCAGTCCAGCCTTGACCAGCGTCAACAGGTACGGCAGTACTTGGGGAGCCGTAATCCTTAGAGGGTTAATCTTCTGTGCGTGGCACCAGACAGAGAACCTCTTCCATTTGTGTCCGTAGCATTTAAGAGTCGAGGACGCCCTGGCCTTTGCAAGCACCTCTCTGCAGTCGGCCGGTATGTCGTATCCTCCAAACTCTAGCGCTGCTGGAGCCAGGCCTGCAAGTTCAGCGACTTCGGGTCGTGGTGGAGGATGGCGCCTCCTTCCCTGGAGAGCAGGTCCGCGTCCACTGGCAGCTTGATTGACGGGGACGCTGACAAGTCCAGAAGGTCCGGGAACCATATCTGCCTCGGCCACGCAGGTGCGACGAGGATCATCCTGCACCGTGACCTCTTGAGCTGGTTGATGAGCCGGATCAGCAGTGGCAGTGGAGGGAACGCGTATAGGAACAGGCCTTCCCAGGGGAATGAGAAAGCATCGCCCATGCTCCTCGGCTGGGGAAACCTGCTGGCGAACCTCCGGCACTTGGAGTTCGTCGCCGTCGCGAACAGGTCGATCTGGGTTGTGCCCCACCGTCGGAAGAGGCGATCCACTAGGTCCTGACGTAGTTCCCACTCGTGGCACGAGCGCAGCTCCCTGCTGAGTGAGTCGGCGATGGTGTTTTTTATCCCTGCCAGATGAAACGGCACCAGAAACATCCTTTGGGCGACGGCCCAATGCCACAGGTCCTGCGCCTCCTTGGACAGTGCTGGGGACCTGGTTCCGCCCTGTTTCCTGATGTAAAACATGGTGGTGGTGTTGTCGGTGAATATCCTCACCACCTTGCCCCTGAGGGACGGAAGGAAGGATCTGTGGGCCCAAAACACTGCACGGAGCTCCAGGACGTTGATATGGAGGGACTTCTCCGTCGGGAGCCAAAGGCCTCTCGCGTGAAGATTTTCGGTGTGCGCTCCCCACCCTTCCAGGGAGGCATCCGTGGTCACTGTCTCCTGGTGGCCTGGGGTCTGGAAGTCCATGCCCGCCGTCAGATGCGCGCGGGTGCCCCACCACCGGATCGCTCGTCGGAAACTCTGGTCGAGTGTGATCCTCTCCTCGAAGTCGCCCGTCGTTTGGATCCAGCGCGCGTCCAGGAACTCCTGCAACGAGCGCATCCGGAGCCTGCACATGGGAATGAGGTAGATGCAAGAAGACATCATTCCGAGGAGGGACTTGATGGACCTCACCTTGGCCGCGTCGGCAACCAACATCCGCTGTACCTTGCCCAGGATGGCCCTGGTCCTTTCCTCCGACGGGGAGGCCAGAAGGGACACTGTCGAGCTTCGCTCCCAGAAACAGTGCGTCTTGCGCGGGTACCAGGTGGGACTTGGCGTAGTTCACGGAGAATCCCAGGTCCGTGAGAAGTTGGACGGTCCTTGCCGTGTGCTTCACGGCGAGCTCCCTCGTCTTGGCTCGGATGAGCCAGTCGTCCAGGTAGGGGTAGACGTGGATCCCCTCTCGGCGCAGCTGCGCCGCCACTGGTGCAAGGCACTTGGTGAATACCCTGGGAGCCGACCGTAGACCGAAGGGAAGGGCTCTGAACTGATAGTGACGCCCTTGGACCACGAACCTGAGAAATTTTCGGTGCCCCTTTAGGATGGGAATATGGAAGTAGGCATCCTCCAAATCCAACAACGACAGGAAGTCACCCTCCTCCACCTGCCCCAGGACGTGCTGGAGGGTGACCATCCGGAACTTCTGTGCCTTGATGAACTTGTTCAGCCGTCGTAGGTCTAGGATGGGGCGCCATCCTCCCGTCTTCTTCTTCACGAGGAAGTATCTTGAGTAAACTCCGGAGCCCCGAAGCCTCTTTGGGACGAGTTCGATGGCGCCCTTCCTGAGCATCGCCTTTACCTCCCGGAGAAGCTGAGGGACGTGAAGCTCTTTCCTGGCCACAGGGGGGACGCGCGGGCACCTTCTTTGAAATTCGAGCGCGTGGCCCCGGGCTAGGGCGTCCAGCACCCAACGGTTGGTGGAGATGGACTCCCACACGCTGACGAAGCTCGCCAGCCGGCCTCCCACCGGGGTGCTTCGGTGGGGGCCCGACCCCACGGCCGGTTCAATCCTGCTTAGACGAGGCTTTGCCGCCTTGACCTCCTTGGCGACGACGGCGGGGTCCGCCTGACTTGCCTCGTCCCCTGTAAGCTTCCTGAGACGACGAACGGGCCGCTTGACGGTAGGTGGAAAATCCGCCGCCGGAACATTTGGAGGCACCCTTGCCTCCGCCGCTCCGAAAGGGCGGCCGCTGTTGCTGGAGAACCCCGAGCGCCCGGGCCGTCTCCGTGTCCGCTTTAATGGCTTGAAGGGAATCGTCCACTGTTTTCCCGAACAGGTTGTTCCCATCGAACGGCATGTCCAGGACTCTGGTCTGTACGTCTTGACGGAAGTCAGTAGCCTTGAGCCATCCACGCCGCCTAAGGCACACGCCGTTGCCCAACTGGCGAAATCCAGTGTAGGCGATGTCCGTCGCAATCGGGATGGCGTGGTCCGACGCCACCTCACCTTCCTGCAAGATCTCCAGGGCATCCGCCCTCTTGTCGTCCGGTAGGAAGTCCAGCAGGGGAGCCAGTTTGTACCACAGCTCCCTGTCGCCTCATGTAGGCAGTAAAGACAAAAGGAGTGTTCGTCTTCCTTAAAGACATTTTGCAGCTGGCATCCAGGGCAGACCCTGAACAGCTTTCCGGGCGTCGAGCTTCCCTTCGGTTACCAGACATTTGGTCGAAAAAAATTGGTCGACCAGACAAATGGTCGAACCAATTTGGTCGAAAACCAAATGGTCGAATTTTTTTTTTTTTTTTTTTTTTAACCCTTTTTTTTAATTTTTTTGGGGGGGTCCCCCCCCCAACCCCCTTTTTTTCTCTAAAAACCCCTTTTTTTACAAAACGAAAACCCGAAAAATAAATATATAAATAAAAAAAAAAATTCGACCATTTGGTTTTCGACCAAATTGCGCCGACCAAATTGCAGTCGACCAGTTTTCAGTCGACCAAATGACTGGACACCCTTCCCTTCTCCTGGGCCATGACCGAGATGGGCCTGAGAAACTTCTGGAGTCCTCCAAAAGCGTAGCTCGACGAATCTTCACCCTTGAGGGGCGTGGACGAATCCGACACGGGTCCCCGTTGATCGGATGGAGAGTCGGTGGAGCTTGAGGCTCTTTTGACCGAAAAAAACGAAGTTTTTGAGAAAAAACGTGAAAAAATAGCACTAATGCTCGAGAGCAATAGCACGAGGATCCCAACAGGTATCCAGTCATAATGTCGAATACAATAATGTCGAAAGTCAAAATGTCGAAAACATTTAGTCGAAAATAAAAATGTCGAATTACAAAAATGTCGAATTTTTTTCGATTTTTTTCCGAATTAATGTTTAAATAAATAAATAATTAATTATAGTTTATAAAACATAATTTTTTTAAATGGTTAAAGGTATATCCATGGTGGGTGGGGGGATGGGGAGGAGGGGGGGTTGGGGTAGGGGTTTGGGATGGTTTTTTTAATAATTAATTATTTAATTGTTTTATTAAATACTTTTTTAAAAAAAATTAAAGGTATATCCATGGGGGTGTTGGGGGGGGATGGGGAGGAGTGGAGGGTTGGGGTAGGGTTTTGGGATGGGGGGGTTGGGGGGGACCCCCCCCAATAAAAAACGTTAGTATGTGTGACATTTTAGTTATTTTAACATTGGTTTTTCGATTTTTTTTTCGACATTTTATTTTCGAAATAATGACTTTTTCTATTATGTGTTTTCGACATTTTTGAATTCGACATTTTTTTTCCGACATTTTTGTAATTCGACATTATTTTTTCGATATTATGACTATAAACCATCCCAACACATGAACGTGCGGTAAAAATCTGAAAATGGCTGCCAGAGGCGGGGCTTAGGTAGAGGGCAGTCATTGGCTGTGGTCAGGGTGACGCAGAGACCAGTGATTGGTTACTACTACGAAAGACAGATCAGAAACGAAACTGATACTGGTTTTTTCTTTACCGAGGATTCCCAGCCTGACGACGGGGAATATTCATGAGCATGTGAATCCATGCCAGACCCCATGCTGGAGAACGTAATAAAAAATAGTTATGACCTACCTTCGGTGTCGACCCTGAATACTACAAAGACTGGCATGGGACTTTCGGTGGCCAAGGCTGCAAGGTGCCATACAGGCATGGGACACAGAAGGTGGACGCGTGAAGGGGCAGGAGACGGCAAAGGCTCTGGGAGTCATGGCATTACAGTTTATGCAATGCTTTTTTTTTACACTCATCATGAGTACCAGGACTCTCCTTCAGCTTGGAGAAATCCTGGTACTCAATATTAACAGTGGTGTGCTGGATTCCTGAAATGAAACCATTTTACTTCTTAGGTTGTAATCTGAGAGTTGTGCTTTTGACATGGAGGAAAGCAGTTGCAAAGGATATACGAGCACTTCAAATGCTGCTCTCTTGTGGGTATTTCCCTAAGACTTTCTCATCTTACTCTCTCCCATGACCAAGCACCTTCAGCAGAGAACCTGCAGATGACTGCACTTCAGGATCACGGATGGTCCGCGTGCTCCATGCAGGAAGTGAGTTTATATAAAAGCTCATCCTTGCGTTGTTACCAGGGAAAGTCGCTCATTAGGAAACCGAGCCTCACAGCGGACTGCACTTCAGCATTGCACTTCCGCCGTCGCAATTGAGCGCTTTCACTGGATCGTCTTCCTGTGGATCTGGTTCTCTTTTTAAGATATTTTGCCCTTTATGGCCGAGACAACGGAACAGTTATGCATCCTTCCTATCATTTGAATAAAACAGCCAGGACGTACTCAAAGGGCGGTCAAGTGTTGTGGTGACACAGTGGCGCTGCAGATAAAGCGCGCCACCAGCTCACACAATGTAAAGTGTCACATAAAGTGTCAGTCAATTACTTTCTTTTAGTGAGTCACTGACTGATACTTTACATGACAGTGAGTGACAGAGGCGCAGCACCAGCCTATTCACGAATCACGCTGCACCTGGGGCGGGCCTAACCACACTACAACCTGTTCACGGACATTTCCTGATTTGCTGAAGTGTAGATCTTTGTGTCTCTTTCAAATGCAGCAGCACCCTGAAAACATTGTCCGCCGCGCCCCAGAGAAAGGGGTGAGTACATGAGCAACTATTCCTATTACCACCGCGAACTGTACTTTTTTACTTCTTTTCATTCCAGTATTTGTTTGTAGTCTACAGAACTTTGAGGGCAGTGGGGTGCCCAGAAACCGCACACAGGGCGCTGGTAGACCTGGGGCCGGCACTGCACGTACTTATCCAGTACTTCCATTTTATTTTAGGCTCACCTGCAAGAGGCAAGACTAGTGATGGTCCTGGTATGTTGGCCATACTCACAATCACTTCATCTTGCAATGATGGGTTTGTAATACATGCAACATTTTTCTTCACACCAATTGTACCATTGTATGATTGCAGTTACTTATGTGACCTGTACAGGGAAGCATTGCTCCATGAAATTGGCCCAGCACTTTGGGCGCAGGTCCCTATTTGGCGTGCCCTGCTGGCCGCGGCCAGTAGGACGCAGGACCTATTAGTGCCTGAATATTATAGGTTTTGCTGACATGTCATGTATGCAAGACAAAGCAACATATTTGTACATAGTGCGTTCACTTACAGAGCAGCTCCATATACTGCCCGTGAAGTGTTTCCCTTTATACATTGTTACCCGAATCAGTGTATGTATATAGTGCTTCCGGTGACAGTATATTTAAGGAAAACATATAGCCAGGCGGGGATAGGTCCCTGCACCCTGCTGGCCATGGCCAATAGGGCGCACCTAAAAGGCCGGTGCCAAAACAGCGAGGACCTAATTCCTGCTTCGCCCTGGTTAGTGCACCTTCTTACAGCGCGGACCACTTACTAGGTCTGTCAGTGAAAATGTGACAACACGTGTTTAGGAAGGGGCTCAACCCAGACTCCTACTCAAGTGGTGGCAGTAAGGCGATCCATTGCTAGGTTTTGGAAATGTGCCATAAACTTTGCATTGCATGAAGGGACTGGCCACGGGGGTCTTGTTGCTCGTTTAAGCCAAGCTACCACCAAAAGTCCATGCACTGTACATGTAACTCACAACATGATGTACAGTAACACTGCATAGTTCAGCCACATGGACACACTTTATGTACAGAAGCGTAAAACAGGTGTACTCTTCTATGGCTTAATGGTGTTCATATTCTATGTATTCTTGTTGTTATAATGTAAAGCGCATTGGTGTAAAGAGCTATATAAACATAATAAATACAAATACTCCTTTCTTAGTTTAATATAACACACTGAAACAAAAGATTTTGCATACCTGTTATTCTGGCTGTCAAGCTGCTTATAATGGTAAAACACCGCCACAGCAGAATGCGGACAGAGCAGGTAGTGGTTTTCCTCCCAGCAGCGCACCATTGTCCCAAGAATAGCATCATCAGATGCGGAAAATGAACTCAATCCTTCCGTGATCTGCAAGAGTCGCATTAAGACAGACATCAGGCTTCTCAGGTGATCGCACAGAGAATGCATTTATTCCAGCCTGGCATGGACACTTAGAACACATATTTACTGAATTTGGTTTGAGAGAAGTCATCACAACTGGACCCCAGTTTCCTCTCCTATAACCGTGCAATCTTGGGCAATCCCGAAGATCCTATGCCTCACTAACTCCAAGTCAAAGAGGGAGTGTGTGGTATTTTATTTATTTATTTGTAATGCGCCGAACAGCCCGCAGGCATCGGGGCGCAAGCATTAACATAAGGGACAACATAAGCACGGGACAGTGGAAAGCACTAATAGACCCTAGATGTTATAAGGGCAGATAATAAAGCATAGAGTCCAAGAGTTCACCTGAAGAGGTACGTTTTCAGGGTATTTCTGAAATGATTCAAATTAGATGTCGCTCTGATTGCTAGGGGTAAGTTGTTCCAAAAAGAGCGTGCAATAGCCCAGAACGATCTGCATAGGCCCCTAGTTCTTTTGACTCTGATTCCCTGCAACTGAGAGAGAGAGGAAGATCGCAGATTTTTTGCCAGTTTGTGGGGCATGAACAGTGCTTTAAGGTATTCCGCGGCCTTACCATAAAGTGAGCGATGTATTAGTAGGCCCATTTTGAATTGGATACATTCCTGTACTGGTAGCCAGTGTAGCTCTTTCCTAGAATTGGATATGTGATATCTTCTTGGAATGGCCATTGCCACACGGACTGCATCATTCTGAATAACCTGGCAGACCAGGAGATTAGATTTTTAGACTTCACTTAACAAGATGTTACAATAATCTTGCCTTACCAGAATAATTGCACGAGCGATGGTCACTGAATTCTTTTTACTAAGGTAAGGGTGTATGGCCTGAAGGTTTCCTCAGGTGATAGTTACAAGTCTGCAAAGGTTTTGTACTTGGGCATCCGAGTTCAGGGAGGCCTCTAGGAAAAACCCCAAAGTATTAACTTTCGATTGGGTCCTGATCTTGTTACCTTGTAGCATGAAATTTACATAGGCAGTGTCCAGTTTTGAGTGAGCCTGGGGAGAGCCAAAGATCAGTAGCTCGGCCTTATTGCTGTTAAGACATAGCCAGTTGGTGGACATCCACCCCTCAATGTCATTGTAGATGGTATTTAATGTCAATGAGTCCTGGGATTAGTCCCTACTCAACTCGATGACCAGCTGCGTATCATTGGCATAGTTGGTAAAGAAGACCCCTAGGTCTTCCCCAGTGATCAAAAAGACCGCATATAAAGGTTGAAAAGGAGAGGCGACATCGATGCTCCCTGGGGAACCCCATATTTGATGGGAGAAACAGGAGAGATTGAATGTTGGACAAAAAGGACTTCACCCAATTTACTGCTTCGAGAGAACAAGCCCCTTGATGTCGTAAGCACATGAGCAGATGCTCGTGGTCAACGAGGTCAAAAGCCGCGGACAGATCTAACAGGATCAACATCCCGGCTTTCCCTGTCTTCACAATATCTAATAAATGGGATTGGAGATCCATGAGAGCAGTTTCTGTGCTATAGGAGGGGCGGAAACCGGATTGTTGGCTCTGTAGGTTGTTGTTGGATTCCATAAAAGCTTATAGCTTAGCCGTGGCAGCCTTATCCAAGATTTTCAGTAAGAATTGGCAGTTAGTAATTGGACTAAGATTACTGGGGTCAGTGTGATCCAAATTCTGTTTTTTGGGGATCGGAGTAATGGTGACTTTGAGTTCTAAACAAACCTGTTCATCTCTAAAGGAAGCATTGACAAACTGTGTAAGGAAAGGTGCAAACAGATTTCTATGTTGCAGGATAAGTTTGGAGGGCAGAAGATTGAAAGGACAGGAGGTTGGATGCATGGAGGAGAGCATAATGGTCATATCTGTATATTCCTAGGGCTGGGGTTCTATACCGTAGAATAGCCTTCCTTTTAATTAACAGGTCTGTAAAGTAGCGCTGTATGCTGATTTGCTGCTTAGAAAGTGGTTTTTGCAAAGTTGATTTATCTTGGGAGGATAGCTCAAGGGCAACGTGCTTGCCTTGGAAGCAAGACGCTGCGGAGCAACACAGGTTCGATCCTCGGGTCCGCGTTTAGAAACCTCTGGGTATAATTAACCAGTTATAATATAATTATTTGGTGTTGATCCATATACAACTCTTTCCATCTTTATTTTGTTTCGCGCTACATATTCCATGAATTGTCGATGTGTATTTTCCGATGCACACCTACAGATCTGAGAATTACCAGGTTTTCTGGATTGTGTAAAAAGGGACATATTTGGAGGGCGCATCTGAAGGTTGAACTGCTATTGCATGACCCACACCCGACGTTAACACTTACCTGAAGTCACACTGTTTGGTCTGTTCCCCATAAAGAAGAAGGAAGCCTTAATGATATGACATGATAGGTTATTTATAACGCGTTTAATACCCACAGGTTTCTAGGCACGGACCCGGGGATCGAACCTGTGATGCTCCGTGTCATCTTGCTTCCAAGGCGAGCATGTTACCCCTGAGATATCCTCCCAAGATGAATCGAATGAAATGTATGATCACTGATGCACTAATTTGATTTCTGCCCCTTTAACAGGGTAAGGCAAAATATGCAAGGCACTGAATTTCTGCTCCAGATCGGTGAAGGACAACCAATGAATATCAAGAACTTGTGTTTTGATATCACCTACATATTCATTAAGTGGGATGATAGTGCAGGATTGTGTTATTCAACCACCTCATAACAATGTGCCGGTATTCTCTGTGAATCACAGAAGTGTTTGCGATTTTTGAAGATGTTTGTGAATCAAGCTCCAAATACTTTAATTGGCCCACAGATTTGCGTGGAAACGGCTCCGGCTTCTCCATCCTGTGAAATGTCTGGAAAGGGAATGTGGGCAGTAATATTACTACGAATAGTTGATCTCAGAGTCCCCGGAGAGAAATAATGGACATCCGAACAACGGGTCTCTGGGAAATATCCTCATTCATCTCTTCATTCTAAGGTTTCCAGCTGCTGCTATGCTGACCAATCCTGGAACACCTCTCACTTTCTCTTCGTTAACTCTAAAATTGAGCTTACCTTTTTTCCAAATAATACTCAACCTCCCCCTCTTTCTCCACTAGGGATGTAAAGGTATACCGGTATACCGTTAAAGATACCGTGAACCACTTAATTGAACAATAATAACCGTCACATTGTTTATACCGTAAAGTGTGCTTTTCAATCTGATTTGGAAAGGCTGCAATAAGCAAGTGCTGCGCAGTCTTGGTCTTGCACTGTTGGATGTGCC